>NC_141904.1:15800000-16112187 GCF_057802395.1 Ceratotherium simum simum
CTTCCTGAGACCAGAAGCTGGGGTCTGGGGCTCTACAGTTGTCTGCTGAATCTGGATGGGGTTTCAGATGACCTGATTGCTCCCCTAAGGATGAGGGCAGCATGGTGCGTTAAGCGTGTAGCAATGGACCATTTGCGTTGGATGAATGATGGGAGGTTGGCTCAGCTCTCTGCTTGCCTTGTCCAAAGAATGGCCCACACTTCTGTACCTTTATTTATCCCTTTATTTACCAAATATGTACTGATGTGGGCCAGGCTCTGTTTCAGGGGCTCAGAGATGAGGAAGGCACCATCTTTACCCTCAAGAAGCTCACCCTCAGGAAACATCAAGGACTGAAGTGTACACCTGGGGTCCTTAGGAGTATGAAGAGTGAGAGACGGCAGAAGAAGGAAACCTTCCTGAAATGATAATGTCTGAACTAAGTTTTAAAGTCAAATAGGAGTTAATTAGATTATTTTTTTTTTTTAAAGGAGGGTGTTATGCAAATGAAATATCACATACAAAGGCTCAGAAGTGTAAAACGGCCTGGCACATTCAAAAGAATACACGGAATTCTGTTTTCCCTGAGATTGGCAGGAGAGGAGGCTAAAGAAGTTGGTGGGAACCAGACTGCGAGTTGAGGAGAGCCAATGTGCTATGATAAGGAGTTTGAAAGTAATGCCCAAAGCCATGAGGAGTCACTAGGAATGTGATGTGACAGAGTAGGGGTGGGGATTGAGTGACATGGTCAGATTTCCCTACAAATTAATATGGTTATAATCCAGGATACTGATATCCAGTTTAAAAAAAAAAAAAACTTAAAACTTTGCTGGAGTATCCATTAGATAGGACATGAACTTGAGCAAAGAGTCCTCAAAACCAGATGTCTTGCTAGTCCCTTCCTGGGTTTAAGGAACCATTGTTTGTCACAGGAGGAGATGCTTCTTGGCAGGGTCTTACTGATTTAGAAAGCACCCTGGTGTTTGCTCCTAATCAAAGTTGCAAAGCCTTTTAGGCCTTTTAACATGTTGGTGCGACAGACACATGGTTTCCTGAGCCAGAGAGAGCATTTATGAAGTGTCTTCCTAAATCCAACACTAAGCATAGAATGCACATGCCTATAGATAATTCCAAAAGACAATAGTTTGCCAGCATCACCCAGACATGGGTGAAATGACTTATGTTTTTATTAAAAACTGAACCCAAGTGAAATAAGTCAGACAGAAAAAGACAAATACTGTATGATCCCACTTATAAATGGAATCTAAAAAAAATGAAAAACAACAATAAAAAATGAACTCATAGATACAGAAAACAGATTGATAGTTGCCAGAGGTGGGGGGGGCGTTGTGGAGAAATGGGTGAAGGGGGTCAAAAGGTACAAACTTCCAGTTATAAAATAAATAAGTCATGGGGATGTAATATACAGCATGATGACTATAGTTAATAATACTGTATTGTATATTTGAAAGTTGCTAAGAGAGTAAATCTTAAAAGGTCTCATCACAAGAAAAAAAATTGTAACTGTGTGTGGTGATGGATGTTAACTAGACTTATTGTGATGATTATTTCATGATATATACAAATATTGAATCATTATATTATATACCTGAAGCTAATATTGTTACATGTCAATTATATCTCAATTAAAAAAAACTGAACCCATGCCAGAAACAAAGAGGAAGACAGCTTCATGTTATATAAGCTTCACTCTGTAGATTAAAAAAACAATAATTTAATTACAGAAATGGTATTTGTTCATTGTAGAAAATATGAAAAATATAAAAAAATATAAAGGTGAAAATTGAAATCACCCATAATTTCACCTTTCAGAAACGACCACAGATAACATTCTCACGTATTTACTTCCAATCTTTTTTTCCAGGAACATTGACTACATAAAGTTCTAGGAGTCTGGAATTGGCAATAGCAGAGTTTCATGTTATATCTTTATAAAATGCTTTCTATTTTTTGCATTTACAAAATAAACAAAACTGTGACATATTACACAGTTTGATAAGCTGATCTTATGCACTTTTGACAGTTTTATCATATTTCTTAAAGATCAAAAAGTTTTTCACTGGAAATTTGGGAGGAAGTTACAGGCACCCACTCTCACCTGTTACACTTATTATTAAATAGTGTATCCTAGTGTTTTAGTTCATATGCCACTAGCATTTCCCTATGTAATTAAATGTCCTTTAAAGTATGATTTTAATGAATGCAAAATATTTCAATGTAAGGATAATCTGTTCAATATTTCATTGAAATAGTTTCCTACTCCTCAACATTTAGGATATTTTCAGATTTTTAAAACTAATATATAAAATATTATGATGATATAAAACTAATATTTAACACTCTTCTATATAAACATTTGACCACATCTCTGATTATTCCTTTAGAACAAACTCTTAGGAATGAGACTTGTAGATTTTTATAGGATTTTCTCTTAGATTCAAAGGGGACCCCCGTGTTTTTCAGAGAAGGTCCCTCTTTTAAGGCTGCTAGCCTTAGTCTGTCTAGGTGTTGCCCTTTGGTTTAAATCTGAGATTCTGGAATCCTTAAAGCATCTTTTTCAATCTAACAGGCTTGTCAACTCTCTCACTTGTAGCCCCTTATAGACAACAGGTTTTGAGTTTTCCTCATTCTCTGTTCCTTACCCGCGCCCAGCTCGGATCATTCTGACACAAAATGGGGTAAAATGTGCCTCTGTCCCCTTTCTCCTTGTTTACCCCTCCCAGCTTTACTTTAATGCCTTCTCTGCAGAGACTCCAGTGCCCAAGGTTAGGATAGTCTATAACTCAGGACTTAAGGTTTCTTAAGTCCTGCCTCCTAGAGTACTTAATGACTTAGTTAGGACTTCCATAATTACTTGCATTTTAAAAGAGGATCCTAGAGAAAGGACAATAACTTCATTCAATTGCTTAACTCAAAAGAATGAATCACTAACAGTGGAAATCACAAAAACAAACAAACAAAATATCAAATCAGAGAAAGAGACTTGCATTAAGTCAATAGGAAAGGAAAGATATTGAAACATGCATGGGCTTGGCTGAACCTGCCAACTAGCAGGGAGAGGAGGAAGGTAAGCAAGCCCAGTATGGAGCCCTGGGAATGTTCGCCTTTAAGTCAGTGGCATGGCCTCTTGGAAAAGAGCCCAAGGGGGAGTGGACAGGAAGTCCAGATGGTGGGGAATGACTGGAGTGAGATGGTGGGATGAGAGGGCAGTGGGAGCCTCTGCCTGCCAGGTGAGCAGTCAGGCATCATACCTAAGGCAACAAGTGGGGCACCACTCTGGAGTCTCAGGCAAGAGGATGTTGTACAGACGCCAGTGTCTGAGGATTCTTCCAGTAACTGTGGGCTTGCTAAATTGTGATGGAGAGAAACCAGGAGCAGGAAAGTCAGCCAGTAAACTGTAAATAAATAGCTAGTATTTACTAGGTGTTTATTGTGTCAGGTGCTGGGTTAAGTGTCTCACATGTATTAACTCATTTAAAAACTAGCCCAGGGGCCAGCCAGGTGGCATAGTGGTTAAGTTCACATGCTCCACTTCAGCGGCCTGGGGTTCACGGTTCAGATCCCAGGCACAGACCTACACACTGTTCATCAAGCCGTGCTGTGGCGGTGTCCCACATACAAAATAGAGGAAGATTGGCACAGATGTTAGCTCAGTGACAATCTTCCTCACCAAAAAATTAATTAATTAAAATAAAATAAAGGCTATCGCAGATCTATGTTCTAAGTATTATTATTACCCCACTTGATTGAGAAGGAAACTGGGAAACAGAGAGGTTAAATTACTCGCCTAAAGCTGCACAGCTATAAGTTACAGGGCAAGGCTTCAAACCCAGGGGCTTCGCCCCTCCACTGTTAACTGCCATGAGGATGAGGGCCTTGACTATGGAGGCAGTTACAGCCCTGGGAAGAAAAGCATGCATGAGTCACTGTGCATACAGTTTATGTTTGGGGGTAAGTGGAGGCAGAGAAAAAGAAGACTTCTCAGAAAATTTTCAGAGCTGGCAAAGGCAGGAGCCTGGAGGAGAGAAATGTGTGGTGTCGCAGGACTACGATCATCACACGTTTGGCAGCACGGCTGCTCTCCCACAACTCATCAGATCCCTGTGCTGTTCAGACAGGGCCTCTGCTGGACTCAGTACAGTTGACATATGAAGAGAGGTCATTTCCCCTTGTTGAGCACCAACTCCATGCCAGGCACTGGGCTAGCAGTTTAACATGTATTATCTCATTCATTTCTCATAGCAAAACTATTTTAACTTATATTTTATGGATGAAAAAACTGAGGCTCCAAGAAGTTATATGACTTGCCCAAGGCATGCACCTATGAGAGCACCAAGATTTGAACTCAGGAAAATCTGACCCCACTATTGGCTCCCTGTCCATGCCTCACTAAAGATAACATTTCAAGTTCCAGTCTTTGGGTCTTTCATTCTCTCATTCCCCAGAGGAGGCCCCTTTCCCATCACGGAAGAAGGCTGAGCTGTCCCTTACTTAAGTTTGTCATCAACACCCCTCCCCACACTCCTCCCTCCCGTGCCCCCATTAAAAAGAAAATAATCTATCAGTCCCGGACCTGTAGGGTGATGGATGGTTTTCCTCAATCCATGACCTTGTCTAGATATTTCCTTTCCTTTTATGAACTCCCAGGGAGCAAGGTCACTCGGGAACAAGCAGGAGATGTGGAATCAGGGAGCCTGCATTAGAGTCATGGCTCCTCGGCTCATGGATGTCAGATTATGAGCAAGCCTCAATTCCTCTTTGGGTTATTGGGAGAACCAAGTGAAATGATGCATGTGAAATGCTTTGTGAACTGGAAAGCCCTGTGTATTTATTCCACAACACCAACCCGTTCTCCCTCGTCGGCCAGGATTGAGTCCAGAATAACTGTCCCTCGTGTGGCTTCCTCCACATTAGGGGAGATGAAACTGTGGACAGGGAAGTCTGAGCATCTATCAGAGGTCTGCTGTGAGCAGAACCTCCTGCCTGCCAAGTCAGGGCTGGAGACCGGGCCAGGCAAGATGGCTCACGTTTGTATGGGGCTTCGCAGCTTACAAAGCACATCGACATCTATTATCCGGTTGCTTCACAACCACCCTACAAGGCAGGCAGGTGGACAGCATTATCCCCGCTGGTCAAAAGAGAAAACGGAATCTTCAGAGAGGTAAGCTGCCCAAAGGCTCATAGTTACCGAGGAGAGAGCTGGGTTCACTCCCGGGTCTTGGGCCTCCTGGTCCACTGCTGCTTCCAGCTTTTGAGTGGCGGGCTTTGGTCCACAGTGCAGCTTCATCACAGCTTCATCGCTCCACTCAGCATGTGCAATAGACTGGGTAACATAATGATGCATTGGATAAATATATAGTTTTCCATAAGTTGTGCATAAATGTATGATTATGTATAGATTAAACATATATTAATTTTGATTATGCAGTTATTTGTTTTAATCTCAAATTGGGAACATCACCAACATTTTGGAAGACTCTTCAAAACCCCACAGCCCTAAACACAGTGTCAATATAGCCTAACGGTTAAAACTGCCTGCTCCCCACCACAGCCCCTCTCCCCAGTCCAGCTCAGGTATTGTCCTATGTTCAGCCCACCTCACCTAAGCTCAGAGGTGGGATCCCCTCCCCACTAGTGGGCCAGAAAACCAGGGGTCCCCTTTACGTTGACAGGCGGCCATGTCCACTATTTGTTCTTCAAGTCTTAGCCTGACCATCACCTCTCTGGAAGCCTTCCCTGACTCTGCCAACCTGGCCAAGTATCCCTTTTCTTTGTTCCCGCAGTGCCCAGTAAGGAGCTCAACCATTCTGTGATGAATGTCAGTTGCTTGTATGACTTTCCCTCTGGACAGTGAACAACTGAGGTCAGGAACTGCATCCAAGGCATCTCCATCTCCCCCAGCACAAGACCTGTCGATAAGTGCTTCTGAAGGGAGTGAGTGAGTGAATGAACAATGAAGGAATAAATGGAAGGTTATTTACATCCCCTCTAGCTCTTAAATGCTCCTCTACTCCTTCTCCTTTATGTCAGAGAAAGGAGGGGGGGGAGTGGCAATCAAGGCCAGAGAAATAATACTTTAAAAAAATAGCATTAATAGAAAGTTTCATTTTTCTTTTAAGGACCCAGCTCTTATAGGCTCCCAAATAGATGGCCCGTGGCCAGAGATGTGAGGTATGCTAACGTCCTCTCATAGTCACGATCCTCTGAGCTTGCTTAACGGCAGTAAATTACCTTCCCTCTATTCCTTACCAGGTCACTAATATTCAAGCTGCAGTGACCGACTGTTTTCTATGCAGCAGTTTCAATTTATCCATTTCCTTTGGTAACTGCAATTTTTTAAAAATATACCTCAGGGCTTTCTCCTTGACCTACAAAACAGCGCTGTGCCTTCTGTGTTGTCTGGGGAGAAGTCCTCCCAAACCTTTATTTGGAGAAGCGAGTGTGTGCCGGAGCCTGTCGTCCTCAGTGGGAAGTTTGATTCATCTCACCAGGGAACGGTTGGGGGCGATTCCAGCCTGGGCTTCCACTTCTTCCTTTAATGAAGTGGCACCTATCTGGATGATAAGAAGTCGCTGAAAATTGGCAGCATCTTACAAATGCAAAATGCCCTTTTATATAGAAATGTATATCTTAATTTAGAATGTGTCCTATAATATTATTCTAATATAATAAAGATTCCTGCAAGGACTTTATAATAACTTGGGGAAATGTTTATGAAATAATGTTAACTTTAAAAGCAGGATATGAAATTATATATACAGTATGTTTTCAATTCTGTTTATGAAAAGTATACATAGAAAAAAGAAAGTCAGTTTTCTCGTTTAATCTTCACAGCAACCCCATGGTATTATTATGTGGAATTATTAAATAATTTGCCCAAAGCCATACAGCTGTCTGTGCTGCCCAAGGTCACAATGCAAGTATAGAACTTTGATTGTGCGTGTATATTTCATCAAGAAGGTAATTTGGGAAAGGGGGAGGGATATTTTGGGCTCTGCCGAATTGCCCTCCTCCAGCACCGTGGAGTCTGATGTAGCGAAATGATTAGCTTTGGCCAATGACATGTGACTGACGGGATACATCACTTCTATTTGGAAACTTTAAGAGCAAGTGTTTATTCCCCATGTTCTCCCTTGTCTTCTTCCAAAAGATTGGCTGTCCTCCAGAGAAGGGCTGCCCTGTCAGCTGGATCCTGGAAGAAGGACAACATGACACAGAGTTGATATGTAGCATGAGCAAGAAATGGTGCTGAGTAGTTTTAAGCCACTGAGGTTTGGAGGATGATTGTCACCACAACATACCACAATAAAACCTGGCCTATTCTGACGGATTCAAGGGCACTGAACATTGAGGTTAGCTGACATGAACACTCCCACATGACTCCTTATAGTTTAAATGGGAGATGGTGTGATACTATAGAGGAGGTTGGGTCTTAGAACCAGACCTGAATTTCAACACAAGCCATTAACCTGGCATTATAAAACAAAGATTATCATACATTCTATAAAGAGTTGTTGTATTAAATAAGATAGTGTACATAAAGTTCCTACTACTTAGAAAAAAATAGGAACTGATTATTATAAAAATTTTTGATTTTTATAAAGATGCCCCAATCCTAATGTATTTGTTAACCAAGGTATGGTTGTACCTTTGATTTTGAATTTGTTCTTTCTACCAATGAACAAAAGATTGTGATGACTTTAGTTTTCCCTCTACCACACAGTAATAAATGCACAATATATACAATTAATATATTCATATATTTCTAAGAGGAAAAGCAAGTAGTTATCATAATTTAAAAGTTTAACATTAATAAAAATTAATATTAAGATAAAATTAACAGAAGGGAGATAACATTATTGAAAATCTATTTAACAAATATAATAATTGAAGTTCAACTGTGCATAACATCAGTCTAAGGAAATAATAGAATAACATTAGGAAATAATGGAATCTAACTTCCTTTGAACATAAATTCCCACCCTGCCAAATGCACAGGTCTTGTCCTCAACAAACTTTAAATCCAAGAAAATTAAATACACACAAAGGATCCAATGGCAGCTGAAAGTCACATAGGAATATATGCCATAATTATTCAATTCGGTGCTCTAGTGCTACACGAAATTTTAGAATATTATAAAACTCTCCTACTACTTCCTAGATTATATAATGAGTCTGTTCTTTTTTTCACTTTCCATTACTCCACCCATACACAAAAAGGGAACATTTGTGGATATGTCAGATTATGGCTATTTTTTCGTAATATAATGCATCTGAATAAAAATCAGATCATTAAGTTGCAGATATTTCTATAGGAAGTGGGAAACTTTCATCCCCTGTTCCAATGCTAGATCATGTCTTTGTACCTTCTTCTGAAGACCTTTTTAAGAGAGTGGAGTTGGTAATCTATTGGTCAGAGCCTAGGACATTCCTCACACATTTTAATAATTCTACAGGTTGCCATGCCTTAAAACACAGGAGCATACGTTGTAATGTCTCTTCTATACGTACCCTCAATCCCAGAGTCAGCCTCACTTATGCAGAGACAAATTAAAGGTATCATGCGACAGCCTGCTGATTCTCTTAATAAATTCACCCCACAGTTGTCCAGGATTGATAACGGGAGAAGAATCTCACCGGTGGTGTGGCTGTGCAGATAAGTCTGCTAAGATTGACTTTCCCATTGAGGAAGTCACTAACCACCTCTGTAGTCACTGTACTTGCCCTAGAAGTGCTATTCCTTCAATGCTGTGGCTCAAAGCATGACTTAGAGTTCTTTACCTGGGTCCCCTCAGCATCCCCTAAGGAAGCCTTCTTGCATTCACTCTTACTGGGAACAGTGTGGGCCCAGTCATAGGGAAGACTGTGCAGATAATCTCTCACCCTTCTTATCGCTGCTGCTCCCCAGGAGCCCCCAAAGTGACAGGCTCCTCAAGGAACCAACTTATCTTGTCCAACTCCAGCAGACATACCAACAGGATGGTCAACTCTAGGTCAGGCAGCCTCCCCCACCCCAACCCTCCCATCTAGTCTGGCTGTGGCCAAGGGAACAACGAGCTTAGACTCACCCCAGACCAGGCAATTGGGACTGCTTGTGGCAAATGGGATTGCAAGGACAGAGGAGACGGGTGGAGCTGAGGGCGTGTCCTCCCAGCCTTGTCCATTCAGACCTTCAGACAGGACAGACACAGACACTCAGTCAGGCTCATCAGCAGCAAGCAGCATACGCCATTTCACAAATTACTTCATCACAGGCTCCTCCAAAACCCAAACCACTCCCCAACTTGGGAATTCTTTCCAGAAAGACTTATTCCCTGTCAATGGCAACACATTGTTGCTTCATGTTACTGTGTCTTTAAAGTGCTCCTATTTTCTGTACTAACCTGAGCTAAGTTTTGTAAAAACACAGCTTTACACTGCTCTTAAGTTCTTTTCTTTCATTGTATTGAGCTGCAAAGTCCCTCCACTCAACACTCTTCCCTTTCATTCCTCCACATCCATGTGAGGAATTTCCCTTTATACCTATTTCTTATAAAAAGTTTGGTTTCCCCCACTAAGGAACCAGTATTTGTAATGCTCATAGATATTGAAATTTCACTACTTTATTATATGGGTTTCTGTATGTATCCTCAGCTCTTCCTATATAGATGATACCTAGAGAGCTGACTAGGTGGATAGATAGGTAGGTAGGTAGGTAGATAGATAGATAGATAGATAGATAGATAGATAGATAGATAGATAATATTAATAGATTAAAAGAAATTTCCAACTCATTGGTCATCTATTCAGCCAAATTTCTTTACTGAGTGTCCATGATCTTCAGAGTAGTAAACTCTTCTCTTCTGCAGTTACGTCCTCCCTCTGGACTATGTTTTCCCTTTCAGAAACTCATAATCACAGAGAAGGAATATTGTCCTTCAAGGCAATGAGGTTAAGCCTCCTGTTCAGGGTCACATGTTGTTGACCCAGGTCTCCTGGTTTCGAGCCCAAGGATCTTTTCACAACATTGCTCTGCTTTTTGTGAAGTTTACCACGTGGAAAGCCCACAATTAAAGGCAGAGTCCAAACTAATCACATATTTTTTGAGTCCTGTTCTAACTCTATCTCTGTCTTTTCCTGGGTAGAGGATTTTCCCTTCCCTTATCTTTTCCCTGAACACTTTTACCTTTTGCAGCACATTTCTTTGTCTTCCATTTTCAATCCTTCACTCGCAGTATTTTCTCTATTAAAAAAAAAGCAACAATACTCATAACTGCCTAGCTGGCCTGCTGCCATAGGCGCTCAATAAATGTTAGTTCTCTTCCCCTACATGCTTCAACATGTATCAAATGCTCCTCTACCTCCTTCTCTGCCCCCACTTCCTGTACTTATGCCTTTCTATATACATTGACCTGTGAACTCTGCCACATGAACCAGCAGAGAAAGAATAGATACATGTCAATGTCATTTTGGTAAGAAAAATAGAAACAAAAAAGGTGCCAGTCTGTTGAATTGGGATATCAGAAAGCACTTCCTGTTTCCAATAAGTCTTTTCGTATCTTCATGTTTTGACGTTTGTTTTTGCATAGCCGAGGAAAATGATGTCTGTCTGCTCTGCATCACTTGGTTTCCATGGTAGAAACTTGACATCAATGAAGTCACAGGACAGAAATTGATGATTTGTGGTGGACTTTTGTGGTAACTTCTTCAATATCCATTCCTGCCTTCTATCTTTTTTCATCTGGGGATCCATATGGGGATCCATATGGTTCCAAGGAAGCTAGCTCTACCCTCTGATTCCAGCGGCAGAGCACATGACTTAGCCTAAGCAAATCAGCACATTCCATCTACCTGGCCATGGTGAATCATTACCTGTGGGTCATATGACCTCAGAGAGCCCAATCAAAATAAATCTTAGGACCTCTGTCGGAATTGCTGCATCAAGGGCTCTCTCTCTTCCTCTGGAAATAGGAAGTCTAAAACTCCTCCAGCCATTTTGCTACCACAAAGCAAACAAGCTTGAGAATGAGGCCAAAATATAGAGAATTGTGAAGATACAAAGCCAGGGTCCTGAAGACATCATGAACCTCTAGATCAGATCTCTCTTAAACCTAGACTTTTTAGTTACATGAATTAATAAATTCTCTTTATTATTTAAGCTGATGTGTTACTTTTAAATAAAAGCTTCAAATATGCTGGTGTTACCTTAAAATTCATGTAAATCACGCTTGTTTTCAATAGATAACAAGATAGTTGTGATTCATCTTTGCTACTTACTCCCTGTCCAATATGCTAAAACACCAAGCAGATGGAGGCTATGGTGGTGTGTATGTCTATGTATGTGTATTTTCCCAAATGATCAACACCAATAATCGTCATTATCCTTATCATCGCAGTGGATCGGGCCATCGTATGTAAATCAAACTCAGATGACCAAAGTTACACCAACACTTGAAATTTAGTGTCTCAGAAGCATTTCATTTCAGTTCCATAAAAGTGATGGTATGCTGATTAAATACTGACTAGAAGCTGAAAGAGTGCTTGCTTGAGGTTTACAGGGATGGAAAGGATGCATTCTGTTGCCACCTAATTTTTTTTTCCAAAATAATTCCTGCCCAAAGACAGCAAAATGCATGTTTTTCATGTGTGTTAAAGGAAAGAGGTGTTGTACTTTTTATTTTTTATAATGGTATTTTCTGCGAATAATAAAATATGAGGAAGAAGAAAGGTTGATAAAAGAAACCATATTCCTTTTCCAAGAAAAGCATTTGTTGTCTTCAGTTTCCTCACTACTGTTTTTGAGAGAAAGAGGTAATTCATTCTCCCTAGTACACATTTTTCACGTGGGAGTCTCCCAACTTTCCCTTTTGTAACTCCAGTCCAGAGCTCACAAGGTTTTGTACTTAGCTCCTTCCCTCTCCTTGATTCTCTAAGACAAAGGACAGGAGCCATCTGAACAGATTTTCAAGAAAAAAGTGAAGAAGTAAGAAGCTGTCTCAACAGAGGAAGAGGATATATCCAGAAACCCTTCCTATAGGGCTGCTTCTTACGCAGAAGGCAGGGATAAGGGAAGAACCACATGCCGTGAATGACAGAGAATGAGCTTTGGGGATAGGAAACCGAGAGGCTGCTGGGAGTTTCCGGTGCTAAAGAATCAGGCACGCACAGATTTTGAAAGAATTGCTATGGACCAAGCAGTTGGTTAACCTGTAAGGGTTTGTGTTGTCTTTAGATACAATATTGCTCCAGAAATAAACTCTGGGTTTATTGGCTCTGTAAGCAATAAGTACATTCTTTGGTGATTTCTCTATTTCCAACATTTTATTATGAGTATTTTCAAACATAGAAAAGTTGGAAGAATTGTGAAGTGTACATCCCATATACTCACCATCTAGGACTCTACAATTAACAGTGTGCTATATTTGCTATCCATTTATCTACCCTTCTATCCATTCATAAATCCATCTTATTTTTTGGTGCATTTCAAAGTAAGTTGCAGACATCAGTATACTACACTCCTAAACACTTCATCATGGTTCTCATTAACTTGTGTGCAGGGTTTATTTACAATACTCTTTTTTCTAGGTGAAATTTACATAGAGTGAATTGCATGAATTTTAAGTGTGCCATTCCATGCATTTTGACAAATGTACATGCCTGTAAAAGGAAAACCCCTGTCAAGACATAGAACATTATCATGGTGATTTCTTTCTAACACGAACTATCAGTAGTGCTATTTCTCTACTGCATTCCTTTATCCAACAAATATTTTCTGAACTCCTATATGGTTCAGGTATTATGCTAGGTGTTAGAGAAAGAGAAGTAAATGAGACATAGCCTTCCACAGGAGCTGACAGTTTAAAGAGAGAGATGCCTATTTGAATTAATTAGTTAATTAAGCTAAATAGTCACCGTTGCTGTGGAAATCTGTTCACACAAAGGAGGGGTCAGCCAATGCACCTGAGGTGGGGTCAAGAAGGGCTTCACACTGGACATTTTGAAAGATGAAAAGGAAGTCCCCAGACGTCTGGGGATTTTGGAGACATTGCAAGGCCAGGTCCAGGAGGGCATTGAATGTCCTGCTAAGGGGTTGAGGTGTTATCCAGAAAGAGATGGAAAGCTGAAGAGGAGCCTTCCAAAGTAAAGTTCACTCCATTTTAACCTTGAAAGAGATGAAGAAAGGGACTTACATGGAGGCTCTGGCAATAGAGAGCCAAACATTTTGGGATTAGATGTTAAATTATGGAAATATCTAGTCCATAATCCCAATGGTCATGGAGGCTGCAGCTGGCTGCCAGACAGAACATGGCATCCATGCACTGTCAAATCTAGGAAAGGAGCCCTGGCAACGGCCTGGCCTCCAGCTCTTCCTCCACTCACAGCATGAGAGCCCCATGGATGAAGGAGAACTGGAGAAGCCACGTTGGGAAAACCTGGATTCTAACATATTATTTTTTAAAGTAGCCAGTTGCATTACAATCACCTAATAATAATCATGGAACAACTTGTTTAAAGTATTGTGAAGGGTCCTGCCAGATTCTAATCAAGAAATAAATCCTGTGGCTAAAACAGTTCAATCACTTTTGTTTACGCTAAGAGAAAATCAGGCAATCCCACAGACATAGGTTTGTTGTGTTTATGTGCAAACAGACACACACAAACACACCCCCCCAACCTGCTGCAATCAAGGCTGAGTCTTCTCGTGGGCTAACACCCCCCTAAGAAGTGTGAGATGATCCAGGGTAAAGTATCAAATTCTCTTTCAATAGAATTGGAAATAATTGTGTCGTTGTATGACAAATAGTAAAATCCAACCTGAACTATTAAATCAATAGCTGTAAAATGCGGAACGCTGCTGGTTTAAAACAAAAAAATAGCCAGGATCTCTCCATTGATGGGGATGCCTTTTAAACTCCTAACGGATTCAATCTGTAATAAAGATTGAAGGTGCAGGTCACATAGTAAACAATATCAACAAAAACAAAGGCAGAGGAGTGGATGAAGAAGGGAAGAGAGAGGCTATTTTTTCCTGACCTTTTAACAGAGTTAGGGTCTTATAAATCTGCTGGAATTATCTTGCTTAAACTGCCAAGAAGAAGAATTATTATTATGGACTAAATGTGTTCCTCCAAAATTTCTATGTTGACATCTAATCCCCAATGTGATAGTATTAGGATGTGGGGACTCTGGGGGTGATTAGATCATGAGGGTTCCACCCTCGTGAATGGGATTAGTACCCTTTTAAGAAGAAGCCTGGGAGCTAGTAGCAATCTCCCCCACATGAGGATACGAGAAGTCAGCAATCTGCAACCCAGAAGAGGGCCCTCACCAGAATCTGACCATGCTGGCACCTTGATCTTGGACTTCCAGCCTCCAGAAACGTGAGAAGTAAATCTCTGTTGTTCATAAGCCACCCAAGACTATGGAACTTTTTGTGTGTGTGTGTGAGGAAGATGAGCCCTGAGCTAACATCTGCCAATCCTCCTCTTTTTGCTGAGGAATACTGGCCCTGGGCTAACATCCATGCCCATCTTCCTCCACCTTACATGGGACGCCACCACAGCATGGCTTGACAAGCGGTAGATCGGTGTGTGCCCAGGACTCGAACTGGCGAACCCCCGGCCGCCGCAGTGGAGCGCACGCACTTAACCACTTGCGCCACCAGGCTGGCCCCAACATGTTATTTCATTTATTTATTTTTTTGTGAGGAAGATCAGCCCTGAGCTAACATCCATGCCAATCCTCCTCTTTTTTGCTGAGGAAGACTGGCCCTGAGCTAACATCCGTGCCCACCTTCCTCCACTTTATGTGGGACGCCGCCACAGCATGGCCTGACAAGTGGTACGTCGGTGTGCGTCCAGGATCCAAACCCGGGCTGCCAGCAGCGGAGCACGCGCACTTAACCACTACACCACGGGGCCGGCCCCTATGGTACTTTGTTATAATAGTCTGAACTAAGACAGCAACCAAAAAGAGTAAAAGTACTGAGTTTAAAACTTAATATCTTGCACAGTGGAGAGCTTTCCTACCAGAAGTTCTCTTCTCCCTCTTTCTCTCTGTCTCTCTAATTTTGAGGATCTCACTGAGCGCTGACCATAACAACAACTCCCTAGGTACTTGAAGAAATCCGAGAAGTTGTCTCATGTTTACACCTCATTAAGCCAGAGATCAAGCTTCATCAAGAACAAAACTCCTAATACTCACCCTACCTCTTTTTTTCAGCTCTCTAAGTTTTTAGTTAAAGACAATTTTAATGGCTTAAACATGTTTATTGGCCCATGTACAGGATGTGGCCCCTCCTCTGCTCCTCTTGCCTCTGTGTTGACTTCTCCCTTTGGCTGGTCTCTCCAGGTAGAGGCTGCAGCATCTCCAGCCTCATATTCTGGGGACTGACAAAGAGCTTTTTGTCCCCAATCATTCAAAAAAGAAGTTCCCATAACTGAGTCCCATTGGACCAGCTTAGCTGCCATGCTGATCCTTGAATGAAATATGCTGATTGGCCAGGACTAGGTCATATCATGGCCCTATAGTGGGGAGTGAGGCTGAACACATGCGTTGAGCATTGGGGGAGAGGTTTCCCCCAGGAAAATGGAAGCGTTATTACTAAGATGGGGGATGGGGAGGAGGGATGGATTGGAGGCCAGCAAAGATAAGAGATGTCCACTAGGCTTCTGAAGACTCAGGGCTTGAAACACTAGTAAAAGCAAAACCCAAGAAACAAGCAGTCGTCACAGCTGCATTTCTACTGGTCAAAGTGGGGAAGGAGAATGTGGATCCCAGGCCTCCGCACTGAGAACCCAGCTTCTCCTTGCCACTTACCTCCAGCCCCATCATTGACACAAAGTGACCAAAAGCCTTCCTGCTGGTCTCAGGAGCAGAGTGGTGCTCAGAATGTCAGAATGACAAAGTGTGACCATGGAATCTGGCCTTAAACTTTGTTTTTAGTCTCTTCTTTAGTAACTGTTCTTCCATATACTCACACTCCAGTCACACTGCCATGCGCTCTTCTGATATTCTATGTACAGATATTCCAGTCACTCAAACACCAGCCCTGGAAAGTCCTCGGCAATCAGTCCAGGAATATCCATTCTTTCTAACGGTAATTCTGCAGGATATTAATAGGTGCTGTGCCTAGAGGGAATTCTGTGGTCAAAAACAGTGTGGGAAACACCAGGTTAAACAAAGTTAAAAAGATTTATTTAGTGCAAGACTTCTCATAGACTTAAGAGGTACGTGTGTATGGTGAATCTACAGGAGGAGGCTTTGGTAAGGAACATTTCCCACACTTATTTAAGCAGGGGATTTTATTTCAGAAAACGTCTAGAGAAGCCATTGTTTCTACAGAACACATTTTGAGAAAAGCTGACCTTGCCTAGCCCCTTCACTTTCTAGGTGACGAAACCAATTCTCACAGAGTTTTAATGACCTGCTCAACCAGTAGCTGCCCAATGTCAGGGCCAGAGCCACAAGATCCATCTCTCAGTTCCAAATGCCGAGCCTTCCCTTTGCACTGCATCCTTGCAGGTGGCACCTCAGGCTTCCAGGGCTGTTCATTCCCCAAGAGAAAGATCAGGGTCTGCCCTGCGGCTGGAGGCAGGTGGACCCTCCATGTGACCCTCATTCTAAGGTAGGCGTGGCAGGTGAGCACCTCTGCTTTCTCATCAACACCTCAGAGCTGAGGCAGTTAGGAAAAAGGGCAACAGTTTAACCAAGTGTTTGCACAGTGCTTGGTACATAGTAAGCTCTCCAAGTTATTACCACTGAGAGCCAGGACCAGGGACAACATTAAATATTGTCTTAGGTTGGGTCTCCAGAGGCAGGCACCCAAAAGGATTTGAGTGCTAGAAGTTTATTTGGGAAGTAATCCCAGGAAGCTGAGAGGTAGGGATGTGGAGAGGCAAAACAGGGAGGGAAAAGAAGCCAACACAGGGTGGGTTTGTGTGAAGGTTACCAGAGTGGGCAACTGGGGCTGAATTCCCAGGGTCATCTGTGGAAGCAGAATATAACACACCCAAAGATGCCCTGCCCAATGGGCAAGGAACCAGGATATTTGTCACCAACTCTCATTCAGCATTGATTGAAGACTGTTGCCAGGGATGTTAACTCCTCAGCACTCCTAGCCTGCCCTCCAGCAGACCAAGCACGTTCCTGTGATCATGGGCTGGGTGCTGACAGCATCAATTAAGCACTGTAGGGAAATGCCCTGCATATGACAGGTACTGGGGTAGGATGCATTTTTTCACTCCGCACCAGGTGACCTGGCCCCATCAAATCCACTGTAGAGGCTAGGAGGATGCACCTCACAGACCTCCAATGACAGGGCTGAGGCTACACTTCCCATGCACTGCTTCCAGCCAATGACTGAGTGTGGTGGTGACACTAAGCAGACCCACACCGTGGAGTCCTCTGATAGCTGACTTTAGCTCCAGGACTCCGTGCTGGCCCTGGCGAACTTGCACTGCATGGCAGTCTAGGACACTTGCACATAATTTTCCTTCCCTCTCACCTGCACTCAGGGTGAACTTGCATTGTGGTCTCATCGTTTTCCCAGACTTTCCCAACCTCTCACTCAGGGGTTTCCTCTAACAAAATTTTTGCACATTTTACTCCCATCTTGGCATCTGCTTCTCTGAGGACCAGGACTAACACATCCACCAAAACTCCCCTGGTCACAGCCATCGGAGCCCCACTGCAGCATCAGGGAAGGCAACTTTCAGACTGTATAAACAAAGGATTCATGAAATCCTTTTGCCACAAGGAACAGGAAATAATATTTCAATGGCCAGGAGAGGGTTATAGGAGGTTGGCTATAATCTCTACAGGAGTTCAGTTAATCTTTCTTGCTACAGGCAAGATTTAATATTGCTTCTCTTTTTCTAAGTCTAAATTTCTCAGTTATCTCATTGACAACTTCTTCCTACCCCAGCCACCCCCAACACACACACCTCTCCCATGTCTGCTCTCTCCAACAACACAGATGGAGAGACACGTGGACAGCTAAGCCATCAGCCAGTGGGTACGAAATGTTTGGAATAACTTTTAATATCAGCCTTGACAGACCAATAATAATAATTTGGAAGGAATGCTTGTTGCAAAATTGAATTCTACATAGCGAAATTTCGATAATTTGACTAATTAGTTATACAGCCAGGCAGACTCTGTGACTAGCCTGGATTCTAGAATGTGTCTAGAGAAGTTTAATTTTAGTGCTTTCTGAGTTCCAGTCTCCATTAAAAACTTAGCAAGGAGATGCCAGTTATAAGTCATGCCCTGCCTCAAACGCTTAGTACTGTTAAAGGTACTTTGAAAGAAAATTGAATTTTGAGTCCTTGGTTTGAAACAGTTACTAATATAGAAAAGTTTCCCCGAGCAGGGGCCAGGAGGGGCACTTTCAGGGCCAGGCCTTCTGGGGGTAGTAGACAGGTGAGCTTTAAGGACATGCATGGTTTGCCCCTGTGCAGTGTTCATCAGGAATATGAGTCATAATGTCCATTTTCCAGGTTTAGAGAGAGGGATGATACAATACAGGAGTAAACAGCTTGGATTTGAAGTCAAATCATCTGAATTTTCATCCCAGCACCAACTCTACAGTGTGCTCTTGAGCAAGAAGCTTAACTTCAGAGGGGTACCATGATGACTAAATGAATAATGGCAATAAAGTGCTCAGCACAATGCCTGGCACAGAATAAGGGATAAACTATACTAGTTATCATCATTTTGTTGTTGTTGGTAAGGGAGATTGGCCCTGAGCTAACATCTGGCACCAATCTTCCTCTTTTTTTTTTTTTTTTTTTTTTTGGTTAGAAAGATTCCCCCTGAGCTAATATCTGTGCCAATCTCCCTCTATTTTGTATGTGGGTTGCCACCACAGCATGGTTTGATGAGTGGTATAGGTCCACGCCTAGGATCCAAACCCACAGACCCAGGCCACTGAAGCAGAGTGCACTGAACTTAACCACTATGCCACCAGGCCGACCCCAATCTTCCTCTTTTTGCTTGAGGAAGATTTGCCCTGAGTTAACATCTGTGCCAATCTTCCTCTATTTTGTATGTGGGTTGCCACCGCAGCATGGCTGCTGATAAGTGGTGTAGGTCTCCACCTGGGAATCAAACCCGGGCCACTGAAGTGGAGCACACTGAACTTAACCACTAGGCCACAGGGCCAGCCCCTAGTTATTGTCATTTTCATAAATTCTCTTTGAGACTCAGGTGGGGCCCCAACTTCACTCCTCATTCATATGCTGCAAGCATTTGTTAGGGAGCTGCCAGATGATAGTGCTGGTGCCATGGCTGAGAGACTCAAACTTCCAGCCTCCTGGAGGACCTGCCATGTCTACAGGCACCAGAGAAACTCTTGTTTACCCCAGGTGGTCTGCACATTTGCTGCCAGGCAGCTGGAGCCAACACTCTGATTGGAGCAAAATAATCACACAGCCACTGTCCTGGGAAATGAGAGAGGGAGAGGCAGGTTCTGTGACTAATCCAGACCACACTCCACAGAGATCCCCTGCAGGCAGCCTGCCCCCACGTGCAGGGCCAGACCTGAATTTTCTCTATGTTCCAGCACCAAGCAGAACACTTGGCACACAAAAGGTGCAATGAGCATGGGACAGGCGTTAAGTCCCATCTTCTCTCCTACCTTGGGCACCACCTCAATCCCCAGGTAATAACAATTGTCATGGCCTGTGCCGAATGCTTTCAAAACCAGTTACACTCTCTCAGTTCCCCAGTCAGTCCTCCATTCTGTGGATGTGGGAACCAGGTGGCCGCAAACAGTCTATCTGACAATCAGGGCCATGCACATGTCCTCAAGCACACTTGAAAATGCAAAATGGAAGGAGTTTTCTTTCATCTGCCTCCCTCACTCTCAAGGGAGTTGGAGAGGGACATCTCCTTTTGCTAGCCCCAAATGTGCTCAGAATAAGGGAGCCACTGCCCCCCAACCGGATATCTTGCAGAAACTACTAGAAAATCCACTCTAGGCTCTGAGCCCCAGGCCTACCTCCAACTTGTACCACAGGCAAGGAAGTGGCTCAGATGGGCTCAGTTGTGTGCATCTCTTCCCAACTCCCCATTTGTAGTTTGAAATTAGCTGTTATGGGACTATTTACACCATGGAAATTGGTGAAAACAAACCAGGACTTTTTCTTTTTTCCTGAAGAGCTGGTTCTTAAACGTGTACCAGCACACCACTGTGATAGAGTGATGAGATATAAAATCTTACCATCCTGAGACAACATTCTCATCAGTGTACAAACATTTTATGCTGCTGTGAAAACTAGCAACATGTCAGATGGAGTCGTATGCTGCCTTTGGGAGCCCAATCCTTTCTATTGCCTTGCTTTAAGTATTACAGCTGTCATCTTGGATTTTTCATTTACCAATAGAACCTTTAATCCTATAAAATCCTATAAAATATGATTCAGATAATGAATCCAGGTATTTCACTCAGTGCTAAAATCCAAAAGCAATTAGCTTTTTTGTTTATTTCATGTGGGAGTTAGACTAAAAGCTAAACGAACACACAAAAAAAGAGCCAGGCATTGGTCCAAATGTCTGAATGATGTACTAATTAAATTGTATAACAACACTTCTATCTCTATACCTACATTTTATTGCAGGTTAGGGAATCAGCCTGGGCTTTCCAAGTCAGCCTCCGAGAGAGCACTTCTTTAAAACTAGAGGAACAGTACGGGTAAGGCTTTGTAAGGAAGATTTAGCCACATTTAGAAAGAACAGATAAGACTTTGGAAGAGCTTTGAAAAAGTTTGGTTAATTTTTCTCTTCTCTATGCTATAATATGGTCTTAATCAGGGATAAAAGTTAAAAAGTCTGCTTATTCATGTATTCACTAAATAAATATGATGAAACTTGGGTAGATGCTGGGGATAATATAAAATTAATAAGAGCTGTTCCAGACCCTCTAAAAGTCCTCAGATAGCCCCAGTCTATCAAAGAAGTGAATGTTTATGAGAAAGATGTCCAGAAATGTGACACGGGACTCACAGGTTCCTTGCGGGTCCAGGGAGGGATTATTAACACTGCCGGGGGTGGGGGTGGGAGTTTACTGAAGGCTCCCCAGAGGAAAGTAGATTCCAGTGGGTTTCTCTCTCGTTTCTTTCATCCTACTCCATAGGCTTTCATGAGGAGTTAATGAACTATGTATTGCTGAAGTAGCTTGTTTCCAAAACTCATGCTGGTTGTCACAAAGAAAACCTAGAAAGAGTAGTAATAACAATAATGGCTAACATGCATTGAGGCTTTCCAGAGGCCAGGCACTGCTCCAAGAGCTTTACATGGCCTGATTCACTTAATCTTCACAACAACACTAGGGTGAGAACAGATGAGCAAAGCGAAGCTTAGCAAGTGATGGAGTTGGCATTTGAATCCAGGGGTCTGGTCCTCCCCATCATACATTGTCTCTCTGGGATTACACGGCCAAGTGCAAGTATGTCATCATAGATCTCATCCTACTTACCATAACGTCAGCTCTGTGTACGTATTTTCTTTAAAGAGATTGTCTGGTACAGCAATAGATAAATTACACATCTTGAGTCCTCCTCCTGGCCACATCACTAACTAAGCTGTGACCTCAGACAATTTGCCTCTTCGGTCTCGGCTGCAACTACTGCCCATCTCAGGCCGCTAAATATAAGCCCCTCAACAACTCTCAGTCTCCCTGATCGTCAGGCCCTGCAGGATCTCCAAGTCTCTGTGGTTGTTTCTATTCCTGACAGAGTCCCTGCCCATCACTGTTACCACCCTGCCCCCACCCAACTATGGCTCCTCATCCTTGGATGGCCCCTCCCTCCAGGAAGCCCTCCCCTGACCCCTCAACATAGGATCAGACCTGGAGGACCCTATACTCATCCCCTTATCAAACTTTGAGGTGCACCCAAATCATTTGAGGAATCTCATCAAAGGCAGATCCTGCCACAGCAGGTCTAGGTTGGGGCCTGAAATTTTGCATTTCTAAAATGCTCCCAGGTGATGCAGATGCTGCTGGATCACACCTTGAGTAGTGAGTCCTAGAGTCCACAACAGGCTTCAAAGTTCTGGGAATTCCCTAAAATTATTGGCAAAATGTCGTATTCCTACACATGACTTTTATGTAGCAAGACCATAGTTTTCATTAGACCTCTCATAGTGGTCTGTTTTGGGTTGAATTGTGTCTCCCCCAAAAGATAACCTGGGAAACTAAAACAGGGTCTGAGGTACACACAGACAGACACACAGATGCAGACGCACGCACGGTTAAGAATTATCATAAAGATAGAAGCCAATGATGACTTTGAGACTAAGGTTTGCAGCCAGAACTGGCAACTTGCAACTGCTCCACCTCCCACCTGCGTTTGCTTCCTTTCTTAATCCCTAAAAACGGCTTCTTTCCTAACCACATCTCTTCTCTGGGATCTCCAGCTTTTCCTTCTGCTTCAGCCTTTAGGAAGACCACATTCTGTCTGGACTTCTAGGCCCAAGGAGCCTGCTCTGTTCTTCTTGGCGTAGAAGGTGGAAAAGCTGATGCTTACGGCTGTTCTCCTCCCCCAGGTCCCACCTCTGCCACGGCTTGTCTTCGTCGTGGTCCAGACAATCTGGGTCCCCTTCTTTATTCTTGTCCTTCCCTGGCTGTGAGGAGAGAGGCAGCCTTCCCTCTTTTGATGGGCAGATTTAAAACCTTCAGGTATTCTGCCCCACGCCTTACCTGGACACCCAGGCTCTCTGGATTAGGGGCCAAGATTCAGATAACTTGCTGTGTTTCCGGGGATTGCCTCTGCCTCCAGGACACTTCCTGTCCTCCACAGTGTCTGGGCTCTTAGGAACTGTGTTTCCATCATCTGCAATCGTGGTGGCCCCTGCTACCAATACACCTCTCATCTTCTGCTGAGGGGGAAGGGAAAGCAGAAGGAGAACTAGAATTTACTGAATATCCAGTACATGGTTTCAAATACCTTTTCCTTCTTAACCCTCACCTTCACATTTACACACTCAAAGTGAGAATGGGTATCATCATGCCATTGATCTCCTCTTCAAATTAGGACACCAAGTCACAGAGCTCGCGAGGAACAGCACCCAGCTGCCAACCCAGGTCTGTCTGCTCCAAAGGCCGTGCTCTCCCCACCACTCTAAGCTGCCTGTCTGAGGCTGAGCTAAACAGTCAAATCAGGGAAATATATAAAACCAGTCAGGCTCAATTCTGTTGCTTCAGAATGTTGTCTTTAAGACAAATATTTTGGTGTCATGTGAACACAGGCACCGTCTGTCTGTGTGCGTGTGTGCTGTCTGATCTACTTAGTCCATCTGGTTTAAAAATAACCACCATCAGCTGTTCAACAGACAAAACAACCAAAGCGGCCCTATTCCACTGGTTGTTATGGACACAGTCATAGCTTTAGCTTTTCCACAATAATCCCCAGCTCCGAATTTGCAACACCCTGGGGTATTTCCCGTCACTGTAAGGGATTTTGAAAGATTCTTAAAAATTTTCAAAACCAAATTAGTGTCAATGTACTTTAAGAAATAAAGAGGTTCTGCAGCCGACTTTTCAGAAGGCAGGAAGAAGGCTGTATGGGGAAGCCCAGCCATGGTGGAGCTGCTGTCGTGGGCACAAGGAGGAGGGTGGGTCTGTTTCTCATTTCTCCCCTTCCCCTCAAGAAACAGATGAATACGCCATTCTTGCTTGTAAATAGGCATGAAGACCTTGATATTGATATGATGTGAGAATGTATGAGAAGAAAAGATAACCCCAAAAGGCTACAAAGACTTCTGGGTGAAAGGTAAAAGGACATGGAGCTAATTTTGTTTGGAGAAAAGAAAGCTGAATCGCAAGGCTGCTTGTTATATTTGGGAGTGACACATAAGCAGCATTTATGCCCCCCACTTCTGTTAGCCTTACGTGAGGCAGCCACCACTCACTAATAACAGAACTCTAGCACGGAGCCAGAATTGAGCCTCAGAATCCTTCTCAATACAACTTTCTAGGGAAGTACAAGAAATCTACTGGCCATATCCCTGATATGGAGCAGGCACCCCATCAGCATATTGATATACACTGTTACATCATGAAGGGCAAACAGGATGATACAGCAAGTATCCAGACCCTATCTCTCTTCCCCTCCTTTCAACTCACCCCTAATCCTCTCTTTTCTCTCTTCATCATTTCTAGACAAACCTATCCTTTTCAAATTGTTCTACATTTGTGTTCATTTTTACCACTGAGCATCCACCTACCCACCCTCCCTCTCATAGGTATGTGATGGCTAAAGTGACATTTATAATAAATGGCCTCCGCCTGGAAGTCTGAGGACCTCACTTTGAATCCACCACATTCCAGCTCTTTGCCTCTGAGGGAAGCCATTTCCTCATCTATAAAAAGAGGAGACTTGCAGCAACTTCTTCATTATTATGAATATTGAATGAAATAACCTTGCACAGTACCCAGAACGAATAGACATTTAATAAATGTTAGCTTAATCTGAGGAAACAGTAACAGATATTTCAAAACAAATTCTCCACCAGAGTTGAAGAAGCATCCTGATCTATCATGTTACTGATATTGTACACTTTCCTTAGAAACCCAAAGTCAACCGGGGCCTCCCAGTCCCTTGAGATTTAGGTAAAATTAACCCGAGCTCCACCCTGCAAAGCCATAGCCTTTGGAAGTCCAAAGCCTTTCCCAAGGCCTCAGTGGATTCCAGGGGCTCACGTTCTCAAGACCACTTTCCCTCCTGGGCTCCTATGACCTCAGGCTCTGCTTAGAATCCCTTCAGCCCAGACCCAAAGCTTAGCTCCTTCTTCATCTGCCACCAAAAAAAAAGTGTGTGTGTGTGTGTGTGTGTTTTCCATAAAAAGCTTTTGGGAACAGAGGAGCCCTTGTCTCTTCCAGTTTATCACTGACACTGGCTGCAGCCCCCAGAAGTGTGGTTATCCATCTCCAGCCTCTGTCTGCTGAGGGCCATCATCCCACCCATCCTAGAGCACAGGGCATAAAGCAACCTCCTGCCGACTGTCTCTCATCTGCCCCCCACATCTAGTCCACAGTGTACACTCATACCTTTTTAGTCCTGATAACCTGTGGGAGTGCAGGCTGACCCCAATGTGGCAGTACAGCCAGCCTTAACTTTTTAGATTTCTTTTAGATTTCTCAGTGTAGACTGAAAATGTTGGAGCTCAGGCCACTATCTTGACCCACCCCTACCCACCTGCAACCTGCACAGAGCCTGAGCTTCCCTAAAAGTCACATTCTATTGAGAAGAAAGGCTGTACTCCCCCCAAAAAATGACCTCATCAATATTGTTGGTTCCACATGCTCTTCTTGAACAACCATGCTACTCCCCCATCAATAAACAAAGACTTTCCCTCTCCTTGAAATTAGGCAAGCCATTATGATTGCCTTAACCAATAGAATATCTGGTAGAAGTGACAACACATGACTTATAAGACAAGGTCATAGAAGGAAATATGGCTTCTTACTGACTCTCTCTATCCAGGATTCTCAATCTTGGAATCCAGCCACCACAATGTAAGGAAGCCCAGGCTACATGGAGAGGCTATGTACAGGTGTTCTAGCTGACACCCAGCTAAGACCCCAGTCAACAGCCAGCATCAATGGCCAGACATGTGAGTGAGTGAGCCTTCAGGTGATCCCAACCCATTTCTTGAAGCTGCCCCAACTGATGCCAAGTGGACAAAAAAAGAGCTATCCCTGCCAAGCATGCCCCCAATTGCAGATTCATGAGCAAAATAAATGTTGCCCTTGTTTTAAGCTACCCAGTTTTAGAGTGGTTTACTTTGCAACATTAGATAACCAGACCAAGTATGCCTATCACTTGCTGGAGATTATATAAGTGTTGACACTCCACAATTCAGTATGAATTGGTTAGTCACTGACCAGTCCTGGGATTTAGGAGTCAGATTCAAGCACCAGAACACATCCCAGCCCCAGAAATACAAGGGCCAGGATTCATTCACTCATTCTCTGACCAATGCTAGCTGGGATCAGGCTAACCCTTAAAAGCCAGATAAGAGTGGCTCCAATGTCCTCCTGAAGATTTCTGTGACGTTCCATACAACCTACCTTCTCATAGTCCTTCCGGGCTCTAAGCTTCTGTTTTTGCTGAATTAGTTCTGTCAGTGGGTCATTTCTCTGACTAGCACATGCTGGTAGAGAATAGAAGTCAACCTATTTCTCTGATGTTTACAAAAACCCATTCACGTAAGTCATGGTCTGTGAATCAGACATTACTGGGCGTTTGAGCAGACTAAGGTGATTTATACCGCAAAACTAGAAATTAAATTTCAGACATCCCTATTCCTTTCAGGCCCCCATCCTGGCCACCTCATCCCACACAGAGACCGGAATCTCTCCAGATTCAGATTTCTCTCTCTCCACTCTCAACCTCAACATTTTTCCCTCATCACTACCTTCCTCCCCAATTGCCCCCAGAAATTTCATGTTCAAACATGGTACTTTTCTTTCTATTGTGTAAGTCAGTAGCTCTTCAACTTGACTGTGTGTCAGAATCAACTGGAGAGCTTGTAAAACACAGATTGCTGGGCCTCGTCTCAGAATTCCTGATTCAGTAGGTCTGGGATGGGGCCTGAGAAGTTGCATTTCTAACAAGTTCCCAAGGGATGCTGATGCTGCTAGTCTTGGGACCACACTTTGGGAGTCACTGCTGTAGATTACACTTCTCCCCGGCTCTTATTTTCAAACTTGTCCCAGGTCTACCTTTGCTCATCAGCTGATCAGAAAAGAGTATCCACCCAGTTAACTGCCAAAAGGATGCTTGAAAACAGCATCCAGAAATCACTTCCGCTGTGGAAGCCAGTTACAGTTTTAACTACAATCATTTCCCCTTCCAATTCACTTGTATAGGCAGTATAAGTTAGTCTGACTGGTTCAGAGCTGGCTCTACCTATCACTAGTTGTGTGACCCTGGGCCACGTTATTTAACCTCTCTGAGCCTGGTTTCCTCATCTGTGAAACTACAGATGATAATGCTTACTTCTTAGGGTTGTATGAGCACAAATGGAGATAATGCATGTAAAGTACTAACCAGTTTCTGGGCATATAAAAATACTCCATATGTGTTAGTTATTTCTCATTTGTTCCACAAACCTTGACCAAGCCTCTGCAGTATTCAGGCACCCTGCTGGGCACTGGGATGAGAGATGAAACCACATAGTAGGAGAAGGGAAGGATAGTAAACAAATACACGCTGTCAGGTTTATGCCAGGGACGAGCTCTTGAAGCCCTCTGAAAATTCAAGAGTAATTCTCTTCGAAATAAACGTAAAACGGGGACTGCATTCTAGGGGCACATAAATCCACAAACATTGTAGAATAATGTGCTCTAATGCTGCTTTTTATTTTCTTAGCATTAGCTCGAATATTTTGTAGGGGGTTTGTTCCTCCATTAACAGCATATCATGGCAGTTGCTGGGGCTTCCTCATAGTACTCTATCACCTCTAACTCCCATTCCAAAGTTATTGATCTTTCTGGTGTGTTTTTCATCACTTGTACCAACATCACCTAATGAATGCTTGGAAGACTTGGCTAAATTATAACAACTGAATGTTAAAATAACAGGACCATAGCCACCAAAAATCCCTCACAGAAGTTCGGGTGCCTGTAAACAACAGAAGGATCGTGAAATGCTGATACTGGAGACCAGCTAAGGTGGCGCCGCCACGTGGCAGCATCAAAAACACATTTCATTTCACAACCCTGGGTCCTCCAGGCCACGATGGGTAGTTTGGTTGGGTTGATGCTGCTTTTCCTTTGAGGGGAGTTGCATTACTTTACATTTTGTGCATAAAGTGAAAATTAGTGTTTCTATGTTGCACTGTTTCAAATCCGTCACTCCGATTCCCATGAAATGTGTGTGCCGGTAATCACAATGGTCTGATGGAGACGGTGGGAGGTGCTGAGATCACTCCGGTGATCTGCTCCCCGCAGGGGCAATTCCACCCTCCGTCCCACAGCTGCTCTTTCCCTTCCAGGTGCGCCCTCATCAGACAAGCTCCCTTCTTGCCAAAATAAAAGCAGTAACCCGAGGAGATACATTTTGTCCTGGGCTGCAGTCTGGGGCCAACATCTAGCTTATGATACTTGAGATGGTCCATCCCACAGAAATTTATGGAAATTAGAGACAAATGGGTGTCCTTTCAAACACTTAACTGTAATAAAAGCATTAACAGTAGTTACGCTTTTCTGGTTTAAATATAGCCAGCTTGACTTGCTTTAAAAAGAATGGAATCTCTGATTATATTTTGGATGTAAGTTTAGGATTATGACCTAGAATCTTGTCAATTATTTAGTAACTAAAATTAAAATAAATCAGGCAGGACTCTAGAAGTTACATTTTAGGGAAGTTAGCACTTGCCTTCCCACTGATTTATTTTTATTTTTATTTATTTTTTTGTGAGGAAGATCAGCCCTGAGCTAACATCCATGCCAATCCTCCTCTTTTTGCTGAGGAAGACTGGCGCTGAGCTAACATCTATTGCCAATCCTCCTTTTTTTTTTCCCTTTTTCTCCCCAAAGCCCCAGCAGACAGCTGTATGTCATAGCTGCACATCCTTCTAGTTGCTGTATGTGGGACGCCGCCTCAGCATGGCCAGAGAAGTGGCACGCCAGTGCGCACCCGGGATTCGAACCCAGGGCACCAGTAGCAGAGTGCGTGCTCTCAACCACTAAGCTACGGGGCTGGCCCCCCCATTGATGTTTTATATTTTTCTTTAGTAGTAGTATTTCAGATAGAAGGGAAATGCTTTCTAACATTATTTAATCCAAGTATATTTAAGCTGTAGGAATAGGGAAGGTACTTATTAGGAGTCCTGATTGTGAAGACGCATAGTCTGGATCTGACACCGAGTGATTCCTGACGTCCAAGACATTGGGGAGTCTCTGATGTCAGTTAAGGATCTTCAACAAGAGCGTGGGGCAGGAAAATTATCGAGCAGTTAGTCCGTGGCTTGTTCTCATTGTATCTTTCCCTCCTCATTCCACAAAGAAGGCCATTTCTGTGCTCCCGTCTCAGGGGTGTTTGTGTTATGGGGCAGGAAGCTGAAGTCCGAAAAAGCCCTCCTCCCAGCTTCTGTTCTGAGAGCCAAAACTCTTGGAAGAGCCTCTGCTAGTCTCCCCAGAGGATGAGGGTAAAGAAGCTACTGCCCTGGGGGTGACAAGAGGGACGTCCAGCCAGAGGACCCACTAGCAGTGGGGGTAGGGACTGGGTGCTCCCTGAGCACATTCTCCAAAAGTCATATCTTTTCAAGTTGTTTCTTTAGGGTAATATGTTAACATGATTGTTCTTAAGAAAGCGTTGAAAAGATATTGCAATAAGCTTGTGAAATATGTGATGAAAACATTAATGGTCAGACCCAGGGAGAAAGCAGTCTCAGGGAGGAGCCCTTCCAGTTTGTAGGGTTATCCTCCCCCGCAGACCTCAGTGGCAGAGGCCTCCACCGGGCACTGGAGGGCTGCTGAGGGCCTCAGCCCAGGCGCCCACTCCTGGTGTCAAGACCTGGCCTCGCCTCCGGGCAGAGCTGAAAGAGGTTGGCCAGGACTCAGGCACTTCTGTGGAGAGCACTCTCAGTCAAGCATGGCATGGGAGCAGCTGAGACACCTGCCTTCAAGGAGCCACAAGGGCTTGGGCAATGAGCATCTCAGGAGCAATCAGAGCACTGATGATACAAGCTCCTCCTCGTACATTCTGGACGGGGCAAGACCCCTCTGCTTTGAACCCTGGCAGCCTGGCAGAAATGCCTACACATTTAACACCTATCTCCTTATGAGGGATTACATACGACTAACCCTGGCTATCTTTCTTAAGAGGGATTCGGGCTCTTATTACAGAATCTTCATATATCAAAAGTGGTAAGACTAATTAACCCTAGACAAAAGGCCAAAGGCAAGCACAGGTTACAACCATCAGAGGTGTCACGGAGTGGTGATGAACTCTATCCCTGGGAGAATCTAAACTATACTAGTAAACGATTAATTTCAGAACATTTGATGGTCACTCACTCCTCAAGCATTTCCAGGCTCTCACTATGTGCTAAGTACCATGCAAAATGTTAATCCTAAAAGTATGAAGAAAAATATTGTTCCTGCCCTCAAGGAGCTCCCAGTCTAGTCTGGGAGTCAGATGAAAATTCAGCAGAACCTAGAAAACACGTTATAGAGGTATGCATGTATTCCCATGGGGGCCTAATTAGGACCAGAATGGCCAAAGATGGACCAACTCACTAACTTTGGGGACTGTAAGTGAATTCCTGGGTTTTATTCAAACAACAATGGAAGTAATATACTTTTCCCTCTTGTTTTAGTTTTAGCCTATTCAGAATTTTCTCAGCAAAATGTGTCTTTCTCTAGATTAAGAGTTCACAGATCTTTGAATGGGTTCAAGGAATCAATGAAGTGGAGGAGAGATGTGTCATATTTAAGCTCCTTCCAAATAGTTTGAAAATTGTCTCTGTGGAAAAAATTATTTTGCCAAATTTTGTTTTTAAGGAATTGTTTCATACTGCACAAGGTAGAGTGGCATGGGCTATCACTACACTTCGTCAGGTAGCAAACAGCCATCATCATCAAAGTGCTTTCCTGCTAATATGTGTCTTTAGATGTAAGCTTCCATTATGATTATGAGAATCAATGCTTAGTACATGGCCTGGCTTAGGTTGGAAAACATCAAAGAAAATAAAGTAGAAGTGTTAACTTGGGTCTCATCCCAAATGTGATGGACACCAAAAACATGGTCCCTCTCGTGCAGCAAGTTTCTTGCTCAGTGGAAGCACAAAGCCAGCAAACTCAAGGAACAATGGGCATCTGTCTATTGTGGGAATGCCTGGCTCAGAATGGATTATTTTCATGAGAAGATAGGTCAACTCGAAAAAGCTAGAGAAATTCACACCAACTCAGCAGCCTGGACTTAGAGCATCCCGCAACAATGCTTATCACATGGCCAAGCAAAAGAAGCCTTGCAACTGTGCAGACCCTGGAGCCATTTGACCTAAAGCAGTCAAGTGGATCTATAGTCTGAGAAGAGGGAAAATCCTGAAGCAGTGCGTCTGTCAAGAAGTGTTACCCTATCTAGAATCACCGGCTTTTCTTCTGTTTGAAGAAGGTCTCAGGGGAATCTGAGCCAGATAATTTCCCTTCAGCATGCAATTGAATAAATGCATTGGCAGTTCTCAGTGTAGCCAGTTCCTAGTTTTCCTGTTACGTACATGCAGATGCCCATTTGGTGAGTCCCCTTTGGAAGCATCAGATGCTCAGGACAGCTTTGAAATAATGAAAAATTTCTTTGCCAAGCAAAACCTTGGAAGAAAAATGCAGGTGCCGTGGGTACAGATGGAGCACGCTGAAATTCCCCAAAGCCTCCAGCTTTACCACGTTGCTGAAAAATAAACTCCACACGTCATAGTGACTTCTTGTTTTCTACATCCACATGTAGACAATAATTCTAAAATAAGTCATGTCCACTTCAGCTTAACAGAGTCAGGACCTTGAATCATGCCTTATCAATAGGATTTGTCAAGAAATAAATGCTCAAGTTCACTGGTTTTCTAAAGCACAAGTTTTGAAGCAATTGATTAACTTCAGGCAGAAAGCTTTACCTTTCCTAAGTGACCAGCAAAGCCCATTCTCAGACTGATTTGACAAAGAGTTCATTCATGACTTAAGTGACTTGATTGACATCTTTGACTATCTGAATGAGCCATAACTCTTGACTCAAGCTCCAGCAGATCCCATTATGGATGCTGCTGAAAAAATTTAAAGTCTCTTGACCAGGCTAGCATTGTGGAAGAGGTGTTGGGAGAAAGACAGCTATGTGATCTTTGCATTGTTGGAGAAAGGGCATTTGGAGACAGAGTCAAGAGTGTAAAGGCTTTGCTGGCTCTGGTGCATGTAATTGGGCAGACAAAGAAACAGCTGAAGAATACTTCTGTTAGATGACCTTAAAATTGAAATGTATGGTCCCGACTCTTTCCTAAATGACAAAGACAATATTTATGATTCAGATATTGACAAAGTTGACCTCACTGTATTGAAGACAAAGAAAATGTTACATGAATTCAACTAAGTGTTTTAGAGAATTCTGTGTTCCTTGACACAAGCCTACCCTCATTTATCAGAATAACCTGTGAAACTCTAACTCTTTTGCTAGCAAATACTATTGTAACTTAGAATTTGCTATCCTTATTACCACCAAAATGAAAAGTCTAAACTGATCAGATGTGAAAGATATTTGCATTATCATGTCAAAAAAAAACACTCTATAATTTCTATCTCTTGTTCCAACCAAACAACAGCAATCTTCTTATGAAAGTTCGTGGGTTTTTTTTGTTTTTTTTTTTTGTTTTTTTTTTTTTTTGTGAGGAAGATCAGCCCTGAGCTAACATCCATGCTAATCCTCCTCTTTTTGCTGAGGAAGACCAGCTCTGAGCTAACATCTATTGCCAATCCTCCTCCTTTTTTTCCCCAAAGCCCCAGTAGATAGTTGTATGTCATAGTTACACATCCTTCTAGTTGCTGTATGTGGGACGCGGCCTCAGCATGGCGGGAGAAGCGGTGCTTCGGGGCGCGCCCGGGATCCAAACCCCGGGCCGCCAGTAGCGGAGCGCGCGCACTTAACCGCTAAGCCGCGGGGCCGGCCCTGAAAGTTAGTTTTGAACTAAATTACATTTCACTTTTATTTGCACATTTTGACTTACTAAGTTTTTTTCAGGAAGTAACTATTAATTTTTGCTTGCAAAAATGTGATTAAGAGGATCATAAGTCTTAAGTATTGTTTTAACATTCTAACTATGTGAAAGATATGTTTGCAATGCAGCAAAAGAAATTACATGCAGAAAATGTGTTTATATGCATTTTTATGGAGAAGGCATCTATAGCTTTCATCAGATTCTTTAAGACTACCCACCCATTCACACATACCCCTAAAAAGGATTGAGAGTCAATGACCTAGTTAAGTGTATATTTTCTAATGGGCTCTGAATTAGCAGAAGGAGCAGGCCCAAATTCATGATTGGTGGCTTGTCATAATAAAGTAGACGTTTTTTATTAACAGTCCATGGACCTGGGTTAAAATTAAGTTCTTGTTCTTTTCTTTTCCCTCATGGTCCTCAAAGTCCATGTCTGCATCTTTGAGGTGTGAGGCAATACTAGCAGTTCTAACCCTGAAATTCACGGGATATTTATTAGGGATCTTATTATAGCAGAACGTAGTTAAAATAATTAACCCTGGAACCAAACATTAGAGCGTCATAATATATTGCCTTTCAGTTCTCCAGAAGGCTTATAGCTGAATAAGACAAAAGAAAGACTTGAAGAAAATAAAGACAGATGAAAGCAAACACAGATAAGACAACACTTAGGACCAAGTACGCGTATGCATAGACTAGGGGCAGGCCGTGTGTGTGTGTGTGTGTGTGTGTGCGCGCGCGCAAGCCTGTGAAATGAGCAAACAGCAGTGATTTCTTTCAGCCAAATGCATATCTTTGAAAGTGGAGAGTCAGCCCTGGTGATGCTAATAGAGTGGAACATCAATATTGGCAAGCTAGTTGTCAAATAGAGGCTTTTAAAGGTTGGAATTTTTCAAGGAAAATGTTAACTGCAGTTAAAGAGCCAAAGTGGTCTTAACCTGATCTCAGAATCTAGAATTCCACTTGAAGTTCTAAATACCCAGGACTCTTATGCTAAATTTAGCCTTCCCAGCTCTGCAACTGGCATTTGGGAACATTTGGTCCATAACGATAAATCACCACACTTGCTGAATACAGGGTTAAAAGGGGACTAGCAGACATAACCAATTAATATATCAGCCTCCCTTGCAGCCCAGGAGCAGGAGTGAGGGTGCAGGCCAATAATAAACTGCTTTGCCACATTTCAAATAGCAAGTGTACTTGCCCCTAACCAGAACTCCCACCATCCTTCCCACCCCACACACCCAGCACACCTTGGCTTCTCACCACTTTTCCAGATTACACTCACCCCAAGAACCAGCTTAATTTCTACCTTCCTGAAGCTTTCTCCCCTAACTCCCCGTAACCGCATTGATCTTGACCTTCTCTAAATTCCTCTGTATCCTTCACTCTCAATCTCGCTCACTTGTTAGCCCAGGTTGCTATCTTTCCTATAATAACAGCTAACACTTGAATTTTTCCTATGTACGGACACTACGCCAAGTGCTTTACAGGAACGACCTCATTCGATCCTCACAGCAACCCTATGGAGTAGTTTTTACTATCATTCACTGAAGAAAAATGTTCATATGAGGAAACTAAGGCTCAGAGAGGTAAAGTAACTTTCCCAGGGTCCACGACTAACAAATAGCGGGCCAGCCAATCAACCAGGTTGTCTGGCTAAAACACCCTCCTTCTTAAGGGCAAAATGTACAGCCACTGATGTATGATGTGTGTCTACTGTCTACGCAGCTGGATTTTAAGCTCTTCAGGGCACCTGTATACCATTTCCTTCATGTGACCCTCAGAGCTGGCATCATGCTATACTCCTAATCAATCAATACTTACTGAAGGGGTAAATGAATTAACAAGTGAATAAAAATCAATGCACCAGCTGCAAAACTCAAGAAAAATTAATTGATTTGGACCTCCAAATAGCATGCAGAATCAGGAAAAAATGTTCCTGTTACAACATTTGGCAGTAGAAAGCAGATAAATTGCTGACTCGCTGCCCTCATGCTCAGCCCGGAGTTGAAGCTGGGAAACAGATCTCTGTGAACAACCACGATGTCTCTCAGTTTTGTCCCTGGCAGCCCTTCAACTCCCCAAGTCTATCCTGATCCTCAGAATCCACAAGGTTCACCGGAGAGAGAGGAACACAACAGGAGTTTAACCAGTGCCAAGGCCAATTCTTCCCTAGATCCAACACCGCCCACATGCACACAGTCACAAATACACAAACACACACACACAGAAAGATGACTCCAGTTAGTTCACTTCAATAAATGTTTACTGTGTATCTAGCCCAGAGATTCCCAAACATGGCTGCTCATCACAATAATCTGTGAGATTTGAAAAATTGCTGAGGTCTGGGCCCCACCCCAAACCAATTGACTCAGAGCCCAGGCACTGGGATGTATTAACAATCACCCATGTGATTCTAATGTGCACTAAAATCCATGCCAGGCACCGTGTGCCAGAAGCTGAGGGACAGAGATATAGGTGTGGAAAGGGAAGTTTGCAGAATAGTAGGAGAGTCACAAAAGCAACTGTAGTAAAAACAGCATGAGAAAGTAACTGCAATAAACTCACTAGGAAGTGCTCAGACAGCAGTAACCCCAGGCCACCATGGGAGCTCAGAGGAGGGGTACCTACCTCACTAGAAACTCTTGGGAGGCAGGAATGGAGGATGCAGATGAGTGAGGGAGGTGTGTTTTACAGAATGAGTTGCTGGATTGGCTAGAGGGCTCAGGATAAAAACTTAGGCTTCCCTAGAGCAGAAGGTTAGACCTCGACAACCTCTGATGACCTCCTCTGCACATTCCCAAATGCCCCCAATCCCTGGTGGCAGCTGTGACTGCCTCTCAGATGCCCCTGAGTCCCTCTGAACCCCTTTGAATCTCATAAGCAGAATGGAAACAGCAATTATTAAATATTGGTCCTTGAGATTTAACATCAGATTAAAAACTTTTTGGAACTTTTAATTAGCAGTCAATGAAGATTGAGAGATTTTGCCCTAAATTTGTTCATCTGTAAAACAGGAATAATCCATACTTTGCCACTGACTGTGAAGATTCATGTATTCATTCAATAAACGTTTATTGACATGGTGCTCGGTGCAAAGGCATGGTGCTAGGTACAGAGATACAGTGATGAACAATTGCAAACCCAGACCCTGTTCTTGTGGACCTCACAGAATAGTAACGGAGATGGACATTGAGAAAATAATCACACAAATTTGTGTGTAATTACCTACAAAGATAGAGGAAGCCAAGGAACCAAGCCACATTTCTCACCCTGGGACGGCTGCAGAGATGCTGTCCTCAAGCCCAAAAGGAAGAAATTTGCTTCTGTGTGGCTGGACTTATAATTCCAAACCTACTAAGGACAATGACGATAACAAATTTCAGACTCAGAAAGCTGGTCCTGACTGAAGGATCTGAGGAAGTTAGAGGCCACTATCCTTGGTCTAGAGGGATTTTGGTTGGAAAGCTAACTAATGAGCGTTCCTAAGATCATAATCTAGGCAAACGTGCAACCAGAGAGCCATGTCCAGGAAGGAGGAACCAGGAACACATTTCCCCTACGAACTGGCGCATCTTTTTATAATGAACTTTACCTTCTTGGAAAGGTGATTCCATAAGGTTGTGGATCGAGGCACCCATGCCCCATAGGGGGTTCATTGCACAGGAGCTGTCAGCAGAGGAAGATAGAGAGCCCAGAGGCTCCTGATACAGTCACCATGGCAACCAACCCAGATCTAGTCCATTTTATTTACAGACAAAAAACCCAGTTCAGTGAACACTGTAGGGAAGTAGGAGCGGCTTAGATTAACCAGGCTATCTTCTGGCCCCAAGCAATCTGTAGGATAAGACCTTGCATTAGGCAAAGGTCTTCACTGTGACAAAGCAGAGGATTTGTTAAGCTCTTTGGATCTCACTGGGCCCATTTAACTTCTAGTGTGGGATAAAAAATTACTCTTCTCCAGGCAGGAGGCCTGAAGTTTCACATGAACTCAGTTTGAAGTGGTAATGGTCACACCACAACAATCATCCAGAGCCATTGTCTTCCTCATCATGTCAGAGGTGTCAGAGACTGTGCGATCAGCACCTTCCAATCTCTGACTTACCAGGTAAGAAAAAGGATCACGTTTTATAAATGGAAATGTCTCAGAATTGGCTCGAGCATTAACATGTAATTCACCTGTATGGTTTCCCTTTTTTCCCCTGGTAATGAGAACAAACAATATCTCTGAGAACTGAACTAAAAGAAGCAGCAAGAGTCTTTTCAAGTAATCATACAACTCATTCATTCATTCATTCATTCAGTTTATTGAAAACCTACTATGTGCCATGGGGCTATGGAGATGACTAAGCAAGGACTCTGCTCACAGTTGAATGAGGGAGAAAAACTGGATTAAAAATAAAGAAAGAAAGATTTAAATGTGTTAGAACTGTGTAAGGTAAAGTAAACTGCAGGGGCTCAAACAAAATAGAAGCTAAATCTTGATCACACAATAGTCTAAGACAGATGGTCCTCCACTATACTTACAAGAGAGTCCACCATCTTCAGTACACGGTTTCACGGGCCAGACCTGGAAGTGACACACCTCACTTCCACTCACATCCGTTGGAAAGAATTTAACCACAGGGCCATACTCACTCCTGAGGAAGCTGGGACATGTAGTGCACCTGGGTACCCATACACTGCGCTACAGCTCTATTGCCGAGGAAGAGGGAGAGAGCAGGATTTAGAGAAAAACTAGCTATCTCTGACAATCACAAGGTTTTCTAGAAACAGAGAAGAGAAACAAAGAAATACCTATCATATTCAAAAATATTTCAAATATCTATGAAATAAATATTTAACTTTACTTGTAATTCAATAAATGCTAATTATAGCAACAATGAAGTATCTTTTTCCCCCTATTAAACGGCCAAAAAAAAGGAAAAAAGTAATAGTGATTATTATTGGCAGGAGTCCAAAAGAAAGAGGCACTTAGCTCTGCAGAAAGCACCCATTAGCACAATCTTTCTGGTGGGCAGTTTGGAAATACACATGTAGCAGATTTTTTAAAAGTCACAACAATAAGGGAAATCTGGTATATAATACTGTAACTTTCTTCATTTATCTATATTTTAACCTGCTTCTGAGCCCCGACTTCCATTCAGTAGGGGAAAACTGTGGCCTCAAGGTACAAGTGACTTCCAATTTAAAACTCAACTCTTCAGAGGTAAAAATTTGTCAAATTCAGGATTCCCCTCTACAGGTAGCCTCTATAACCTGGAAATAGATTCTGCCCTGAAGCCTCCAGAAGGAGCACAGCCCTACCAATACCTTGATTCTAGACTTTTGGCCTCTGGAGCTCTGGAGCTGGTGGCTTGTGTTGTTTCAAGCCACCAAGTTTGTGGTAATTTGTTACGACATCGTTAGGAAGCTATGGCCCTCCCCTTTGCTCCACAGAGCCATCTCACCTAGCACACTGATCTTATGGGACAGACTGATCTGCTATAGGAATTTGGAGCCAGGAGTAAGCAGTGTGACCTAAGCTGGTCGGGGACACACTCCCAGGCAGAGCCTGAACCAGACATGTCAGATCTGAATTTGCTGAGTTGGGGACAGACACTCAGACCACAAGGGATAATTGCATAACCAAGGCAGGAAAGCAGGAGTAAGGGGATTTATGGGTTATGGTAGGTAAAGACAACTGGCCAGACCGTAGCAGTGGCGCAAAGAGGTTCAACAGATCTAATGAAGAAAGCTGGCACCTCCAGAGTATTCCTAATGATTTGAGATTGGTATGTCAAGATAAGCAGGAGCCCTGCCACCTGCTGACGGTCTGTGCCAGAGGCAGAACCCTGAGTAAGAAGTCCCAGGGCACTGACTTTAGGAATCCACAGCCACTTGAGTAACCATGAACATGTGGTATATGAGCATTCCTTGGAGAGAAGCCCCAGTCCTTCCATACTTTGTCCCTCTCAACCAGACAAGTCACTCAACCTCCTGGGCTTCATTCAACTCTGTAAAAAAAAAAAAAAGACTTGGAGTCCATAGATGCCTAAGGACAAACAGCAGGGCCTAGTGATCTCCTGAGGTTCCTTAAAGCTGTTGGAGGCTGGGTTTCTTTGCTGGAAATAGATGTAATTGGTTTGGCCACACAAGGCCTGGCCGCAGCCTGGAGAGCTCAGCTCCGTCACCTAGGCAGGAATGTCTGCAAAAGCTGATATTGATGATGGGTAATGGGGGGCAAGTGGTACTTTAGGAAGTCTGATCTGTGAGTTAACAAGAGAGGAGAGATTGAAGACATGAAGAGCAGGGAGGAAGGCACTGACTGGAGGGAATATGTGGAGTAAGTGGCTGGGACAGGAAGTAGAAGCAATGTCACCCATATCTCCAAAAGTTAGTTGTAAGGAACTATTCAAAAGGCTGCACTTGGCCTCTTAACATCCCCCAGTATGGTGCCTTGATCACAAAGCTTACTGAGATCAAGAACTGGACTACAAATTTCCCATTCTTCTCTTTTATTTAGTTACACATATTAAACAGCTAAATATAGCACATGTCAGTGGCACAATCATTGGTTAAGATATTTAAGAAATCAATTCCAATGTCTTCCAATTCATTCCTGAGTCATCTCTGCCATTGACTACAGCAGAGTTTGCCCCTCGGCGCTTCAATGAGAAGGATCGGAGTCAGAGCAAGCTAGGAGTCAGAGATCTAGATGTGCCCAAAAGAGACTGAGGAACAAGAGGACCCAGGAACCAGAACAGGCAGCAAGTCAGAACTGTGGGTGGTCAGGCAGAAGAAGCAATATAAAGCACAGGCCAACAAGACCATAAAGAGAATTTCTGACCTAACCTGAGGATTCTTATATACTTCCTATTGGGGGTGGAGCAAGCCCAGGGTATGAGCAGCACAGGGTCCTCAGGGAAACTAGGCAAGTGTTTGCACCTACGGATGGGGTAGTAAGGCCATGGCTGCAGAAGACGTAGTGTCACAGCCTTTTTCTAATTCACCCTATGTTTTATCATGGAATCAAGTCCCATCAAGGCCTGGGAAACATCCCTGGGGATTCAGAACAGCATGACATCAAAAGCCCCTCTGAGATATGAACAGACATTTTTCCAAGGAAGGCATACAGATGGCCAATAGGCACATGAAAAGACGTTCAACATCACTAATCATCAGGGAAATGCAAATCAAAACTACACTAAGATATCATCTTACACCCGTGAGAATGGCTATAATCACCAAGACAAAAAATAACAAATGTTGGAGAGGATGTGGAGAAAAGGGAACCCTCATTCACTGCTGGTGGAAACGCAAAGTGGTGCAGCCTCTATGGAAAACAGTATGGAGATACCTCAAAAAATTAAAAATAGAAATACCTTATGCCGTATGATTTCCTTCATTAAGTAGTAGATAATAACAACAATAAACAAACACATAGAGACAGAGATTGGATTGGTGGTTACCAGAGGGGAACGGGGAGGGAGGAGGGCGAAAGGGATAATTCAGCACATATGTGTGGTGATGGGTTGTAGTTAGTATTTGGGTGGTGAACATGATGTAATCAATGCAGAAATAGAAGTATAATGATGTACACCCGAAATTTATACAATGTTATATACCAGTGTTACTACAATAAACAAAAAAATTTAAAAAAAATAAAATTAAATTAAAAAATAAGGAAATACCTTATGATCCAGCTATCCCACTTCTGGGTATTTATCCAAAGAACATGAAATCAACAATCCAAAGAGGCTTATGCACCCCTGTGTTCATCGCAGCAGTATTCACTATAGCCAAGATGTGGAAGCAACCCAAGTGTCCATCAACAGATGACTGGATAAAGAAGTTTGGTATATGTATCCCATGGAATACTACTCAGCCATAAAAAACAGACAAAATCGTCCCATTTGCAACAACATGGATGGACCTGGAGGGTATTATGTTAAGCGAAATAAGCCAGACAGAGAAAGAAAAACACTGTATGACTGACCTCTCTCATATGTGGAATATAAACTAACACACGGACAGAGAGAACAGTTTGGTGGTTACCAGGGGGAAGGGAGTTGGGGCGTGGGCACAAGGGGTGAAGGGGTGCATTTATGGTGACTGACAAATAATAATGTACAACTGGAATCTCACAATGTTATAAACTATTATGACATCAATAAAAAAAAAAAAAAAAGCCCCTCTGAACCAAGTCCTACAGTTGCTGGTGACTTCTCTGCATTCCAGGCTTCTTTCTCAGTCATGAGAAGGAACCATCAGAAGGATGGAGAAGTGTCTCTTCTCTAGTTCCCTCTCATTCTTCTTCTCTTTCTTTCATTTGACGGAAGCAGAGAAAGAAGAAAAATCATGCCACTTAAGTGTGAAAATTAGATGACTCATACTATTCTTCAATGAAAGTAGCTTTCTTCTCAACTCCTAGAGATATCTTCCCTCCAGTTAAGTGTTTCTAGCACTAGCTGCTGGCTAGGTATTATTTGAAATTTACATCCATTGCCAACCATGCAACCTGCACATTTTAAGCTGTTTCTGACATAAACTGTTCCGGAAAGTCTTTTATAAAGCATCTGTATCTCTTGCCATGGAATATTTTATCCAACATTCAAATATGGGTTTTGTGGTATAAAATGTAAAGTGATATCCTCACAGGGACACATCCTTAGAGTGTGTAAGAAAGAACGAGCGGATGTCCCAGGGACGAGAAGGCACGGATCTGGAGCATGCACCACCTGGGCTCCACCTGTCCCTGAAGGCAGATGGAGAGGTTTTTAACAAGTGTGGGCATGGCTTGAGAAGGGAGCCCCGGTGTTAAGTGAATGGTGTGGATGAGGCAGCAGCTATTCTTCTCACACTCAACCTGGTAAAGCCACCACTTACAAGGCACCCAGGGTTGGGAAAAAGGCAAAGCATGAGACCCTGGGGAGTGGCTGCAGTACATGAATGTCCACCAGGCCAGATGTTCTCTGCAGCATGACTCCCCAGGAAAGCAAAGGGAGCCATGGGCTTGGACAAGGTAGGCTCACAGAAGAGGCAGGGAGGGGGCTCTCATGTGCTGTAAAAGAGAATCGGCAGCCTTGAAGGAAAACACCCAGAATCCTCCAGGGTAACGCAGATAGGCAGAGTGAGGGTAATAGTTTGGGTGAAGGCAGGGGGTAGGAAAAAAGGCCAAAAGCTTAAACGAGAGACTAATCTGGGTTTAAGACCCAACTCCACCGCCAAGCTGCTAACATCAAGCAGGTCATTTAGCCTCTCTGAGCCAGTCTCCACATCTGCAGAACAGTGTGAAGAATAATGGAGGTGATTCATATAAAGCACTTAGTGCAGGACCTGGCACATAAGTGCTTGGTAAATGTCTGCTAGTTTTGTCCTCATTGCTGTCATCATCACTGTATCTATTGTTATTATTATTATTAGAGAGCAGGGCCATGTCTCATTCCTATTCTGTCTCCGGTGCTGAGCACAGAGCCTGGCATATAGAATTCTTTCAGCACACGTGTGAAATGACTGAGTGCAGGGCTGGCTTCACGCACATGCAACCTATGGAGTAGCACAGGGCTCTGTGCTTAGAAGAGCACCGTGCTTGATTTAATGCTCTGCTGTGGCCATCTTGAAATTCTTCATAATTTTTGAACAAGGGGCTCCACATTTTCACTTGCACAAGACCCCACAAATTATGTAGCTGGTCCTGAGTGAGCATAAGGACATAAGGAAGACGTAAGGGGAAAAGTAAAGCAGGAATAATTTGGGGAGATGAGAAGTCTGCAGGGAGGCTATTGAGAATCATGGTGTACCAAGTATTTCCTCTTCGGAAAACAAAGGTCTTCAGTGGAACCAGCAATTGTTCACATCCTGAGTTTTCATTGGTTCCCGCATTTGCAACATTTTGGAGGGACATTTACCCAAAATGTCTGGGACCTAACCTGTTCTTGATCAACAATATTTCCAGAGTTTACAAGTCTTAACTCCAAGAGACCAAAATAATAGGGAAGAAAAGCCACTTCAGTCCCAACATTTTCTGGATGCTGGCTCTTGGTTTTGCTTTCTGTTATATGGACTAAGAAATGACAAGCACAATACATAAACTTTCACAATCACAAGCCAATGTTTTAAAACCTTTTTTTCTTCTCAACACACATGACCCCAAACCTTCGCAGCTCTGCATTAGCAGGCAGTGTCCTACAGCAGCGCTGAGACCGGCTGCTCAGTCCACACCACCCTTCCTTGCTGGAGTCAGTAGTGGCAAACCAGTCACTTCAGCTTCGCAGATCTGCCCATCACGCTGTCTCACAAGGTGCCACTAGAGCAACCATGCTTCACTTTGTACAATGACATGGGTCATTTTTTTAAATGTGGGACCGTGTAAGCTTCTTAGAGCAACTCCTTTGTTTGAACGTGTCTGAGGTTAGACAGCAAGATGAGCCATCATCCACTGTCTGGGTCTCCGTATTGCTCATCCACTCAACCTGTGGCCCATCCTGTGCCAGGCTTAGGGGACCCAGAGATGAGGATGACACTATCTCTGTTCTCACACAGCTCATGAATCAGCTGGGAAACCCACAAGTACACAGGTTCAAGGCAATAGTACAAGACCCTACCCCAGCTAGACAGTAGGAGGAGACTTCCTGGATGAGGGGACACCTGAGCAGGGGACACCTGAGTGGAGTTCTGAAGAACAGGTAGAGGGAAAGGACATTCTGGGAAAACAGCAGCAGCACACAAGGTATAGACTGGAAGAACTTGGCTTGTTCCTGGAGGTGTAAGCGCTTCACTCAGTACTTCCGGTGTGGAGGGAGCAAGAGGAAAGGCCAGGGCAGGGTAGACTGGAACTCCTGGGCCAGGCTAAGTTTGGTCTTTATCCAGAGAGCAAAAGAAAATCATCAAAACGTTTTGTTTTATTTTTTTTCACCCTGATCAGATTTGCGATGCACAGAGACACGCCCCGCTGCAGGTTGGGTGGGGGCACTGAAGAGGTGGGAAAGGAGCTACTCTTGAGCCCTGGTTTCTCAGTTAGTTTTGGTTTGCTAACCACTTAGAGGGGATTTGAGGCAGCCTGCTACAGGCGGGGAGAGGAATGTAGGGACCGAGCTAGGTGTTTACAGGAGATTTTAGGAAGATTTGCTCAGCTGGCTGTGACGTAACCATATCCTTCTCTCCCCATGCAACCTTCTGTAAAAGTTACATTATTCGTCACGGCTTTCAGAGTAAGATTGTGTTTGGGGAGTAGATGCAACAATGTGCAAAGATGAGTTTCACAGGATGGGTATGGTTTGATCAAGAGTGACTGGAGGAAGTTCAGTTACTTTCAGATTACATAAAGCTCACTCAGGTTAGAGCCTGGAGGATGGATTGGAGTTGAAAGGGGTCTGAGACTGGAAGTGAGAAAACAAGAATGGAGACTCCTGCACTTGTCCTGTGAAAAGACCTGAGGCAGTGGCCAAGAGAATAGAAAGAAGGAACAGAATTGAATGATCTCCAGGAAGTGGAATCAATAGGCTCTTGTCGCTAACTAGATGTAAGAGTTAAGGGAGATGGAGGAACTGTGATGTATCCAGGGGACCCAGAAGACAGAGCTTCTCCCCTGAGACAGGGAACACAAAACGGAGCAATTTCAGGAACAGTCTTGCTGGGGATATGGCGATTTTGAGTTATCTGTGGGACACTGAAGTGAATGCGTGCAGCAGGCAGTTAACATATGCACTGGACTAGAGATCTCCACCATCACATCTCCCCTGGATTATTCACCAGCCTTCTAATGGAGTCACCGTTTTTGCCTCCGATCTCATCCTGCTACCTCGATTCTCAGTAGAGCAGCCAGTGTGACCTGGTAAAACACAAGCTGGAAAAAGGCACGTCTCTGCTCAAAACCCCCCGAGGTCACTCATGGCAATGAGTTATGGCCACAGTCCTTACTGTGACCTATGAGGCTTCACCTTCTGACCTCCCTTCTCTACTCCATTCCAGTCACTGCCTCCTCACTGCTCCTCCTCGGGCTTTTGCAGACCGGTGGGAGTGGAGAGAATTCCCTCTTGGCAGCCCCTGTTTCCCTGAGAGGTAGAGGGAGGGCTCATCTTCTGAGAGTACTTTGGGAGACGGAAGGGTAATGGCCACGAGGAAAGCGGTGAAGGTGGGGGTCTGGAAGATCTACTGCTGGGAACGGAGAGGGAGCTGCTGGGATCTCTCTCAGCTGCTACTAAATGGTCAACATAGGGAAAACAGCAAATACACTCTCTCCCTGCAGAGAAAATCATGAAGGTGAATAACGTGGGCTGCCTTTACATTCTGTAAATCTAATTATCCTGCAGTATAAGCAGTTACCCATTGCCCACAAGTACTGAGCCTAAGGCCGAAAAACAATGGACATAAACTTTAACGTGAGAAACTTAGGTTGACTTCAAAAGCTTCTGATACACATACTACACATCTTCCAGGTAGCCTTAAGACTCAAGAAATCAAACTTTGGTCTGGGATTAGGCCCATTCCTGCCTTGAAATAATAATAATAAGTTGCATTTATATTAATAATAATTATAAGTGTTTTATAATATAAAGATTGGAAGTGAGAAAACCAGAATGGAGACTCCTGTAATTGTCCTGTAAAAATGACAATTAATATTGTCCTTTCATATAAAAATATATTAATAGTATATTTTTCTATTTATAAAGTAATTTTACAGTTTTAAAGTGTAACTATTAGAACAACCCCCAGAGACCCCGGACAAGTATTAACACCCCTCTCTTGGGGGTGGGGAAACTCAGGCCTAGCGAGTTGAGTTGCCCAAGGTCCGCCACAGGAGGCCGGACCCCAGGCTCCAGCCTGTTTCCACCACCTTCCACTACTCCACTGAGTGCTCTCTCAGCCTGATCTAGAGCTTCTTCTTTTGTAAATGAGGGTCCTTGCCATAGAGGATGAGGCCAATTGGCATAAGGAAGGAATTGACTTGGGGCAATACTGTGGCAGATGAGACAGGGATGTCCTCGACCTGATGGTGACACATGAGGCCACTGCATCTCTGCCCAGCAGACAGCATAGGGTGGAGCACACAGGAGGCTCCCAGGGACCACAGTCCAGGGCCCCCTGGAGGTGCCTGATCCCCAGCTCAGGCCTGAGGCTTAGCCACCCCGGGAATCTCCGAACGCATCTCCGACTTCTCACGAGCCCTTCCAGATGTAGCAATGATGACATCTTACACATTTCTTCCCCAGCACTGAAATGTGTTTACCTCCCGAAGTTAAGGTTTGTAATGGGTTTTGCTCACGGGAATGATTATTTTAGTGCTGACTTTCAAAAAGGCAATTGATAACAAGTTTACCCAGCCAAAAGAGCTCTGGCAATTATCTGCAAATTCAGACTCCGTGAAGAGCCAAACCAGATCATTTAAGACCCCCTGAATCCATTCTGGGGCCAAGATTATCCAAACTGACAAGCTAAAAATGAGATAATTTATGCTAAAATGATGCTTATGAAATCAAGATGCTACTGGGGATGGCTGCTGCTGGGAGCTGCCACAATCCCTTCTCCCCTTATTTTTCTCCTTCATGGGCTCCTTCCGTCTCCTATTCACTTTCCCAGTTAAGGTGGTAGGGATGGGGGTGTTGAGAATGTTTTTAGCCTGGGATAGTTTTTAAGCTTTTCATGTGAGGCTTGAACAATTTGTAGAGAATACAAAGGCTTCCAATGTCAGGGTTAGTTGTTGTTTGTTTTTAATGACAGCTCTGGGCAGGGGCTGGGTTGTGGAGAAATCCCACCACTGAGAAGGAAGACGAGTCCTGAAATAGCTCATCTCGACCAAGCTCTTCAGCTCACTGCAAATATTCTGCCAGGTGATCTTGGCCTTCGACCTGGGCATTGAGGCTTCACAAGCACGAGAAGAGGCTGCTCACCAGGGAGCCTGACTTGCTCCAAGGCTTCCCTCCTGGATGCTCTCAGGGCTCAGAGCATTGGGAGAGTCCCTGAAACTGAGCCCCACCTAATTCTAGCCACCAGGGTCCTCACCCACCAGCCTGGTCAGAAACAAACTGCAGTATAACCTAGAAGAGAAGCTCATGCTGCTCTGGTCAAACATGCATTAACCACACACATCAATCTCCTCCCCTCCCCAAACTATCTAAATGAAAGTAAAGGAAGAAAAGAGTACCAACCAACAAAGACTGGAAGCAGGGGAAAGTAGAGGATAGTGGAGGATCAGTTTCAACAGGTTCTGGAGGCCAGAAAGCAGATGGATGGGTGGTAACTGCCTAGAGGAGCCAAGGAAGTGAGGTCTTTGTGTCTGCAGAGGAGCCACATGGATGGGAAGCAAACCACTTTGTCCTGCAGAGTCAGACGAAGACTTAGGCTTCGGAAGCACCAAGAACTTTGGAAGCCTGGGTGAGACGTGGAGCTGAACACAATGGAAGTTGTTGAAAATCTATGTAAAGAGCAGTTGGATCTTCCAAGCCCCCACAGCCATCCCAGGCAGCCAGGCGCCATCCCGATCCCCTCCCCTCTGCAGGCGACAGGAAGTTTATTCCCTGGAGAAGATAAAGCAGAGTCTTCAGCTCAGAGGTCAGGGACTAGGTGTGAAGCTGAAAACAGGAGAATGGATGGAGGCCTATATACTGAACTGTGTGGCCCCCAGATCCTTCCCCTACCTCACTCTCAGGGGCAGGCAGCCAGGAATACTCATGTCCCGGCAGGAAGTAGGATTATTATCTGGAGGAAATTAACCACTCCAGAGGAAGAACTCCAGTTACTGATGTTTGGGGGGCTCCCCCCTAACGTGGCTGCCCACCCTCCGATTAGACCACAGTAAAGACAGCCAGTGGAGAAGCCTTGCCCCCCACCCCGCCTCACCCCCAGACATGGCTTCTAATCTGCCTTAGTTCTTTGTTCCAGTTCAAAACAGGACACAAAAACAGGCACAAGAAAAAGAAAAAGAAAGAAAGAAAAGAAAGAGGGAGAAAAAAAGAACTCAAGGAAAACCAAAACAATAATAGCACTGGCACAAATGAAAACTTGGAAAAAAATAATCCCAGAGATACACAAGTTATAAAGGGACAAAGACCTAGAGAGGGTTTTTTTAGAAAAATAGAGAGAGAGAAAAACACAAATGACAAATTTTAAAAATCAGCAAAAGGAATAGATGTAAAACTAAGAAACTCTCCCAGAAAAACAGAGCAAAAGATTAAGAACTTAAAATAACAGAAAACTAACACGAAAACTAGAGAATTAACCCAGGATTTCCAGACAGAACAAAATTAAAAGAATAGAAGATATTCTCAGAGAAAGTATATAAGACCTGAAGGATTTGAGTCTCCAGATTTAAAGTCTACTGAGAACCTAGCACAACAAAGGAATAAAAGCACACTTCATCACAACATTTTAGAATATTGGGTTAAATACAACATCCTTAAAAAAGAAAAGAAAAGAAAGCCATATCACACTCAAAGGAATAAAAGTCCAAAATACTTCCTTCTTTCCAACAAAAAACCAGATACTAGAGAACAGTGGGACAATGCTTTCAAAAGTCTGAGAGAAATAAGTTTTCAACCTAGAATTCTATAAACAACTGTCAATAAATCATAAGGGTAAAATAAAAATATCAGACAGAGCTCAAAATTGTTTTCATTTACACATGCTCTCTTAGGAAGCTACTAGAGGACATGTTTCAGCTAATTACTCAAGGAAACCAAAAAATAAAACCAAAAAAGGAAGACATGGGGATCCAGAGAAGAGGGGACCCAGCCCAGAAGTAAGAGGAAAAGAAATCCCAGAACAATCCTCTTCAACAGCCTCGCAAGCAGGGAGTCCTGATGGAGCACAGAGAGGACTGAGGAACCCTATTTCACTCAGCTGTGAATAAGATCTGCATATTCACATTTATATAAATGCTGACTGGTAGGACTGTTTTAGAAGGGTGAGGGGCGGTGATGTAGGGAGCAAGTAAAGAGAGCTAAGTCTTCAACTACCAAAACAGGAGTGAGCGGATACTGGGCAAAATGGATCAATGAAGAAAGAGGAGAATAATCACAGTATTTATGTACACGGAGGGAAATATCAGAAGAAATATCTTCAAGAGAGGAGAGGGACTCGGGGGGATGTGGAGGAGACTTCTGTTTTTCAATATTTAGTAATATGTGACTATGTCACATCGATAAAAAATTTTTTAAGTAAATTCAAACATCAGTCCATTTTCCATATGCATAAGAATAATTAAAAGTCTCCACTTAATCCCATTATAAGCTCTGAACATCACACAGGTGGTACGTCTCCTTCTTTTCCATAATTTTCTGATGAGTTGCTCCATAGGATTCTTTATCACTTTCTAGGAAGAACTTTTTTTTCTTTTTTGCCTTTTCTTCAGTGGCAAGAGGAAAAGGAATATTAGTTGAAAATATCTGAGTTCTAAATCAAAGGTGAGATTCCAGGCCCCTGCCCCACCTTCCTACCTGACTGAATAGAACAAAATCAAGAGGAAGCCTGTCTCCAACCCCATTTCAAAAGCAGACTAGACTTCTGGCTAATGCATGATTGCCTGTGTGTACGAGACTGAACTGGGTGATGGGAGCATAAGAAGAAAGAAGCCATGGAATCCAACTTCACCTCCTTCCTCTTACCTTGCCCCCTGTTAGGAACTCCAACAGGAAAATGGCTCTAGAAGATCATCCCAGTCCTCACTCTGGCAGTGCCCAATGTTGCTGAACCCTTGCATCCATAGAGGAAATTTGTTGGACTGAAACTTTTTCAGGCTCCAGAAGACCAGAGAGACATGCCATTACCCAGGAAAACTAGTAAAGGAGAACACAAAAGGACCTCTGCAATGAATTTTGGTGATAAACCCATATGGGAGCCAAAATGACTGAGGGAAAGATCGGCAGAACATTCTACAGAGCCAGCAAGCAATGCACCTACTAATCTTATCCTCAAGATGTGAACCACTGGGTTAGAGGGAATGAAACACCTTCAGAACAAGCAAAGAATGAAGTTGGACAACAATTGTGTAGTGAGGCCAGCCGAGGGCTCTGCCCAGTCCTGATGGTGACAGAGATAGGGCAGAAGCTCCAGCTGTCTCAGCCACATTCCCTACTAATGAGGCATTAGATTCTGTTGCTTTTTTCTCTCACCTCAGTCATGAAACCCCTGACCTCAAGCCTTTGTCCTCTGCTTTGCAGGGGAATAAGCTGATTCATGTAGCTAAAAAACAAACCTAAAGGAAATAAAAATAAATTTTAAGGAGTGCCCATTAAAGACCCTTCAAAAGGATAAAACGATTTCAATTTTACTCTGTCTCACTCACTTCTCCCCTCATCCTCCCCAGATATACCCGCATATCTACATATTTGTACAGATATTTTTTATTATTTAGTTAATATGAATTACAGGCCTCATGCTTCCTCCCTTCCAAATCCAAAATGAGGAAGCTTTCTCTTTTCTCTCGCTCCCTTTTTTCCTCCGCTCCCCCTCACCAACACGATTTACATTCTCAATGTAATGTATTAAAAAGTTGACAGGGACGAAAGGATTCACATGATGTCTGCTAAGAAACCCAATTTCCATGATGAATTGCCCGAAGCCCCTGAATCACAAACCATTTTTTCTGCTGCTCAGAAGTTGGGTTTTTTTTTAAATCTTCTTAAAGCCTCTTTCCTAATCTTCGGCTAGAAGAGATGGGTGAAAGGATTTTTTTTTCTAAACTAAGGAAAGTATTAGCATCTTGGTTGTTGTGCATCAAATTTGAAAATGCAAGGTTAGTAATATTTCAAATCGGCCATGGTCCAAACCTCTTGATAAGTGAGTGTGCTGTTTCGTGTTCTGTCGCTCTCACCTCCTTCTCCACCCCATCCCCCATTCTTATAGCCAGTAATAAGGAGGAGCTTTAGGAGAAAAGGAAAATTTAGAGTGATTCTTCAAATATCTACCCCCTTTTGGAAGGTTATAGAATTCCAACTAAAAGATATCCACTTTCCTAGAGTTGGCCGAATCAGCCATATCTAGGTGAAGCTTTCAGCAGCAAAACCCTAACACAACTCATAAGATACCCGTGTCAGCTCAGGAGCCAAGGCTGAGATCAGAGCTGCATTTGCACCAGATTGAGCATGTTCTCTAAAGATGTTGGATTGCCTTTGCCCTGAAGAGTTCACCATGGGCTGCTCATTACCAGAGGGGTGAAGAGGGACACAGTATCCATCTGAGCTCTTGCTAATGTTTTTGCACTTTGGAAAAAACCCACTCTTTCCCAAACAATCTAGAAATGTGAGGCTCTCTCCCCTGACTATCTGTGATTTCAACCTCACATTTTTTCCCCATGCTGTGAAAAGGTCCATCAGGTGCCACTCCCACTAGGGCAACACAGGGCTCCCTACTGCCCAAGCACTGTGGCTTTTCCTAGGACCCACTCCCCCAGAAAACTTACTGAAAAAGACAAAGCACTAATAAAACTTTTAAAGAATTAAAGAAATTCTTATTGAAAGAACATATTCAACATTATGCAGGAAAATAATGGGACTCTGATATTGTCTATAAATTGCCAAAACATTTGGTGATGTATTGAGAGAATGAAGAGTCCACATTCCAGAGTTTAAGTCTGAAGTTACAAACCCCAAATTTGAGAGTCATATGAAAGCTATGAATTCTCTCTCAAGAAAAATTTACAGTGCAAATATTCAAAAAAGTTTTGTGATTTAAGAGAGGTCATGAACTTGACCTACAATGACAAGAACCCCCATTTTGCTGTTGAAGAAACTGATTGCTTTAGAAGGGAAGGAACTGGCCTCAGCTGCACAGCTAGTGAGTGACAGAACCAGGACCTGGCCAGATTTGGTTACTGGTTCATATATTTCCGAATATGTAACTGCTGATATTATACAGCTCATGCACCTGGGTGACTGAATGAGGGCTTCACAACCACAGGTTTCCCCCAAAGGTTATTTCTCCTGAACATGTTCTGTGTTCTCCTAACCAACAAGAAGTAATGCAGTGGGGCATAGTTGGAAAGGGACAAGTGCTCTCATTACCTTTCCAGACCAGCTTTAGCAAGAGGACTTAATGGGCCACCTTACTGAGAAGTCTTCAAGTTGGCTTGATTTGGAACTAACGGGATTCCATCAGGACTCAGTGTCTCTCCATTGCTCAAGGAGAGAAGAGGGTGAGCTTGGCTTGAATGTGGATACAGTGTCATTTAAAAGAAAATCATTGGGTTGAGCACTCATATTTGCTTCCCCAAACAATCCTTACAGTCATTATTCTCATACTACCTATGTCCCTCAGCCAAAGAGATAGCTGCATGGAAATTAAAAACAAATGAGTTGGCAATACAATGCAGAAAAAAAAGAGTCCTTTCAATAAATGTTGCTGGTATAACTGGACATCCACATGTAAAAAAAATATATGAATATAGGCACAGACTTTACACCCTTCATAAAAATTAACTCTAAATGGATCACAGAACTATATATAAAATCAAAACTATAAAACTTCTAGAAGACAACATAAGAGAAAATCTAGCTGACCTTGGGTATGGCCATGACTTTTTAGATACAACACCAAAGGCATTACCCATGAAAGAAGTAATTGATAAGCTGGATTTCATTAAAATTAAAAACATCTGCTCTGCTGTGATATTGTGATATAATAAGAAATATATATTTGGTCTTCATCCTCAGTTCCTGACACAAGAGCTTCTAAAACCTTGAAATTTCCTGAGTGATAGGAGTGAGAGGAGCATCTTTTATTATTCATAATAAGCCCCCTTTCAATGGTACCTGAGTTTATTATGCTAATGAGATGACTCCTGTTGGGCCCCTAGATAGTTTCAGGATGAGGGCTAGTTGCCAGAGAAACCAATCATGTAATTAGAGTTTTGGAACTTTCATCCCGACACTCTGACCTCTGGGGAGGAGGAAAGGACTGGAAATTGAGTAATCATCAGTGGCCAATGGTTTAATCAATCACACCTACAAAATGGAACCTCCATAAAAACCCTAAACAACAGGGTTTGGAGAGCTTCCCAGTTACAAAACATACTGAGGTACTGGGAAGGTGGCATGCACAGAGAGGACACGGAAGCTCTGTGCAACACCCACCCATACCTGGCCCTATGCATCTTTTCCATTGGGCTGTTCCTGAGTGGTATCCTTTGTAATAAACTGATAATAGCAAGTAAAGCACTTTCCTGAGTTCTGTGAGCTGTCCTAGAAAATTATCAAACTTGAGGAGGGCATTGTGGAAACACTCCAACTTCATAGCTACTTGGCCAGAAGCACAGGTGGCCTGGACTTGTGATTGGCATCTGAAGGTGGGGGCAGTCTTGTGGGACTGAGCCCTTAACCTGTGGAGTCTGCACAACTTCAGGTAGTTAGTGTCAGAACTGAATTAGTCTGTAGGACACTCAGTTGGTGCCTGCAGAGAATTGTTTGTGTGGAAAACCCACACATTTGGTGTCAAAAGTGCTGTGTGTAAAAAACAGATCAGATCTGTGAAAGACACCAGCAAGAGAATGAGAAAACAAGCCACAGACTGGGAGAAGATATTTGCAAAAGACATATCTGATAAAGGACTATTATCCAAAATATAGAAAGAACTCTTAAAACTCAACAATAAGAAAATGAACAACTCAATTTTAAAAATGAGCAAAAGACAGATGCTTTGCCAAAGAAGATATACAGATGGCAAATATGCCTATGAGAAGATGTTCACATCATATGTCATTAGGGAAATGCAAATCAAAACAAAAATGAGATGCTACTACACACCTATTAGAATGGCCAAAATCCAGCACATTGACAACATCAAGTGCTGGTGAGGATGCGGAGCAACAGGAGCTCTCATTCATTGCTGGTGGGAATGCAAAATGATACACCCAATTTGGAAGACAGTTTGGTAGTTTCTTACAAAACAAAACACACTCTTACCGTAAGATTTAGCAATTGTACTCCTTGGTATTTACCCAGATGAGTTGAAAACTTACGTACACACAAAACCTGTGCACAGATGTTTATAACAGCTTTATTCATAATTGCCAAAACTTGGTAGCAACCAAGATGTCTTTCAGTAAAGGAATGGATAAAAAACTGTGGTACACCCAGACAATGGAATATTATTCAGTGCTAAAAAGAAATGAGCTATCAAGACATGAAAAACATGGAGAAAACTTCAATGCATATTACTAAGTGGAAGAAGCCAAACTGAAAACACTACATGCTATATGACTCCAGCTATAAGACATTCTGGAGAAGGCAAAAATAGGGAGACAGTAAAATGATCAGTGGTTGCCAGGAATTAGGGAGGAAGGGAGGGATGAGTAGGCAGAGCACAGAGGATTTTTAGGACTGTAAAACTATTCTGTATGATACTACAAATTATACAGATGTCATTATACGTTGGTTAAAACCCATAGAATGTCTAACACCGAGAGTGCACCCTCATGTAAACTATGGACTCTGGGTGATAATGATGTGTCAACTTATGTTCGTCGATTGTAACAAGTATACACTGGTTCAGGATGTTATCAACCATCAGTGGGGGACACTGTGCATGTGCAGGGCAGGGGCTATGTGAGAACTTTCTGCACTTTCTACTCAATATTGCTGTGAACCAAAAATTTCTCTAAAAAATAAAGTCTATTTAAAAGGGAAAAAAATAAATAAAATAAGAGAGTTTTACAGGGCAGGTGATACCTTCTAAGGGCAAAGCCTGTGGAATTGTGTTAAGGCCGTGGCAAACATCAAAAAAAAAAGGAGGGGGGAGAAATTCAGAGAGATAGGAAAGAAGTAAACGGGGGTATATTTGAAATGGATTCATCCTCAGTGAAGTAAAATGGAGAAAACAGTCTGACTATTCTGAAATTAGCCTTCCTGTATAATTTAAAAGTAGCTAAAATTGAAAGAGGAAAAAGGCACTAGATAGAAGTAAATAACAATATTGGAAAAGAGAAAAGACGATCTCACCTCATTGGCTGATAAGCCTGTTTGCTGTTCATGGAATAATAAGAAAGGAAGATTCTGCCATGGCCATATAGATGGAAGTTCCATGAGAAGAGGGACTGTCTTTCATTCACTGTTGTATCACCAGTGCCTAAAATAGTAGCTAATACCCAATAAATGTTTGTTAAATGAATAAATGATTTCATAAATCAGAAGGCTAAAGTTAAGCAGATTATTGTGGGATAGAAACAAAGTGGTACAAGGAAAATCACCAGTGACCAAAAAAATATAGGTGTATGATTCAGGGTTCACTAACTGCTGTTAAAAAAAAAATCCAAATTTTTAGTGATTTAATCAATAAAGATTTATTTCTTACTTCCATCATAATCTGATGAGGAGGATTGGTGGAGACAACTCTACTCCATATAGCCATTCAGGAAACCAAGCCTCTTTCATCTATCAGTTCTATCACTCCTAGAACCTCAGAGTCCTCCAATAAGTCCTCTGTTTCAAGCCAGTGACAACAGAAAAGCAAATACTTGGAGGTTTTTTAGGGGTCAGGCTTGGAAGAGGCATCTATCACTTCTATCCACACTACATTGGCCAAGACTCAGTCAGAGGTCCCACCTAACTGCAAGAAACACTAGAAAATCTACTCTAGTTGTAACCACCAAAGTAAGCAGCATGCTAGAGCATCAGAGGCAATTGCAGATGCCAGAAATACTTGTTCTCCGGGTCAATGTCTGGGCCTGTCCAGAGAAAGAGAGAGATAAGCCCAAGTCCAGAATTCATCCAGGGTGGAGGGTCTTGTTTGAGATCTTCTTCATATTAATTTTGGATCCCAGAGAGAAACACAGTTGGGGAAAGAAAATCAGATCTAGCTAGACCTGCCTGCTGGGAATGGTGGAAAGAGCTACCTTGTTAAGCAGATCAGAAGAGGAAAAATCAAAGAAGATTTCTCCGGTAGGTCTTAGCTGTAGACAGGCCTTATCTGCAGCCAAGTTCTTCAAGAAGCAGACCCTGAGCCAAGGATTCAGTGAAAGTGATTTGTTAAGAAAGTATTCTCAGGAAAAACTGTTGACAAAGGGATGCAGGATAAGAAAAAGGAAGGAGCCGAGCTAGGGAGAAAACTCAGGTGAGTCCCAGCTTCAGCCTGATCCTATAGGGATAAATCACACATCAAAGATTTTCTTTCTACACTAACAACGAAGTAGCAGAAAGAGAAATTAAGAATACCATCCCATTTACAATTGCAACAAAAAGAATAAAATACCTAGGAATAAACTTAACCAAAGAGGTGAAAGATCTGTACACCGAAAACTATAAAACATTTCTGAAAGAAATTGAAAAAGACACAAAGAAATGGAAAGATATTCCATGCTCTTGGATTGGAAGAATTAACATAGTTAAGATGTCCATACTTCCTAAAGCCATCTATAGATTCAATGCAATCCCTATCAAAGTTCCAACAACATTTTTCACAGAAATAGAACAAAGAATCCTAAAATTTATGTGGAACAACAAAAGACCCCGAATAGCTAAAGGAATCCTGAGAAAAAAGAACAAAGCTGGAGGTATCACACTCCCTGATTTCAAAATATACTACAAAGCTATAGTAACCAAAACAGCATGGTACTGGCACAAAAACAGACACACAGATCAATGGAATAGAATCGAAAGCCCAGAAATAAACCCACACATCTACGGACAGCTAATCTTTGACAAAGGAGCCAAGAACATACAATGGGGAAAAGAAAGTCTCTTCAACAAATGGTGTTGGGAAAACTGGATAGCCATATGCAAAAAAATGAAAGTAGACCCTTACCTTACACCATACACAAAAATTAACTCCAAATGGATTAAAGACTTGAACGTAAGACCTGAAACTGTGAAACTTCTAGAAGAAAACATAGGCAGTACGCTCTTCGACATCGGTCTTAGCAACATCTTTTCAAACACCACGTCTGACCGGGCAAGAGAAACAATAGAAAAAATAAACAAATGGGACTACATCAAACTAAAAATCTTCTGCACAGCAAAGGAAACCATCAACAAAATGGAAAGACAACCTAATAATTGGGAGAAGATATTTGCAAACCATACTTCTGATAAGGGCTTAATCTCCAAAATATATAAAGAACTCATGCATCTTACCAACAAAATCTACCAACCCAATTAAAAAATGGGCAAAGGACCTGAACAGACATTTCTCCAAAGAAGATATACAGATGGCCAACAGACACATGAAAAATGTTCAAAATCACTAACCAGCAGGGAAATGCAAATCAAAACTACAATGAGATATCACCTCACGCCTGTCAGAATGGCTATAATTAACAAGACAGGAAACAACATGTGTTGGAGAGGATGTGGAGAGAAGGGAACTCTCATACACTGCTGGTGGGAGTGAAAACTGGTCCAGCCACTATGGAAAACAGTATGGAGATTCCTCAAAAAATCAAGGATAGAACTACCATATGATCCAGCTATTCCACTTTTGGGTATTTATCCAAAGAACATGAAAACACCAATTTGTAAAGGTACATGCACCCCTGTGTTCATTGCAGCATTATTCACAATAGCCAAGACTTGGAAGCAACCTAAGTGCCCATCACGGGACAAATGGATAAAGAAGATGTGGTATATATACACAATGGAATACTACTCAGCCATAAGAAACGATGAAATCCAGCCATTTGTGACAACATGGATGGACATTGAGGGTATAATGCAAAGTGAAATAAGTCAGAGGGAGAAGGTCAAATACCGTATGATTTCCTTCATTAAGTAGTAGATAATAACAACAATAAACAAACACATAGGGACAGAGATTGGATTGGTGGTTACCAGAGGGGAAGGGGGGAGGGAGGAGGGTGAAAGGGATAATTCGGTACATGTGTGTGGTGATGGGTTGTAATTAGTATTTTGGTGGTGAACATGATATAATCTATGCAGAAATAGAAGTACAATGATGTACACCTGAAATTTTTACAATGTTATAAACCAATGTTACTGCAATAAACAAAAAATTAAAAAAAAAAAAAAGAATTTGTAAAGATGATAATAAACAGACTACAAAGAAAAAAAAAAAAAAAAAAAGATTTTCTTTCTCCAGACAAGGGAGCTGGGCTTTTGTACTCCTGCACCAATCAGTCATTAGCTACAGGCTTTCTTGAAGAGATGTAAACTCCCAGGTATTCTTTTACCAATCAGTCATTGGTTACAGGTAGAGTACATTTTCTCCCTGGTACTCTCTGGGAGTACCTGTACTCCCAGAAAATTCCAGCTATCTCAATGGGCAAGGTGGATCCAATAGTCCAAGGGCAATCTTCTTAAGTATGTTATAGGTACTAGCTATTAGCACCAAAGCATAAAAATGCAGGGGGATAAACACACAGAACTGGTAAGAGATTGGAGGGAATTTAAGCGAGGCACCAACAGTGTCTACCACAGGCCCTCATGCATGTTTAGACCCAACTCCCTATTTCCTGGGTGAGCCAGAAAACCTCAATCCCTGAATTTATTTTGTGGTGGCCCCAAAGAGTAGGGCACCTAGGCCCCTGGAAGTAGCTAACACAAAGTCTCTCTGGAGGACAGCGCATCCATTCTAGCCATTGGGGGACCCCCACAAATTAGGTTTGAAAAGCGATGACCAGCAAGCAATCAGAAATTACCAGGCATACAAGAATATAAGAGAAACCAGAGACAGCAGAAACACATCCACACAGACTTCAAATATTGCAACTATGAGACACAATTTTAAAACTAAGATGCTTACCATAGTTATTTATCATGTTTAAAAATATTAATGACAAACTTAAAAATATCTGCAGGGAACATAAGACTATAAAAAGTATCACTGCACATTTTAAAAAGAACTAAATAGAACTGCTAGAAATGAATAATATAATAACCAAAATTTAAAACTCAAAAGAGAAAGGGACAGAGGTAATTTGTAAAGAGACAATGGCTAAGAATTATCACAACTGATTGAAGACTTTAATCTATAGATTCAAGAATTCCAGAGAAGCCCAAGCAGGATAAATAAAAAGAAATTGATCCCCTAGACAAATCATAGAAAATTGAAGAAAACCAAACGTAAATCAAAAATCTTAAATGAAGCCAGTGAAAATGGAGAGATTGCCTTCAAAGAAGTGACACTTAGACTGACAACTGACTTTTGAACAACAATGGAAGCTAAAAGACAATTAAATGTCTTTTCTAAGTCCTGAAGGAAAAGAAATGCAACCCGGAATTCTGTATCCTGATTATGGCTGTGCCATAAGACTAATACCATATAGCCTAGGTGTGTGGTAGGCTATTACCACCTAGGTTTATGTAAGTATACTCTATGACGTTCGCACAACAATAAAATCGCCTAACAACACATTTCTCAGAACATAACCCCATCCTTATGCAATGCATGACTGTACTTAGTGATCTGTCATAGTAATGAATACAAACATTCTAATTGCTATTTTTGAGCCTAAACTTCTGCAAGTTTGACAACGACCTCATCAAAATTGATCTTCTTCACATATTCATGCCCACAGACAGTCTAGCCAGATTTGTCCTTACTCAGAATTGAGCAACAAGCACTTTTGTTAACTTTAATTTTGAAAATTATCTTTCATATGAAGGAATAGATATACAAGTAGTTAGGAAAAGTCTTAAACATAATATTAAGCATGGCCATGATTCTATAAAAATATCACTTTACAATAAATTTCAGAAATTGCAATACTGTGAATGCCTTTGTTCTTTGGGATCCATTCTAGCTGCTTTCAAACATCTCTACAGATGTTTGTAAACTCCAAGTGGTCGCCTAGAATGACAGTGTTTATGTAACTCAAGTTCTGTTTCTTCGTCTTTCCAATCACTGTGCTATCATTGTTAATTTCTAATCTGCTATTTAAACCCAGGAACATGCAGTATACCACAGGGGATGGAGAAATAACCTGCACTCAAAGCAGGCAAGCTCAAATAATTCCAAAGTGTTACAAACTGACTCTTGAAACAAAGGTGTACAGCTGAGTCCAAGTGTGTCAAGAGCCAACTCTATACAGTCGTTGCTGTATTCACAGGGGATTGGTTCCAGGACCACCCCTCCACCCGCCACCCACCCCCCCATCCTACGGATACCAAAATCTGCAGATGTTCAAGTCGCGTGTATAAAATGGCGTTGTATTTGCATATAACCTACTCACATCCTCCTGTATACTTTAAATCATCTTTAGATTACTTATATTACCTAATGCAATGTAAATTCTATGTAAATAGTTATGTTGTATTATTTAGGAAATAATGACAAGAAAAAAAAGTCTATACACGTGCAGTACAGAGGCAGCCATCCTAGGTCTTTCAACCCACAGTTGGCAGAACCCGTGGATGCGGAGGGCTCACTGTAATTGAGAATTCTCCAAATTAACTCTCACATAGAATATAGTGTTTTATAAAGAATAAGGTTTTTTTAAGTGCCAGCTTTAAGCTCACATATATATTACTAAAATGCAACAGAAACCTGAATCATAGGTTTTTTATAACAACCAACAAAAGATTGGGAGGGGTTTTGGAACTGCTGACATTTTCACTGATTTTATTATCATTTTTAAATTCTCTACAGACAATGCACTCCTTTACCGCATACATCTAGGGTGCACTGCTTCCATCACTCTGATCTTGGTACTAAATGGACAAATTCCAAGAAAATTACAATTATCAAAACTGACTGTCATACAATGGAATACTATACAGCCAACCCTTCTTCCAACAGCACGCTGTTTCTTTCCTTTATAACACCTACACAATTTGTTACAATATATATGTTCATTTGCTTACTCTTGTTTACTGCCCATGTGCCCCACTGGTTGGTAAGCCCCACAAGGCAAGCACCAAGTCCCAATTTATATTTAGCACCCAGCCTGGTGCCTGAGACATGGTAGGCATTTGGAAGTCATTTCATGCATGAATGAATGAATGAATGAGTGGTTATAGTTGAGCCTTGCTTGCCTATGAACCATTCTATCACTTTGAGGTGACTTTGTTGCAACCTACTATGTATTTATCTTTTTGTTTCATCCTCAAATGAAAATCTTATTTTCCTCATTTCCAAACTCCTGGAGGACCCTCCCTAGGTACCCAAATACTGACGTCACAGGCAATGGTTGATGTGGAATCGATTTACTCTGAGGACATTGGACATCTAACACCAGTCAGAATATAACAAATAAAAATGGCCAGCATGTATTGAGTGTTTACTATGTGCAGGCACAACCCTAAGAGTCTCAATATTCACAGCAATCATAAGCAGTATTAGTACCATTTTGCAGATAAGGAAACTGAGGCACAGAGTAACTTTTCAAAACTCATACAGCTGGGTAGTGATAGAACTGGATTCAAACCCAACAGGCCACATTGTGGTATGCTGTATCAAATATGCAGGGCTGAAACCAAGAGTATTATTAACTGCAGTTCTCATTGCAAATTGGTTGGCAGGTTGAACAGGATGGCCTGGGTTGGGTGGTGAAGAGAGGACCGAGCCGATGGGCACCATGTGGGGCCTGTGAAGCTGGGCTTCAGAAAACCGGTGCTCACGTGGGCTTCCGATAAAGAACGCTGCAGATCCCACCTTTTTCCTGTGCTGGGTAATCACAGGATTTACCTGGAGGAGCCAGGATTGTGTCTCTTGTGATCCTGGCTGGGGGCTCAGAGAGCCTGTTGCTACTGGAGTCATCTATAATTTGAGGATTAAACCACCTCGCATTTGGGCTGGCTGCAGGCATCCTTGACAAGCATCAGTCTTACTGGTGGGTACGGATGTCTCTCTGGTTTCTGTTTCCATGTAGAGATCGATAGAACTTCAGAAAAATAGAACAGGAAAATAAACTGCAGAAACCTTTCAAGTTTTCATTTCTGCTGGCTCAGATTTTATTCCCTTTTTTGAACATTTCATGCACCAGAGATACATGGCCATCCTTCCCTCCTCTGCCACCCTGCAGACAGCGGCAGTGCAACATCTCCACTGCTCTTACTGCACTGCACTGGGTTCTATACAGTTGAGGACATTGTCATTCACACCCTCAGGTTTGTTTGGAACAGGCAAAAGCATCAGGGACGTCGTCCGAAGCTGCCCTTCCTTTCACTGGCTCCTCTCTATACACTGGCTTCTGAGCTGAGGCTGGTGGTCTGCATTCTGCCCTCAGGGTGCTGGCCCCTCTATTAAGTCCCTAGAAGTACTGATCCTCAGCCCCCAGTCCTTCTGACCTCCCTGCTGGTCAGCTACTGGAATATTATCAAATTATAACACATTTATTGCAGAAACATCAAATGACATTATTAAGGAGAAAATGAAAGTCTCCCAATCATTCCACCCACATCCTAGAGATGACCACCGTTATTAGCTTGATGCCTATCTTCACATACCCCTTCAAAGCATCTAAAAATTGATAGATATATAGATAAATGTTAACAAATTATAAGATATTATTTCTACTATTTTATAATCTAATTTTCTTACTCAATAACATTATCAACATTTGTCTATGTCTGGATGATTTGAAAGATTGGTCTTCCTTATACTTATTAATGGCTACATAGTACTTCATAGTCCAAAAGCAAACCCATCTCAGTGAAGAGAACCACCTTATAAAAACTGGCTATTTTCCTTAACAAGCCTTTCCCCCTGGATATCTCCCCAAATCCAACCATTTACCAAGTTCTGGTGAATTTGCTTCCTGAATTCACTCAAATGTACCCCTCCTCCCATCTCTAACATCACCACTTGAGTCCAAGCTACCATCTCTCTCATCTAAACTTCTGCAATCGTCTCTCAATAGGTACCTTTTCAAATTATAAATCTTATCAGATCATCAACCCCAATATCCAGCCCCTCTTGCTTTAAAAACATTGTAATAGCTTCCCTTTGCTCTTGAGATATGGACGAGACGGCTTAACATGGCCCACCAGGCTCTCATGAGGAGGCCTCTGCTGAAGCAAAAAGTCACGCAAATTTAAAATTTTGATAATCATCATCAATCTGCTCTCCAAAAAGGTAAGCGAGGTTAGATCACCACCAATGGTATCTGAAAGCACAAGTGAGAAAGAGATTTTTTTAAAACTCCCCCACCTCCACCCCACCACCACCACCAAAGGAAAAAAACCTATACCAAAAAAACTCTCCAGGCCTAAATGTTGATTTAACCAGCACTGTGTCTTCACATCCATAAAATAATATGACTTGAGGCAATTTCAAATTAATACAGAAAATGCTGCAGTGGCTTCAGCTCTGCCAGCTGTGTTACCACACAGAAGCTCAGCCGGGAGGTAATTACAAACCATAGAAGCCCAGGCCTCCTGCAGACCTGAAAGAGGGCAGGTCTGCTTGGCTACTGAGCACTTCCAATTTCAGGATCTCTCGGGCAGCCAGCTGGAGGCTGCCATCTGGTTTGTGAAGGGAAGTCCCTGGATGGCTCTGTCTTTAATCTGGAAAAGTGTTTGCTGTCATTTCCTCTTTTCAACTGTACTCTGGATCAATTTGAAGCCACACCTTCCCCACACATTTTATCCAGGTTAATTCTTGATTAAGCCTTAGCAACTTGTGAGGTCTCTGATCAAAGAATGGAGTCACATTTTGAACCCATGTTTATATTGGATTCTGGTCCAGCCTCAACTTGCTACTCCCCAATTATTCAGATTTTTTTAATGCAAGCCGCAGAAAAAAGCAACAGTTTAAAATTTCCCCCAAATATAGGTCCCATATTTCATTCATTCATTCATTCATTTCTTCACTCAATAAAGAACTGTGGAACACCTATCATGTGCCAAACGCTAAGTAAATTGCCAGGAAAATAGCCAAGAAGAAGGCAGACACAAATCCTGTTCTCCTGAGGATTGCAGCCTAGAAAAATAAAGTATGAGGTGAACAGGGCCCCAAGACAATGGGTCATTTCTAACTTTTATTCCAGGCCACATTTCTGTCATCATCATTTAACTTTAGGTCTCACCTAGGCGGGTTCCTGAGTTACCCACCGAGCTTGTACTGTGCTTTCCCAGAGACAACCCCCCAAACAAGATGGAACCTTCTCAATTTAATGCCTTTTGTTTTCAAGGCCTTTAGGCTGTTTCTTTTCTGATTTTAAAAAGAAATCTTCCTAACCCCTATCGTAGAATAAATTATTGACCCCAATTCTTCACCACTCCTTGCATTCATTCCCTTTGCCAAGTGACTTTGTGGTTTCTCCCATTGGAGGACCTTGACCTTGAGCTCAGCCACGTGATTTTCTTTGGCCGACAGATGTTAGCAAACATGACACAAGCAAAAACACATTGGGCTTGCTTGCATGGGGTGCTCTCTTGCACTTCTACCATTACCATAACAACAACATGACCCAGTCAGTCCACTGATGCAAGGAAGATGAAAGACACCTAGAGGAAACCTGGACCCAACCCATAACTTGGAGTCAGGCCCAGGAGAGCTCAGCCTACATTGGCCCAACCCCAACCCATTCACAGGTGCATGAGTGAGCACAAACGATTGTTGTTTGAAGGCACAGAGTTTCAGGTGGTTTGTTACACAGCAATAGGTGATTAATACAGTCTCCTACAACTGGTGCAAACATCCCTAAGTCTCTCTCCTCTATAATTCTGTTAGGCTTCCTTCTGGAAACCCAAACTAAAAGATGACCATGCTTTAAATTTTTGAGGGGTGTCTGTCCCTTGGGGAACTATCACAATGGGGATATTTTTGCTAATAAACTGAGCCGTTTCTCTGTATGCTCTTTGTCTGGTAAAGCTGTTGCCTCAGGTCCTTTCTGCACTCCTTCCAACCAAATAGTAGAGGATTCTTCTAGGCTCCTTCTTGGAGGATCACTGGAAGGGCACTTTGGGTTTAGAGCAAACAGGCCTGCGTTTCAAGCATGACTGTCATGTTTATGAGCTGTGTGACCTTGAGCTTTTATGTAATTTAAAGTCTCTGAATCTCATTTTACCTAACTGAAAAATGAGACTGCTACTCATCTCAAACTAACTAATAGCTGTGGAAATCTTGACTTTGGGCTTAATTGTGGTATTCAATAAAAGTCGTAGGGTGTTTTTTGCTTTGTTTAATATTATTTTATAGCTGTTGTTAATTTGTGTTTTTTGTTTTCTATTCTTAGCTTACTACCATTCTTTACTATATCTGGGGAATTGTCAGAATTAAAGAAGTAAAAAGAGGCCTTCCTACAATTTCTAGAAGAAAAAAGTACATTTGAAAAAAATGATTTATATTACCACTTCAAAATCTCAAAGTAAGCAATCAACATATACGACTATATAAAAATAAAGAATGTCAGGGCTTCAGGGGCAAAAAGAAGCCAAACATAGTCTCCTTCTCTCTTATCTGATGAAATAATCCAAAACTAGTAAATAACAACAATACCAGCAAAAAAAAAAGATTCTTCAGCGACAATCCAAACATCTATAAACTTCAAAAAGTGGTGGTCAAGAAGTGAATCAAGTTTGTGGTGTGGCTACGTAAGGCCCTAACATTGCCCTCAGCTCCCAGAAACCAAACTGGGAAGAAAAGGTGAGTCAACAAAATTGTGAGACTTCCTCCAACAGCCTCCAGTCTGGAGAGAAGACTAGGGGCTGAGCCACGTAAATATCATGGTTAAAACTCTTGAGATAAAAGTCCCCTCCCACTCACAGTGGAATCTTGGGGTCTCAGTAGAAGCAGTAAATCATCTTCCAAGGTGCCATGCTGAATTACGAGGATGATCTGAAGCCTGTGGGTATCCTCCCATAGGGAACAGACACACTCTGACTAGGAGGTATAAACTCAGAAGGGGGGATTTAACAAAGTCCCAGAAGACAGCCTAGAGCCCAAGTCATGCAGCAAAGCCAGCCTATAGCTCCAAAAGACTTCTTCTCCTCAATCTCCCACCACAGCTCCTACCCTGTACCCCGGGGAAACTGAAAAGTGAATAAAACTGCAATGGCCCAGGCTTTAAACTGCAGGTGAGGCGAAAAACAGAACTGTTATGGAGGGAGGAGCCAAGAAGATTCTTCCACACTCAATCAGAGAAAATAGAAGGATGAACAGAGCTGCCCACATTAACGTGAACAAGATAAAAGGTAAAGGCTTGGCAATTATGCAAACATACCACATCTCAAGAATATACTAATGACAAAGTACCCATTTTAGAAAATCTTCTGCAACTGATAGGGACTATAGAGAAACTTAATAAAAACATGAAATTAATAATCAAGCATATGAAGGCAAAATTACGAAACAGAATGAGACCAAAAGAGAGATTATGTAGCTAATGAAATAACTTGAAGACCAAAATCACATCATTAAAGAACTAATAATCAAATTAGAAACATCAATGAACAATGGCCTCACTGATAGAAGAATGATGTGAGATAATCAAAAATAAATTTGGGAAAGAAAGATAAGGAGTTTTAAAGCACTTAGAAGATAATAGATATGAAGGAGAAAGGCCATCCAACATAGGAATTGTCCCTAAAGAAGAGCCCAAAAACAGAATTAGAAATGTAGTTAGAGATATCACACAAGAAAATTTCCTGCTGTCAAGGAAGGACTGATAACATGTGCCAGAAAATTCCAGTATGGAACTATCAAGACATCACCTTCTTGCATTATTGAGATCCAAAGACTATGAAAGAATTATTTAGGCATTCAGTACCCTCTAAAAAAAACATGGTATCACCTATAAAGAGGCAAATTCCAGACATATAAGGGTAACAGACAAGTATTCTCAACATGAAAGAACTTGGAGAATAAGGCATCTAAGAATCGTTCTTGAAAAACCTAGCTGAAAATGAATCCACCAGTCAAGAATGAAAGGAGGAGCATCAATAAAGGGAACAGCACAACATTCAGTGCCCAAAGACCGTGAAAAAATGCCCATAGTCTTATGGGAAAGAAATGGGGACCCCAAACTTACACCCAGCCTGGTCAATGAAAGCAACCAACAGAAATTTTCAAGTATGCAAGAATTCAGAGAGCAAATACTATAAGTTCATCTTGAAAAAAAACTTAACAAGGAAATCCAGCAAACCAAAAAGGAAACATAATTTTTAAAAATAAATAATTCGAGAAAGCCAAAACTGTGGTATAAGGACAAGTGGGGGGCAGCAAATTCATTTAATTATAGATGTAAGACTAAACCATGAAAATTATGGAATTATAGAATTATAAATGTAGAATATAAGTGCTTTATACTCTGACATTTTTTAAAATAATGTTACTAAAAAACTCAAAGAGGAGGGGAGTGGGAAATGAGGTAAGAGGAAGATTACAAGTTTTAATTTCCTTATCTTTCATAGCAGAGCGTCAATCAATATGTCTAAAATTAAACATGAATCTTCTATTTAAAAAACTGTAGCTTTCTTAATTTTTTTTTGTAATCTTTCTTTGTAACCTTAGGGAGAAGTTTTAGGATCTAATATCTCTGTGGTGAAAAAACATTATCCTAAGTTCCATAATTCCTTTGGTTTCTCTTTGGTTTCTTTTTCTTCTGTTAAATTCAAGAAAAATTCAATTTAATGCTTTTTTATTTTTCCAAAAATGTATAGTAAGACCCAATTTTTACAAAATTATTCTGCATTTTTCATTCTACTTACACACTTAAAGAGCTAGAATGATGTTCACCTAAAGTTGTTAGGTTACTTCTTGACAGGATTTGAGGCAATATTTTTGCTCTCCTCCTCCTTTTTTTGCTTACGTATTTAATATTCAACATATGTTACCTATATAAGAACAATAAAGTCATTTAGTCTTAAGTAAATAAATACCAGATTGTAAAAATCGGTCACAAAATCCTCCCATCAGTGTATGCAGGCCCCTTTGCAATATGACTTTATTGGAATAAAGTCTCTTACTTTATTGGAATCCTTCCCCAAAACCGCCATGTGAAGATGCCCTGGCAAACTTATTGAAGGAGGAGAGGCCACGTGGGGCAGTGGAGCAGTCAAAGCCCCATAGACTAGCCAGCTGACAACCAGCACCAACCACCACATGTGTAAATGAGGATGTCTTAGACCGCCTAGCCCAGAAGAGCAGCCAGCTGACTATAGCCACTGAGTGACCCCAGATGAGGCTAGTATAAATTTGCCCAGCTGAGCCCAACTCAAACTGCTGCCCCACCAAATCATGAGCAGATAAAACAGCTATTGTTTTAAGCTGGTTATTTTGGGTGGTTTACTATCCACTAACAGATAACTGATACACATGAACATAGGTTCAGTGTGTTAAAACATAGTCAGGCTTTCAATTTAAATGGAAGACTGAGTACACATATTTGTCTCCTCAAGTCCACTGAGCTGACATTAGAGAAATACAAAAGAATAAAGTCATAAGAACAAATTCTAATGGCCAAGACTGAGTCATATGCTCATGTCTAAACCAATCCTGGCAAAGAGAATAAGACCACAATGACTGACTCATCCATCATAATTCACCCCCTAGGTCTGGGAGGGGATCAACTTCCCTGAGCACAGGGCTTAGCAGATGCTAAGTATCCAAAATATTAGAGGTCCTCTGGAAAGGAAAAATGAGGGTCACTCACATCTACTGACTGATATTACAAAAAACATATACCAGCAAACCTTTTCCTAAGCAATAGCTGAACCCTGAGAAGTGAGATAAATACTTCACATATAATCAAATATCAAATCCATACTCATAGGGGAAAGAAGTGGGAAAAGAGCCAAGAAAGGAGACAGATGTGGAACAATCACAAAATCAGAAGACACTAGCAGTATATTCATTCAACCACAGATATTTATTGAGTGTCTACTATGTGCTGGTCACTAGACATACACCAGAAACCAAAGGAAAGCACTGCAAGAAAGAGAGGGTGGTAAGGTGGTCAAATGCTGTGAAGAAGTCAAAGAGAATGAGGGCGGACAAAGGGCCAGTGGCTGCAGTGAAGGAAGGGAGTCCTGCATTACTCTGGACATTTCAGTAGAGATTGGAGGTGGATGCAGATAGTGAAAGTTACACGTGGAGTAATGGGGAGAGAGCAAATACAGGGGTTACAAGACCATTTATTTAGAAAGTTTGGGGGTGATGGGAAGGTAAAGAATAGGATAGCAATCACGGGGAGGAGCTGAATCAAGTAAAGGCTTTATTAAAGTAGATTTGTTGAAGAGAGAGAACTTAAGTTTGAATAGAGGGAAAGACAAGCAGATGTATATAAAGACTTCGATGTCCTGAGGTGAAATGGAGAGAAAACAGAGCCTTCCCATCAGATAGTCCAGATCTTCTCTCAGCAAAGGAGGAAGGGGCTTATTTCAGAAGATAGATTCCTCTCTGTGACCAATTCAGAGAGTCTAAAGCCTAGAGGGTGGCTCTAGGACAGTTTTCAACCTTCCCCATCCAAGCAGATGGAAAATCTGGCCCAGGCTAACAAGGTTGTGGCCACCTATGTGTTGCGCAATAAGAGGTACTACTTACCCCACAATCCCAGAGTAGGAGACAACACCTAAAACGGATCCAGGGATCTTCACCCCCGGTACACATGCCCTTGCCTAATGCCCTCCCCTTGAGTGAGGGCTAACCTTCTGACTCACTTCTCATGAATAAAATATGACAAAAGTGATGGGATATCACTTCCAAGATTTGGTTACAAAGAGACTTTGGCTTCCTCTTAAGTTTGTCCTCTTGCTTGTTCTGATGAAGCCAGATGCCATTGTGATCTGCCCTATGGGGAGGCCCACAGGGCAAGAAACTAACGGGAAGTTCCAGCCAACAAAAAGTAAGGAATTGAGGTCCCTCAGTCCAACAACCCATGAGGAACCTAATCCTGTCAAAAGCCTTATGTGTGAGCTTAGAAGTGAACCCTTCCCCAGTCAAGCCTTGAGATTACTGCAGTCCTAGTCAACACTTTAATTGCAGCCTTGTAAAAGACCCTGAACCGAGGAAAACCACACATGAATGACCCACATAAACTATGAGAAAATAAATGTTCATTGTTTTAAGTCACTAAGCTTTGGGGTAATTTGTAACATAGCCATAGATAACAAATACACCTGGTATCACAGTCCTGACAGGATCCAACAAAGCATCTCAACAAAGGGTTTCACTGTACTCCCTGATGTCAGCCCCTACTATTAGAGATGATCTCCAAAACACCATTTGTTCCCTCTTAAGAACACATAATAGAGATGCTTTCCAAGAATAGAAATATATTTTAGGCTCTGTCATTCTCTGTTTCTGAAATCTCAGAACCATCTTCTCATCCAAAGATAACCTCCTTCCACAGGGAAACTGCCTCTTATAATGAGGTCTCCTCCTTTTCCCATCTCCATGGTCCTCCCCCACTGGAACACTGATTCCCCTCACCCCCAAGACGCCTTTTTTCATTAGTACTCTCCAGTATCAGTTATCTATTGCCATGTAACAAATCACCCCAAAACTTAATGTCTTAAAACACCATTAGTGTATTATTTTCCACAATTCAGTGGGTTGGCTGGGCAATTCTTTGCTGGTCTCACCTGGACTAACTCAGCAGCTGCATTCAGCTGGAGGGTCTGTTGATGTTTGACTCAGCTGCGTTGGTGAGCACACCTGGGATTTCTGGGCCTCTCTCTTCATGTGTTTTCATCCTCGAGGAGAACATACCAAGCTGGTATTGCACACAAGGTGGAGGCAGCATTCTAAGAGGGCAAGCCTCAGTGCGCAAGCACTTATCAAGCTTCTGCTTGCTTTATGGATGTTGATCTCCATTGGCCAAAGCAAGTCACATGACCAAGACCAGCATAAATGCAGGAGGGAACTACACAAGAGCATGGGGAGTGGGAGGGTGATTCACTAGGGGTGAATTAGGAGGAGTAATCTACTACCACTCCTAACCCAATGCTAACCACTACTCCTAGATTAATCTTCCCCAAACACCTGTTCCATTATCCCAAATCCTTGCTCAATTATCTCGCAGCATTTCATGAGGCACTGAACAATTTCTCTCATACCCACCTTGTGGATAAAATGTGGAATAAATGTTGCATATAGGGAGAAAGCAGTCCTGCTGTGCTGGCTGCTGCTGACTTATCACATCTGAGAATTACAATCAACTAGGCAACCAGAAGACAGTCAGGATGGGGAGATTTCTCAAAACCATCTCTTGTCTGAGTGCACAAACTGTGTCTTTCATGTCTTTATCTCTAGTCCCAGTCTACAATGTATTAGGCCTACAAATATTCGATGGATAAATGAATGGATGGATGAATTAATAAATTAAAGTGGGAGAGTTAAATTAACAAAAGATTTTAGCCTAGAGCAGTGGTTCTCAAATTTGAGCATTCATCAGAATCACCTGGAGGATTTGCTGAAGCACAGATTATGGAGACCCATGCCGTAGGTGGGGGGAAAGGGGCTGAGAATTTGCATTTCTAACAAGTTCCCAGGTGATGCTGATGTTTCAGATCAGGGACCACACCTGAAGAACCCCTGGCCTACAGAAGAGAAGATCAAGGGAAGACATTCATTATCTAAATATCTAAAGAAGTGCTGTGGCCCAAAGAAAGCTGATTTGTTGTGTGCCTCCAGAGTACAGGATTTGGAAAGTGACCTGGAGATAGATTATGACTCAACATTAAAACACATTTTCTAATAACTAGAGTTGTGTAACAATGGAATAGGCTGGTCCTCTCCACCCTCTCCTGCCTCTTCTCCTGCCTTCCCTTAACTTCCCTCCTATCCCCTGCTCATCTTCAAATAACAAGTTTACAGCCCTGGCTGAGAGTGTAGATCTCGCATTTCCACGATCAGAAATGTCCCTATCCTAGGAACCAGATGTCAGCAATTTTATGAACATAATCTTATGAGAGGAGAGAAAGAATCAGGCTCTAAAATGTCCATTTGTCTCATTTTGTGGTGTAATATTATGATGAGTTCTGGCTCAGGTAAGCAAAGCAATCTATATTTGGCCATTTCTGTATGTTTATCCCATACCACTAATTTCTAATAAAAATCAAATCCCATTTTAACATGACACCATTTTGTTTCCCTGTGGAATTATACAAACATCCGTAACAACTTTGCTTTCGAGTGTGGTGCCATAGGAAATGCTGATAACACAATTTCTTAACATACACCAAGTACACAGGTTACACAAAAGCAGATTCTATTTTAGCTTTTTCGAGAGGCTGTTTAAAAGTTAAGTTCTCCTTAATGAAACAGCAAGTAAAGGGCTTTGCTTTTTTTCTCTCAGCATCCCGGCTTTCCCCTCTTTGTGGGCTTATGATGCTTTCCTTCTTCTTCGTGTTATCTGTGTTTCCTGCTCATCTCAACTTGAAGACACGTTGCTGAGACAACTATGTCGCTAACCTTCTTAAGGTGGCTTTTGTTATGTGCTTGCGTGTGTTTAGGAGGGATATTTTCATTTCTCTTAGAACACTCCGTGTCTGCTCTGGGGAGGGCTCTGAGACCTGAAGGTGGAGAACAAGGGAGACTTTTCAAGTGCTTGCTATTCAAATCGCCTTTCCACTTCCTTTAAACCCATCATTTGTACCTGGTAGGCGCTGGTGGAAGCTTCCCTGGCCGCTTGTGGTCGGGGATTAAGTTACTCAGTGATGTCACACGTGTTCCAGCCCTGACTCCTAGGAGAAGGGAAGGTCCCAGCACAAGAAGCACATAAAGTGTCCATCACTCCAGTTCCTTTATTTTTTTCCCTTTTATCCCTTTCACAAAAGTGGGAAGGCAGCTTAACTGCAAAATAATGACTCTGTGCAGTCCTTTCATCTATTTGGTTATCCGATAAAATAAGATTCGGACAAACAAAACCCACAACACCCTCAACATTGGGCCAGCTCCGCACTGAGATGTCAAATGTACTGAAACAATCCTTTGTTTCTCTGCCTGTGCACCCTCCCTCCCCCACACCACCCTCGGGGCGCTCCCCTTGAGGGCTAACATCTGTCTTTTCTATCTCTGCCCCCTTCGAGTGTATCTGCCAGCTCACATCAGGATTGCGCAACAGAGAGCTCCTCCTGCTCAGAAGGATGGATATGAACAGTGGGTCCGAGAAAATCATTTCTTAAAACACAATTCATTAGAGGTAGTTTTCAAAGTTTAACATTGTCAATACAAACTCACCTAGCCAAATCTAAACTGAGATGGAGAAAGGATATTGAATTTAGAAACCATTTTTAGCCCATCTTTGAAATATCTTATTTGTCTAAATTTTTCACTTTTCAAGCAGAATGTTACGTTGGTTATGCATCTACTTATTTTACAATTGTAATTCAGGTGTCATCTCCATAGGTGTCCACAGACTTCCAGCCTTCTGTGGGGCAGTGTCTTCTAGATTCCTGCTGAAACCTGAGGACGATGTTCTCATGGCGGCCTCTGACTCCAGTTCCCCGCTGCCGAACTCACAGTGTCTCTTCTCTCTCTCCCCTCCTGTGGCACTTCTCTTACCTAAGCTTCCAGTTGATTTAAAGGTGGAACAGGCCCTTTATCTTTAATTCCTTAAGTCGAACACTAACCAAGACTGGCACGTATAGGCGACTTCCAGAAGTTTGGGCTGGGGGTCTGTTAGGTCGCAGCATGTACAACAAACACTTTTCACCCGTCTGCTTCCCAGGACCAAATACCTGCCCCACCACTGAGCACTGCGGCAGCTCCTGCCCTTGGAATACGCTCAGGGAAGGGCTGGAGAGAAGGGGGTGTCTTTTGAGCAACTAAAGAAGACCTTCAAGTTCCCAGAAAGAGCTGAACTTTATGGGAAGGAAAAGAAATTGTGATTTCCAAGATCCAGAGCCTAGAGCACTTGAACACTGTGAAATAAATTCAAGAGTGGGGTAGAATGCAGTAACGACATAAGAGCCATTTTCCTGCCTGACAATGAGAATTTTTTTTTTAAATAAAAATAAAATCCTTCCTGATCCTAGGGAAAAGAGCCTGGAAAAAGAAGGAACCCCTAAAGAAAAAGGGACCAGCGCCTCACTTTCCAGAGCAGGGCCTGGGAGAGAGTGCCAGCCTCATGGAGAGGTGCTGCATCCGAAAGGCCTTCGCACGACCAGGGGAGCCAAGTGAGAAGGTGGGAACATGGCCACAGGCCCCCCCAGAAGGAGGAGTACAATTCTCATTGAAACGAGCTTGAGCTAACAGGCCCTCCAAAGTGTGCCCACTCCAGTTACAAAATATATATATATATATGTCCCTTTTTTTATTGAGATAAAATTCACACAACATAAAATTCACCATTTTAACCATTTTTATCAGACATTGGTGGCTATCTCCCTCCTAGATCCTTCTGTGGTCCCAGAGAAACTGAGATTCTTGGAGGCTGAGCATGAAAACACCCAGAGTAACTTTTACTTATCAGTGCCCACTTGCCCTAGTGAGAGCTAATGTATTTCTCAAGCGCCCCTCTCCAAATATCCAGGAAGATAAAACTTTGGCTTCTCCTATGACAACATCACACCAGAACACACATCTCTGGCCTGACTCGGTGAACCCCTCTTCTATTCGCTGTATCAGTCAGCTTTGCTACATCAGGCTGCAGTAACAAGCAGCCACTAAACACAGCAGCTCCCAACAACAAAGGTTTCTTTCAACATGTGAGAAAATTTCAGTTGATGGTGATGATAGTTGGAACTTAATCAGAAAATATGTGAAAAATGTAGTACAACCTATCTTGTCCCCTTATTCTTCTATGTAAGTGAGTCTTATTTCAACACTAGATTTTAAGTTCTCTGAAGGCAGGGATTCAAATGTGCCTAATCCTCATGTTTCTCTCACTTTACCTGATGTGTGCTTAATTAAATACTTGTTGAATGAACCAATGAATAGATGAATCAATTGAAGAACTGTGAACAGGTATGTGAGTTAATAGGCAGGAGACTTTACATTAAGCTTTCTTGTTAAGTGGCAATTAAATGCATTGACATTCATTATAGCCTGAATATATTGAGAATCTAATTGCTCACATGCTGCTCAGGCAATCTCCAGTTATTCCAATGACAACTTGATGTCTTTCTGACACACTTATTGTACTTGGATCAATGGCTATTTAACTGCTAATTGATCTTTTATTAACATATAATAACTCTTATTAAATCTAAATTAAAGTCTTAATTGAGACACTTTATCTGCAGTGTTTCAACATACAATCCTCATAACATAATGGATAATGGACAGAAAAGCCAATAACGTATTATCTGTCACCTTTCTCATTGACCTGAGAACAGTTTTCAGCTTGGGGATTTTTCACTTCCATTAAGAAATCCGCGTGGCAACTACTCCCAGGAATGCGTCAACACCATCAAATGTCTCAGTTTTCACACACAGAACTAGTTCTCCAGCCTCTGCTTCTTCGTCACCCCTCAACTGAGGCCACTAGGCCAGCAACAGCAGCCGATGAGCCCTATTACTTTAAACATCAATATGACAGTACAGCTACCAAAGAGGCCGCAGTAAGTAGTAAGGACACCCTGCCCTGCCCCCCAGCAGCTCTGTCTTATCTCCCTGCCCTCTAGCACTTAACTACCCTTTCGTTGATCCCAACCCCCACCCTCCACCTGTCTCACTCTTCTTACTGTGTGACTCTGCCCCAGTCATGGGGATGCCCCTTGGTCTACCGTTTGGGCAACAGCTCCCCTTGCTGAATCAGCCCAATTTTCTCCTCTTATCTACTCTTTTCTAATCCATGTGCTGATGTTCCCAAACTCCACTGGCCCACTCCTGCCAATCCTGACCTCAGCCATCCGTTCACACTTGTGTTGATCTGGACCCAACATTGAGTCTTGGTTCTCCTATTTGAGTTTCTGGCTGATCACCCTGTCCATGGACCATGGCTTTACTATCTTAGCTAGTTCTCATTCTCTCGATAATGCTAGCCCTTATCTGGTGCCTAGGACTTTGCTAGCTGCTCTCTAACTTCCCTGGTACTCACAACATATCATATTTCTGAGTGCCACTTGTTTCTGGATTCCCCATTGTTGTGGATACCAGGTAGCCCACCCTGCATCCATTCTCCACCTCGTCCCCCACAAAACACTCCTCTCCCACATAGCCCATATGCCTCAGGGGAAGCAGACGGCCCCCCAACTCTAATTATAGGCCTGACTAATGCAAAGGAAATCTCATCCTTCTTACTAGTGATTGGTCCAAGAATGAACCAATGAGGATCGACTTGCTAGGGGCTTCTGGGAAAGTGCTTCCTTGCATTTCTGGAAGACCATCCAGAAGGGACATTCTCACTCTTCCTCTGGACATTATCACATCCATACACGATGCCTGGGAGTAGTTAGTCACCTCATCATCCACCTCAGGGTGGTGCTGGCATGCAGGAGAAGCAAAATGTAGAAAAAAATACAGAAATGCAATCAAAACCATTGGATAAAATCAACCATGAAGCCAGCCCTGCCTAGTTATATGACTGAATGAATTTCCTTTCTGTTTATGTCTATTGTGTTGGAGTTTCTACTATACAGCTGAAAGCATCCTGGTCAATGCATTGTTTTTCACCTGCATGATTCATGTGATTCAGAACTCAGAACTCTGATTTCTTTAGGTGGACACATCCCTCACGCCTCCAGTGCCTGATACTGGCTGGTCTTCTAATCAGGCCAATATCCCATGCTCCCTACTGGACTGACATTTCCTAGCCAATGCAGGTGGGTCTACACTCAGCACCTGGTCTCCCTCAGTTGGCAGGTCTCACTCTAAGTTCCAGCCCTTCCCAACTGTCTGAGCCCTGCTGTAGGACATTCAAATTTCAAGATAGAAGAAAATGAAGAGAACTCATGTCAAAGTACATATTCCAACTGCTGGGAATTCCAAATCAGTGTGAGGAATGGGTAAATACTTTAGAATATATGGAGTTACAAAAGATGGTGATTTCTTAAAAATCAAAGTCTTACAAATATAATACTTAACGTGTGAATAGTAAGCATAAAGTCAAAAGGTAAATGAGAAAATCCCTCTAACAAGTAATGCCATTAAATATATATTTGGCAAGACGGCCTCAAATATTACAAAAGAAAAAGTCTTCCATGAAAGCAGCTATCAGAATGTAATATCATTGAGATTATGTATATTTGATTGGTCCTCTCATAAATATTTTATTCAATAATATTTATATCCATTTTGCTCAGAATAATCTAAATGAACTTTATGTTTTGAGACACTAACTATGTTGAAATCACTACTTTTATTGACATTTCCTAGTTTTCCTAAAGGGGGCTAAGGGTCTCAAAGATTACTTAACTAGCGAGAATGTTTGTGACTCATTGGCCAGGGCTGTAGCAGAAGTCCTTCCCTCCACCTCCACCCCCACCTCTGTCCACAGAAGCATCCTGCTCTGACGAGCACTCATGCAACAGTGTCCGCACGGATCATCCCTGCCCTGGTCCAGCCTAGAACTATTTCCAGAAGCCGGATGGGTTTTCACAATAAAATGAAGTTTGTTTTGCAAATTAAAAATAAGCAGCTCAATTTTCTGGGGGAAAAAACTAATTTTATCCGAACTTCAGTTAAGTAATAATAGAAATAAGCTGCATGAAATAGTGATAGGAACCCAGTCTTTGGCATGACTTAGGTTCAAAGCCTGACTCCACCCTTACTAGCTGAGTGAGCTCAAGCTAAGGACTTAGGCTCCTGACCTCAGTGCCCTCACCTGTAAAATGGTGACACTAACATAATGGAGAGGATGGTGTTTAACATCCACAAAGCACAGGGCACAGCACCTGCACACAGTGGCATGCAGTTAATAGTAGCTATTATTTGCTTTTTGTTTAGTTCATTATATTTTTCCATCCATAATAGGAATCAGTGTCAGCAACAGGCTAAATTAAACTGTGAAACAAATCCAGTGTTCTAGTTGTCTTGGTGTCCTCGTCTGTGCTGTCATCCTGTCTCTCAGTGCCCACTCCCCCACCCCTACCCTTTTCCTAGCCCTGGGCTCCCTTTTCACTGTTCCCAATGCAGGGAACCATCTCTGACCCTGTTCTCCGTGGCAGTACATGTTTACATGTCATTCTCCCTCACAAGCCTACTCTCTGCTTCGCTCATAAAGAATACGAATGTATATTTTTATTAAGGTGCCACTCTTTCAACTAGTTAAGTGGCCATATGTACCCTCCTATTTGAAACATTTAAAAATTACTGGTCATACATTTCTCCAAAGAAGATATACAGATGGCCAACAGACACATGAAAAGATGTTCAAAATCATTAACTATCAGGGAAATGCAAATCAAAACTACAATGAGATATCACCTCACGCCCCTCAGAATGGCTATAATTAACAAGACAGGAAACAACATGTATTGGAGAGGATGTGGAGAGAAGGGAACTCTCATACACTGCTGGTGGGAGTGAAAACTGGTGCAGCCACTATGGAAAACAGTATGGAGATTCCTCAAAAAATCAAAGATAGAACTACCATTTGATCCAGCTATTCCACTGCTGGGTATTTATCCAAAGAACTTGAAAACACCAATGCGTAAAGATACATGCACCCCTGTGTTCATTGCAGCGTTATTCACAATAGCCAAGACTTGGAAGCAACCTAAGTGCCCATCAAGGGACGAATGGATAAAGAAGATGTGGTATATATACACAATGGAATACCACTCAGCCATAAGAAACGATGAAATCCAGCCATTTGTGACAACATGGATGAACATTGAGGGTATTATGCAAAGTGAAATAAGTCAGAGGGAGAAGGTCAAATACCGTATGATTTCCTTCATTAAGTAGTAGATAATAACAACAATAAACAAACACATAGAGACAGAGATTGGATTGGTGGTTACCAGAGGGGAAGGGGGGAGGGAGGAGGGTGAAAGGGATAATTTGGCACATGTGTGTGGTGATGCGTTGTAATTAGTATTTGGGTGGTGAACATGATGTAATCTAGGCAGAAATAGAAGTATAATGATGTACACCTGAAATTTATACAATGTTATAAACCAATGTTACTGCAATAAACAAAAAATTTAAAAACAAAAATTACTGGTCATAGATCCTTGCCTTTCCCACCTGCCCTCTCCTGCACCCCTCCCCAGCACCACTGTGACAGGCAGGCACTTCTTCTATGCTGGATCAGCTCCCATTTACTCTGAACAGTCAACCAGTTCACAAGCTCTTTGACAAGATCTTTTTCAAGATCTCACCACTCTAAACTGCTTGGGATGGTCCTCTCTGGCTCCCACAGTGCCCTACAATTACCTACCTTACAACTCCTACCACATTGGGTTGTCATTTTCATTTTCACATCCATCTCCTCTCCTTCAACTATGAGCTCCTCAAGAACCAGAGACCACATGTTATTCACTCTGTACACCCAAATCCATATTGAATGAATGAATGGGTAGATGGACTTTTATATAAAAATGGAACAGTTGGAGTGAAAGCATATGTTTTCTAATTCACTAATTACTATTTTGTTTGGCAAACGTGACCTAGATATAGAATAAGATCTTTTTATCATTACATCATTTATACTGAGGATATAGTTTACATACAAAAAATGCACAGATTTTAAGTTTACAGTTCCATGAATACTGACAAATAGATCAATGGAAAGAATAAAAGGTCCAGAAATAGGCCCATGTATATATGGTCAATTGATTTTTGACAAAAGTGTCAAGGCAATTCAACAGGGAATGCAAATCTTTTCAATAAACAACAGTTGGAACAATTGAATATATGGGGAAAAATGAACCCAACTCCTACCTCACACCATACATAAAAATTAGAGAGGAATAATGGCTCTAAAAGTAAAAGTTTAAATCATAAAAATTTTCAAAGAAAACATAAGAAAGAATGTTCATGAACTTGGACAAGATACAAAAAGAATTAATCATAAAAGAAAAAAACTGATAAATTGTACCTCATCAAAAATTTTTAATTTACTCATCAAAGACACCATTAGGAAAATCAAAGAGGAAACATGATTTTTAAAACTTCAAAAGAATGCAGTTTTTTTCTACAAGTACTTTTTCTCAGCAAATTTCAACTGTCACTCTCAGACCCAATGACCCTTCATTCCAAACCCCTCTGTAAGTCAAAAATCTAAGCCCCATGTCTTCCAGTCTCACTCAAGACCCTTTTGGTTAAGGGCAAGCATTTTTTCCCTTCCCTTGACTTTGGAGATTAGAAGATGAAAGTACAGCAGAAAAATAATCTCTGCCATTCTCCCTGACTTCTTAAAACCAATGCTTGTCTCTCTTACAATCAGGTAAAAGGTAACACTTGGCAACTATATTTTTACACTGCTGCCTCCTCTAACTCATTTGACCGTTTCAGCTCCTTTGAAGATTCCTGTATGAAAACAAATGATTCATTCAGATAGCTCAAAGTCATTTTTAACTAACTACGCTCCATAAAATCTCTATGTCTTAAGGAATGCGTTAACTTCCTTTTGAATATTTTGGTAAAAAAATTCTGAGCATGAAAGACTTGTTTTTATAGCCAGAATTTTCCCATACATATCTTTCTTTAATATGGATGAAATTGAGTATTTTTATTTTAAAAGTTGCAAGGAGCATGGGGGCTGGCCCGGTGGAGTAGTGGTTAAGTGCACACGTTCTGCTGCAGCGGCCCAGGGTGCGCCAGTTCGGATCCCAGGTGCGCACCGTCGCACTGCTTGTCAGGCCATGTTGTGGCGGCGTCCCATATAAAGTGGAGGAAGATGGGCACGGAGGTTATCCCAGGGCCAATCTTCCTCAAAAAAAAAGAGGAGAATTGACATCGGATGTTAGCTCAGGGTTGATCTTCCTTACCAAAAAAAAAAAGTTGCAAGGATCAAAATAGATATTGTATGTGAAAATGCATTGTAAACCACAATGCATGAGAGACATATCAGGTGCTCCAGACTTCAACTTCTAGAAATATGGCAGAATAGATACTCCAAAGGGCTCTCATTCTAAAATACAAGATCCTGGATAAACTACAGCAAATATAATTTTCAGTTAATTAATTACTAGACTCTGTAGAAAGTTAGGGAAATCTCAAAGAGAAGAAAAGAAAGACAGCAAGTTGAACCCAGTGTTGGGAACTTAGGTAGGAAGTAAATACAAAACATTTTCCCTGATTGCAAATGTTAATATTACTAACATCAGATCTGCTACTGGAAAACTGAGACTTGGCCCTCATTAAAGTGCTGAACCTGAAATTCCAGAATTTTTCCAGGACACTCAAAGGGAGTTAAAGGATTTCCAGTTTATTAATTCTCCTGGGCTCCCAGCAGATACAAAATAAAAATCCTCTGTGGAAAAACGGTTCCTATATATTGTGCACTAAGAAGTCCCACAGATTAAAGACAACAAAACATGAGCTCACAATAAAAACTACAAAACTCACACAAGGAAACAACCAAGTGTGAGTAGGAATCAGCACTTTAAATATTCATAGCACTTTAGTTGATATCCAAGCACTTTAAATATTCTCAAAAGCAGAATTTCAAATAGCTACTATGAAATGTTTGAAGAAATAAAAGATAGAATTTTAAAAGTGAACAAGTAACTAGAAAGTATCAAAAATGACCTAATAGACCTTTTTTAAAGGGCCAAAATAGCTTTTAGAAGTAAAAATATAATAGTTGAAATTAAAATTTAATGTAGGGGTTAAACAGCAAACAGAAAAATGAGAAGATGAAAACATAAGAGATTAAGAGACTCAAGCAAGAGAGTAACATGAATCCAATCAGGGTACCATAAGGAAAGAATAGAGAGAATGGAGGGGAAGAAATATGGAAGAGAAAATGGCTAAGAATTTTCTAGAACTGATGAAAAACATGAATCTTCAGAAATACGAAGCACAATATATACTAAGCAGGATAAATAAAAATAAATCCACAGACACATTATGGTGAAACTGCAGACCACCAAAAACAAGGAGAAGACCTTAAAGGCATTCAAAGAGCAGAAAAACTGATCACTCACAAAAGAACAGCAAATAGACACAGCTGATTTCCCAACAGCAACAATGGAACCCTGAGGTCAGTGGAATAATATCTTCAAAGTAATGAGAGAAAATGACTGTCAGCCTGGAACTATGCACAGCAAGACTATCTTTCAGATAAAAAAAAAAAAACTGAGAGTGTACCATCAAGAGAACTTCAGCAAGGAATTTCTAAAAAATGTCCTTCAGATCTCAAATGGTCTTTTATCCAAGACACACATTCTCAGTGAGGTGACATCAGCCCCCGGGGAGAGAAAATTTGTTCTTGGTAGGCAAAAAAAATCTTACTCTTTTTATGTATAAAGCACAGGTATACCTAAACATCAACAAATATACAGTATACCCGTGATGTTAAAATAAATTGGGTGGGGGGAAGAAAGCAATTAGAAAAAAAAATCAAAAAAGTCTCCTTGGGGTGGGGGCAGTAATCAAAGGAAGGTTGAGAAACACTGATCCAAAACAATCTATAAAGTTTTAGAATTAATAAGAGAGTTTATTAAATGGGCTATATTTAAGATCTACATAGAAAAATCAGTCATATTTCATTATACTACCACAAAAAATTAGAAAATGTAATTCAAAAAAGATATAATTTATAATTGCAACAAAAAATCTAAACTAGGGAATAAATCTAACAAAATATATGTAAAAACTTTATGGAGACGTATAAAACTTTATTGAAAGTCGTTAACCTAGAAAAAAAGGAGAGATACTCCAAGTTTGTGTTTAAGAAAGCTCAAAATCTTAACAATGTCAATTATCTCCAAAATGATCTGCAAATCACTGCAAATTCCAATCAAGGTTTTCTAAGGAACCTGGGTAGCCGCTTCTAAAATTTATATAGAAGAGCCAAGTGTCCCAAGACACTCTTATAGAATAAATTTGGGAAAATTGTCCTATCAAATATTGTGAGGTCTCATAAACTATGGTACTGAAGATAGGGTAATATTGGCACAGGGATCAACACAGTGATTAATGGAGTAGAGAAGGGAGCCCAGAAACAGCCCCCGAATATGTGCAGGTAGAGAACGCTCTCCTCCAGCATTGCCAGCCAGAGTGCCATTGCTTCTCACTGGTTCTCCAGGACCAATCACTGTGGCCTACAGTATCTGGAGATCTGATGGCTTCAGTGTCATGGCACCACCTCTAGATCTGCCTCAGTTAAACCACAAGAACCGAGAACGGGGGAGGGGACATCCCCTGAAAGGAAATAGAGGCACCAATAAACAGAAAGGGGAAATGTGCACCAAGAGGGAATAAAAAGGGTCTACCACACACGCTGTAGATCAGTCCTCAGAAGAGTGACATCCTTAGTGATAAGAGGAACAAGGTGTTGGTACAAAGTATTCGCAGCATGGCCACGCAGGCACACAGACACACACAAGTAAGGGGGCTGTTTATTTCACTCGTGCTTTCGCTTGATCACTATGTCTTTTGCTTTCAGAGGCATTTTATAGTCCCATTCTGGGTCCCTAAGACAGCATCTTAGAAAGCATCTCTTTGTTTCAATCTCTGTCCCAGCATCTCTGAACATTTTTCTCAAAAGAACATATTTTCCCCTTACTGCTCTATTGAAATATTTCCCAAAGTGTGTTCTACAAAATCCAAATGCTTGGGATGTTAGCGGGTATTCGATTTTTTTTTTAATCCATTAGTAAATAAGTCTGGGAACAGTTCACTTAAGTCTTGACTGCCACACTACTAGAGCCTGGAGACTTTACCATAACAATAGGCATTGTGAATCTTCTAGAATGGGATCCAATGCCTGAACTCCCACCACTCACACCTCCTTACATCAGTGACCCAGGGCACCCTCTCTTCTCCAAGTGGTGATAACCATCAAGAGTGGACCTTCTTGTGGCCAGCCCAGTGGCATAGTGGTTGAGTTTGCACGCTCCACTTCGGCAGCCTGGGGTTCACGGGTTCAGATCTCAGGCACAGACCTACACACCATTCATCAAGCCATGCTGTGGTGGCATCCCACATACAAAATAGAGGAAGATTGGCACAGATGTTAGCTCAGGGCCACTCTTCCTCACCGAAAAAAAAAAGAGTGGACCATCTTTAAAGACTCTAGGGAGAAGTTTCCCTTGAATGTCCCCCCACACTGGAAGCACCCCCAAACATGGGCACGTGAGAACGTAATCAGCTCCAGGTCACAGAGTCTGCCCCAACACGGCAGCATTTTCTGGCCTGCTGTTTCTCAGGCCTTGTCTCACCTGCCTGGAGCAATAGATCTGCTGAAGTACAACTACAGAGCTAGTTTTTCTTTTCTCTACTTTCTCAATTTTCTTTGATGGGATTATTTAGTTTTAGAACAAAATTTTATTTTTAAAACTTAATCTTGGGCCGGCTCTGTGGCTTGGCGGTTAAGTGCGTGCGCTCTGATGCTGGCGACCCGGGTTCGGATCCCGGGAGCGCCCTGAGGCACCACTTCTCCCTCCAACACGAGGCCGGGTCCCACGTACAGCAACTAGAAGGATGTGAACCTATGACATACAACTGTCTACTGGGGCTTTGGGGGGAAAAAACTGAATAAATAAAATCTTTAAAAAAAAAAAAAAAAACTTAATCTTAACATAGTATTGGTTTAAAGGCTGTTACTCTAAATCAGCCTCCACATACAATTTCACTAGTAGCCCCCTTAGGAAGTACTAGTTTGGAATAGAAAAAACACAAGATTAAATCTAAAGATCTGGGTTCCAGTCCTGGCTTCTCCAGTCCCATCAATGTAAGCTTCAGAAAGTTCATTAATTGCCAAACTTCAGTTTTCTCATCTGTAAATGGGGATAGTGTGATGTACTAAGGCACTGTTGTAATTATATGTATAAACACATTCAATCCTCACACCCACTGTAGGAAGTTGGTATCATCTCCATCTAATTATTATCTCTATTTTACGGAAGAGGAGACTGAGGCACAGAGAGGGAAGTAACTTGCCCAAGGTAACACATCTAAGTAGGTGACCCAGCCTAGATTTGAACATAGAGAGCTGTTAGGAGCCTACACTCTTGACCACTGTGTTATGCTGCTTCCTAACCAGGATTGTAGACAAATAAAATAAGACAGTATAAGTCAAGGGCTTTGCATTTTCCTGCCCAACTCTCAGACTATAAGTCAAGGGAGAAAGGGGCTATGTTTCACCATCTTGTATCCTCTTTGCTGGGCTTGGTCTCTGACAACACCCAGTTAAAATAACCCACACTATTGAAATACTTCTGCATGGGGTTGGTAACAAGCCACTGCCTCAAGCCCCTTCCCCAAGATTTCCCCTGATCTAGCCAAATCCAGCAACTGAAGAGTTAACCCTTCGCACAGCAGGCAGCCCTCCAGGGACAGAAATGTTTGAAACATCACCCTGCACAGGAAGTAACAGTAAACACTTGTTGAGTGAATGCAGCTCAGAAAACCAAACACAAAGTCATGTCCTTGGTAAACAGGAGGAACAGAATTTGGACCCAGGTCTGCCTGACTCAAAGCCCATGGTCTGTGCTCCAGGGCGCCGAGCATCCATGAGCATCAGTGTCTGAGGCACTTGAGGCCTGAGAGCCAAAGAGAGCTAACTGTTCACCGAGACTCAGAACCTAGAGGAAAATCCCAACTACTTACCCAGCTTGCGAGGTCCCCCCACCATCCCGTCTCCCTGACCTCCTCGCTGCCTCTCTCCCCACTCTCCAGCTTCTTTCTGCTCCTTGGCCATACTTGGTTGCGATAGCTTGGAATCCTCTTCCAGCAGATTCTCACATTCTGGCTCCTCATCATTCAGGTCACTCTGAAATGTCACCTCCTCACAGAGGACTTCCCAGACCACCAGACCTAAGGCTGCCGTTCTCCCAACCACCACACCCTCGTCACAACCATCTGAAGTATCATCTTCTGTTTGTTTGTTCTTATTCCCTCTCACCAGCATGTAAATACCATAAGGCCAGGGACTCGGCTCTCTTTTTCGCTCCTGTATCCACAGCTCCTGGCACGTTTCTGAATAAATAAATGAGGAGCAAGTGTAGATATTCAGGAAGTGATCTCTGACTGGTTAAAGCAGGCCAAGTCCAGATGGCCTTGAAATACAGCAGAAAACACCCAAAGAAGCCCAATTCTGGCAGAGGTTCATCCTCTGCCAACATTAGGTGACATCTGCTATGTGCCCGGCACAGTCCTAGGTACTGGGCACACACAGCGGAACAGACAAGAAGCCCTGCCTCCACGGAGTTATTCTAGTTAGGAATCCAGGCAATAAATACACACAAGAGTGAAATATACCACATGGCAGATGGTGATAAGTGCTGAGGACAAAAGTAAAATATGGAGCAGAGTTAGGAGGTGTAGGGGTAGGGGAATGCGCAGTACTAAACAGAGGAGTCATTTAAAGACCTGGAGGCTGGGAGGCTGGGAGCCACACGGGTACCTGGGGGAAGACCATTCCACAGAGAGGGAACAGAAGCACAAAGACCCTGGTGCGAACATGCCTGGTGTCTTCCAGGAAAAGCAAGGTGGTTCTAGCGGGAGTGTGGTAGAAGATCAGGACACAAGGTAACCCTGGGTGAGATGGGAGCCACTGGAGGGTTTTGAGGAGAGGAGAGACAAGCTCTGCTTTTTGAGCATAGACTGGAGGGTGCAGCGGAGGGGAGCTGAGGCACAGAGAGGAGTTCAGAGGCTACTGCATTGTAGTAATACAAGCACGAGACCATAGTGGCTTAGACCAGAGTGATGGGGGCGGAAGTGGAGAGAAGTGGTAGGATTCTGAGTGTCTGAAGTCAGATGCTGATGTCAGAGCCAACAGATGTGGAGAGAAAGAGAAGGGCATAAACAATGGGCAGAGACACTGTAAACCTTTTTGCTAACGATGACGCAGCCTGGGAGCAAGGAGAGCTAGACCCACAGGTGGGGGAGAGGAGCGGATAAAGAGGGAGATGGGCCTGGGGCTCTGGGCAGGAACCCAAGAGGCCAATGGGAGACATAGCATCACCAGACAAGAGAAGAAAGGAAAAGGGAGGTAAGCAAAAAGTCTTTCTGGCTGCCCCTGCCTTGGAGAAGCTGTGTCTCTAAAGCATCCTTTTGAGAAGGCAAACATTCTCACAGTCAAGGACGGCTTCACGGGCATGCGGCCTGTGCATTCGCACAGGGACCCCCACCTAGAGAGGACCCTGCGCTTGGTTTAATGCTCTGCTGTCACTGTCTTGAAATTCTGAATAATTTTAGCAAGAGGCCGCCCAAATCACGCAGCCAGTCCTGCTGACAGTGCTCTCCACTTACTTGCCACCACACTTATAAAGAAAGTCTCTGGGTGGGATATTTTGTGGGAAAGCTGAGATGATGACATTGGAAGAGCCCCCTGGAATCTTCCGAGGAAGGAGAAGCTGTGTCCATCTGTGCTCTGAGCAGCGCAACAGTGACTCAGGGAACATTTGCACGTGGCCCTGGACCAAAAGCCCTCGTTGGCCTCTTTAAAAGCAAAAAAGGACAAGAACAATAAAAAAAAAATGCCTCTGGTGGAAAAATACAGCATTCCATCTTTCCTTAGTTTATCTCTGTCCTCCAAAACCAAATGCATCAAGGAATGGTCCCAGCAACCACGACTGTCATTTTGATTGGTGCCAAAAATTGGGACCCAGTCATGGACTTATGATTGATTCTGAGGCACATAAAGGAAATATTAATACTGATTTATCTGTTCATTCTCTTTATTCACTGTTCATCCATTTACCCAGACTAACCACAGCAACCATAGCAACACATTTCGTTTTTTAAATATCGTGCAATCCACCGAGGAGAGAATGGGAGAACTCGCAAAAATAATGTTGGAATAAATAATGTAAAGCGAAAAACTGCAAGATTGACAGAATTTGTTCCTTTATGGATGGTTGTTTTGGCACCATTGTGGAATATCTCAGAAAACCATAAAAAGGACCATTAGTAGCTTATTAAGCAGGTATTCACATCTTATGTCATTGGAATAAGCATACTTTTGTCCTCATACAACATCCTTCAGTGCAGCCCAGCCATTCCATATCACAAAAACGTGGGCAGAGACTCTCCCATGACCCGCACTAAGATGCAGAAACCTAGAGTGTTTACATTTCTATTGGGTCATCTTTAGTATGGAACCAATCCACTAATAACCAAATATGTATTGATCGTCTGCTAGGTACAAGCACTATAATCACATTATTGAAAAAGGAAGATTAGGGCTTGCTCTCAAAGGGCAGAGCACTGAACTGAATTTTGCAGAACTGCTCTGGTTTACAGCTCCCATGATGGACAAGCCTTAGAATGGTCTTCAGCAATTACTGTCTTGCTTACATCAGTGTCCCGGCCACCCAACTCCAAAGTTCCAAATATGAGATCCTTCATCACATCACACTCCAAACCCTATCATGAAATGATGCTATGATCTTCTCTCTCTCTCTTTTCTCCCTCTCTCTCTCATTCTCTCTCTTTCTCACACACACGCATGCACACACAGAGGCACACACATTTGAAAAGTTGAAAAAAAAAATCAGATATTGAAGAGTTAAATAACTGGCAGACTATTAAGACAACTGAATACTAAACGGTCATTCCTAGTGGAAGGGATGCAGAATTACGTGCCTAGAGCAGCACATGAAAGGGCATGGACATAGGTTACACTAACATACGCTGTAAAAGCTAACTCTGTCCAAGGGAGGACGCTGGGACCTCTTGCCATGAACTGTGCAAATACCTCCTTGTTCCCCTTCACTCTGCATGAGATTTATAGTTACCTCTGAATGAGTCCATCAAGATGGAAATATTCATTCATTTGAACAGAAGGACGTCATTATCATTCTGAAAAAAAGTGCTTTGATTTGAGTCACTTGGTCCTACCTAGTAGACACTAATGTAGTTTCCCCATAGATTAGCCTCATTTCCTGGGAATCCATATTGGGGTTTGGGGTCAAAGCCCAGCTAATAGCAAAGTGTCATTTTCCTTACTCTGCTACTGTGGCACCTATCTCACAGAAGGTCAGTCTTCCATTTCTCCTGAAACAAGATCCAAGAAACCCAATCGTGTCTCTTTACATTGAGAGCAGTAACAGAGAAAATGACTGAGAATTAACTTAGTTGCTAATAAGAATTAGGTCTCCACGGGTTAAAATAACAAACTAAGACAAACTCCAGCTTTACTCGGCAATTAACTAATGGGGCTTAAAAAGATGCCCTTCCTCCAGCAGGTGTTTGTGGCATACTGAATTAACAACAGGGGATAAAGTTTGTGTTTTTATGACCCAATTTCCAGTGCATACCCTTGTTTTGAGATAAGACAACTGATATACTCAAAAAGACTTTCCTTCAGTCAGATCTGCACCTGTGTTTTTAAAATAAGAGGTTATATTAAAGGAAACTTATTTCCCTTTGCCATTCCTTTATAATACATTAAGTACTTTGAAAGTCATTACTTGTTTCCCTTCAAAAGAGAATTGAATTTAAGAAAGAACCTTATCTAAGTTCTTGAAGATTTGGAAAGTAATTCCCAAGATAGGCCTGTATTCATTTCAAGTGAAAATTTTACTTAAGCAGAGGAAGCTGCATGATTAAAAATGAAGGTTTTTGAAATGTTTTAAATTTTACTTTGCAAATCAAAAAAAAAAAGGTGATCCCAGAAAAATGTGGCTTCTCCTGAGATTGTTTCCAAAAACAACCCTCTGACCCAATCCTCACTAGGCCCTTGCATAATCGCAGCTCTAGAATCAACTGTTTGCAAGACAATAGTAATCTTCTCCCAAGACTGCAGAAGATATGGGAGAGTGTTTCATTTTTTACTGTAAAAAAATTGGGGACTATAGTTGTCCAGAAATATACAGTGTTACTTTGTTAACAATGCACATTTAAATTAGAGAACATACCTAGCACCATTTGGGGTCCATGTAAGTCATTGATATTTATTAGTATCTTTCTCCTTCCCTTTTTTTCATGGTAATACTCACTTTTTAGGACATTAAAGCCAACATACTTGAAAAAGAAGGTGTACACGATGACCTCCAGGATTGCCTGATGAAGAGCATCTTCCCATGGTACCTGGCTACAGACCTGTTTCTAGTTAGTTTACTCGACTCAGATGGTAAACCAGCATTGGTAAATCACAAAGCAGTCCTTTCAGAGTCTTGCCAGAAACTGGAAACAAGAAATGGAATCAGTGGTCAAAATTTTGGGCCTACCAGAGCCACCAGGATCCAATTCGTTTTATAAATTATTTTCACCAAAACTTCAAGGAAGAGACACTCTTCATCTTACAGAAAATGATTCAAGGAGGAAAGAAAGGAAAGCCACCAACTAATTTTACTAAGTTGATAACAAATTCAATAACAAAGCTAGGGAAGGACAGTGCAATAAAAGACAATTATAGACCAGTCTTAATTATTAACATAGACAGAAGAGTCCTAAAATAGTAACAAATCAAACTCTACAGCGTATTTTAAAATTACATCATAATCACTTGGGGTTTAGTCCAAGATGCAAAGAAAGTTCAACATCAGAAACTCTATTAAAATGTAACTCCCATTAATGAAGTAAAGAGGGGAAAACCTCAATAGATCCTGACAAATCATTTTATTAACATTAAACATTCATTCATGACTTTTAAAATGCTCTTAGTAAACTATGAATAGAAGGAAATTTTCTTAATATGATAAAAAAAAAAAGTACCCACCAAAAACCTAGAGCAAACATAGCACACAACGATGAAAATTTAGAAGCATTGCCACTAAAGTCAGAAATAAAACAAAATGTCTGCTCTCCCTGCCACTGTTGAGCATTGTTGTGGAGGCGCTAGGCAATGCAGTAAGACGAGGGGGAGAAAAGCAAGAAGTTTGGAAAGAAAGACACTAAATTGCTACTATTTGCAATTATTATTTTCCACTTATAAGTGCAAGATAATCTACAGACCAACTATTTGAAGCAATAAGGGAGTTTTTGCTGGCTTCAAAATCAATGTACTAAAATCAGTAACATTCCTATACACCAGCAATAACAATTTTTAAATGCAATAGGGTATGTATGCACATACCACTCACAATAGCAACAAAAATTTTAAGGAAACTAGGAATAAGTCTAACAAAAGGTTTTAAGAGACAATTATAAAACATTATGAAAGGATATAAAAGAAGTCTTGGATGAAAAAGATATACCTTGTTCATGGATGGGAAACTGAATAAAGATGTAATTTTTTTCCAATAAGGTCAATGTGATTCTAATGCTAGTGACAGGGTGGAACTTAACAAATTGATTCTGAAGTTCATGTGGGAGAGTAAAGTTCCAGGAAGAGTCAATATAATTCTAAAAAAGCACAAGGATAGCAGCTTTGGTAGACATTAAGATATCATAAATTTTATATAATTAAAACAGTATGGTATTAGTGAAAAGATAGATAAAGAGATCAATGAAGCATAATAGTAAGTTTGACATATGGTGTATGATAGAGATTGGCTTACATGGTAGAAGGGAAAGACAAAAATATTCAGTTAATAATGTGGGAAAATGTGACTTTCTATCTATAAAACAAAAACAAACAATAACCTTACACTACGTGTAAAAATAAATTCCAGATGAATTAAAGGTATAAATGTGAAAACCAAAACTTTAAACTACAGAGGAAAATAGAGCAAAATTGGCTTCCAATTGAAGATAGAAAGTCAAATGCGTATGTTAGTCTTTACTTCCTCCTTAAATCCCAATAAAATAACAGTCAGTGGATTTCTAAGACATAAAACCACAAAAACAAAAGGAATGGAAAAATAAACAGCAGCCGCAAAATTTGTAACCTGACAAGCAGATGGGTGAGCAGTAACTTACTTAGCAGACCCCAGAAAGCCAAATTCTAAACCAGCAGTGAAGAAATCAAGAAGCAACCTGATTTACTGGACAGAATCTCCGAAAGATTTATCAATTGGCTTTACCAGTACCACTGATGTGAGAGTAAAAGTGAACTATAAACAAGAAAATGATTCAAGTCTGCTTCAGAAGCATTTAGATCCCCGAATCCCCATCCTCACTTTGCTCACCAGGGAACCTGCTCCTCCCCAACCTTGTAGTTTATTCTCTGGAGAGGGCAAGATAGAAAGTCTATGGATTGGGGGACATCAGCCTAGTTGAGGGCAAGGGTAGCTTATGAAAATAGGGAGATTAAAGGTTATTAATTAAAAGGGATTAAAGTAAATTTTTAATTCTGAATATTGAGAATCCCCTTTTTTCCTCCACTTGATTCTCAGAATTCTGAGAATCAGGCTTACAAATGTTCCAATCAAGTGCATTAAAAGCCTTCTATAGGCAAAAGGCCCAAGAAAAAGATCTAAAGAAATACTGGGAGTTTCTAAACACAGTTGCCCAGCCAGATCTGCTTATACAAAGCCTACAGTTAGCAAGTCCCATTCAGGTTTAGTACCCCACTCAAATATGAGAGGACAATCAAGGATCCCCAGGCATTTGAAGAGGTCCTCTAATTGAAAGATAGGAGCTAAAAAGCCAACTTGAAGGAAACAGACTCCAAGTGAGAAGAATAAAAACTTTTAAAATATTATTAGTATCATTTTAGACATAAAAGAAGATGATGTATATCCACAAACTAATAACAAGATACCATTTTAAAAAGAAGAAGAAAAAGGAAGATGATATTTTTTAAAGACCCTTGAAAGTTAAAAAGATGATAGCAAAAATGAAACACCTCATTTTGAGGGTTAAAAGATAAGGTTGAAAGACTATCCCTTAAAATAGAAGAAAAAGCTAAAGAAATGGAAAATAAAAGAGAAACTATAAAAACTTAGGATGAAATTATTAGAGAAATAATTCAAGAAATTTCCCAAAACTGAAGAACATGCGTTTTCAGACTGAATGGGTCCATTAACTGCCCAGCACAATGGATGACAATTAACTCACATCAGGACACACCATCATGAAATTTCAGAACACCAAAAGACCCTTCAAGCTTCCAAAGAGAAAAAACAATAGCAAGAGGTGTCAAACAAAGAACAATTATAAGAATAGCTTCACAGCCCTAAATAACAGCACTCTGAAGGTAGAAGACAGTGGAGAAATGTCCTTAAAATTCTGAAGGAAAATTATTTTCAACCTAAAATTACATGTCCCACAAAAGCATTAAGTGAGGGCAAAATAAGGCATTTTTAGACATTTAAGTTCTCAAAAAGTTTCTCTCCCATGCATCCTATTTCAGGAAACTACCAAGTTACAGTCTTTGCCAAAACAAAAGAGTAAACCAAGAAAGAGGAAGATAGGGCATATAGGAAAGAGGAAATCCAACACAGGAAAGGCAAAAGGAAAATTCTTAGGCTGACAGACGTGCTGCCAGTGTAGAAGACAACCAGTTCCAACTGGGGGAGGTTGGAGGGCCTCAGGAGACACTTCTTCAAGAAGATGACTGACGGCACATCTGATGTCTTCGACCATATCAAGAGGAGAGTTTTATATACTCAGACAATTAAGTACTATACAGAAATTTAAATGAATCAACACACACATCTCAACATGGAAAGATTTGAAAGATAAAACATGGCATGAAAAAGCAATGAGAATACTATGAACATTACAACATCATTTGTACTTTTTTAAAAATTAATGGAATTAGCAATACAGTAGGATTTTCATTGCAGGCGTGGAGGGAACCAAGGTCATAAAGTTCCCTCCTTTCTGGAAAGAGGAACGTGAATGGTAGTGGGGAGGGGAAATAAAGGGGACTTCAATTTTATCTGTAAGGTTCTATTTCTGTTAAAGGATTTTAAAAACCTAAAGCAAAAATGACTAACTGTTAATATTAGTTAACCCTGGGTAGTGAGTACGCAAGTGTTGCTCTTACATTGATCTTTCTATTTTTCTGTAGTTTTCTTTTCCAGAAAGGAAAGAAGGAAGGGAGAAAAAAGACGACAAATGGTGCAGTCACAGCCTTTCCAAAGGTCCAGGCTGCAGGGTCAGGGAAGCAAGGCCAGGGCAAGACAGGCCATTCCACTTGCCCTCTCCTCACCTAAGTCTTCTCTTCATCTTGTTCAGTCCATTGCTCACAACAGAACACAACCATTCTGCAAGGTGTACGTTTCATTTTTCAAATAAAATCCCTTTTTAAATCTCAGTTTTTTTGCTTTCTCAACATAGACCGCTGAATTTGTGCTTCAACAGCCCATGGGTAGGAAGGGTATGTTAATTCTCTTTAACATCAGAAAACTGATACTGAAATGATGGTTTGGAAGAGAGCTTAGTAATTAAAACATAGTTAACCATTCATATTATTACTTAGCTATTACTTTAATAGGAAAAATGTAAGTAACAATTGACTCGCATACTCACTTTCATCTATGTCTGGCAGAGTGCCACCATGCCTAAAGACTCTGCCCTCACCTGGTGGCAGCTACCCCAAAGCGCCTAGGAGGAAATCAACATGACTTGGGGTTGCTCTGTCAATATCACCTAAAAAAGAACAGTAAACATCATAATGATTAAGGGGCTTGGGAGTGGGTGATGCTGAGAAGGCATTTGCTCTGTGTAACTTAGAGATTTGCCCTTGGCCATGAAAGGACCTGCTAAATATTCAGCTTCAAGTGCATGTTCACAGCCTCTGCAGAAAGCCAAAAGCTGAGCCTACAGATACCGATGCGTATGGTCTCAGACTGGAAATAGTTCATCATCGGACTCTTTCATTGGATTTGGAACTGGAAGAATTGCAAAGAAGAGAAAATGAAAGATACTGGACAGTTATCCTTTCTCTATTAAAAAAATAAATAACTCTGAAGTTTGGTGAGTATGTTGTGTGCATGGGCTCAGGTCAGTGCTTATATTCACTGACGCTTGATGGATTTCTGGCTTTAAATGTTTTATCAAGACAATCCACCTTGTAGCAATCTCCAAAGAAGACTGTGTGGCTCTATTAAGTCCATAATTTGCTTTTTAAAAGTCACTAAATATGCTTTTTTACAACAACGACAAGTCATCTCCCTCCTGGAGCCAACAGAGTTTGTCACCCAGCTTCCCCCACTTTTCAAAGCCAGCCATCAAAAAGCAAAGGAAATGTCATGACTTTGGAGCGGTCAGAAAGCCCTTAAGTCGCAGTGCAGGCTATTTCTCCTTTTGTAGCATAGAAAAGAGTGGACAGACACAATGAATAAATAATCCCATTGTACTTACAAATGTGTAACAATCCTCCAAAATGAGGTGAGGAACAAAGATAGGAGATAGCAAAGCGGCCCTGGTCTTAACAGAACAGCTTGCAATTCCAGGGCCTAAACTGCTTTTGCAAACACAAACACATGCACAGCAACCATGAGAGAATAAAAATTAAAAATGGCATCCGATTCAGAACACTAAGAGGCTCAGTCTAAATGGCCTTCTGCATAGTTCACCTTGGACACCTTCAGCTTTGGTGGCTGAAGGCAGCCGGTCTGGGCCAAGGTTAACACCTTAAACCATTCAAAATAACTGACTTTGAAATAATCAGCAGGGTCACCAGTTGCTGCTAAAGGCATCTCTTCAGCATTTTTACTTCACCACGGCCTTTCCTTTCCCTTTAAAGAAGTCTCGTCGTTTTATGTTCTAGCATTCGTCCAAGGCCTCTGTTTTTCCTCTCTGGTGCCTGCACCCACCCCTTCCTCACCTTCAACTGCAGGATCCAGGGGCAAACAGCAGGGTGCATGGTGCACTGGAAGACCCAGCAGAGAAGGTCTGCTGGGCTGAGCAACTGGGACCAAAGACACGGATGGGTAAAGCCCAGGCCAGAGACTCAAGCGTTCACAGAAACACAGAGAATTCCAGGAACTCGTAACTTCAAATGGCCTTAAAGAATTAACAACAGCAAACTTTTTATTATATTTTTAAAGAAAGTGCAGGGGGGAGGGACAGGAGGGTGATGCAGCTAGGCATATCAAAAGAACTCTTCATTAGGATAGAGAGTAGATTTTTGTACATACAAAAAAGCGTGTTTTATTTTCTCTTCACAAGACCAAAAAAGTGTTGTCTTACTTTGTAGGCAAAGGAAACGTAGAATTTGCAAACTAGAATTGTTAGGCATGGGACCAGGATTGCCCAGTATTCATCTCCATGACAGAAGGGGACGTGGGCTGGCCTCACTCCCTCCCCACACAGCTTAATGCTCTTCTTAAACCACACCTGGGTACCAAATTTGATACCCTCATCGATGTGGAAGAATATCTGTCTTAAGAAAACATAACACTGTGTTTAACCACTTTTCTTCAAGAATTGTATTTAGTACTGGATACAATATAATTTTCTTTCTTCCATTGATTAATTTATTGATTTTTAGATCAATAAATTTTTATTAAATACCTTCTCAAGTCCAAGCACTGTGTTGGGCATAATATAAAGTTACATATAATTTTAGGTGTCACATAAAATTGTGAAGAGGACATGGTCTTTGCCCTCTTGGAGCTTATAATCTCAGACCACATCAGAAGAGAGAGAAAATGCTTCATGTGACAATGTCAAAATCCTTAGCAGCCAGTCAAGCCTCTCAAAATTAGATACACAAATGGCTCTTGGTCCCAGTGAAAGACTCTCACTGAGCCCAAGGTTCTTCCTTGGAGTATTTTTGGCTTCTTCTTTGTCTAGCTTCATGAAGTTTTTATCCCAAGCTGCTGCCAGAGTCCTAACCACTTCAGGGAAAACAGAGAGCCTACACTTCACTAAGGCAGGAGAGAAAATTATAAATACATCCTATAGTGGCAGTTCCCAAACTGTGCACTAGGGTACCCCAGGGTGCTACAATGAACACATATGGATATTTTAAGTTTTCAAGAGAAACGCGGGGATATATGGCAGACACTGCACAAAACTACTACTACTAAGTTGTGTGTATATACAGAGAAAGAGAGAAATTATTTTATTTCTTATACCCATATAGTTCTAAGTGTTAATATTTTTCTTCTGAACTATATTGTCATTAGTCATTATTACACAATTATTTGAAGCAACATAAATATATATTTTGATATATAATTATTAAACATACTGTCACTGAATCTAGTACATCATTGATTGTAAGACACATTCTTTTTTTTTTTTTTTTTTTGCTGAGGAAGATTCGCACTGAGCTAACACCTGTTGCCAATCTTCCTCTTTTTGCTTGAGGAAGATTTGCCCTGAGCTAACATCTGTGGCCAATCTTCCTCTGTTTTGTAAGGACGCATTCTTTTATGTACCCCTAGGGGGAAAACGTCCTGCCAATCAAACCACGATTCAATACCTCCTTATCACTTTGGATTTTTTTTTTAGACATATTGGAAGAGTTTTTTTAGACTTTAGACATAGATTTTAATTATCTATCATTCTTGTGCATTCATAAAAAGGATTATTACCCTTTCTAAGTGAAATAAATGGTCTAAGGTACTCCCACAACATCTTCACATGTTGAGTTCAGCTCTTCCAAATCACTTTTCAACTGAATCATTAATGATCACAGTTTTCTACACAATATCTTCCTCTGTGCCATCAAGAACGTTGGTGAAGAAATGTTTCTTATAGGAGTGTTCCACTGTTGTCTCTGGGATTTTCTTCCAAGCCATGGACACCATTCTGCAAGTTTTGATTCTGGAGCTTTGTTACTTGAAATTGTCAGGCCATAACACCACTTCATGACCCAGACCTTCCTGAAGGAATTACAAGATGCCGTTGACTATGAGACACATCTTGAGTTCAGACAATTAATGCTCTCAGAGACATACTAACTATGTCTGTAATGCTGCCCTGGGTAAAAAGGAAGGTGTGGGTCAGGGCCAAAGGACACATATCAGTTTTAATGAAAGTGAAGAGTCAGAAACAACTGAGTAGTGAGAGGATTTTTGACGCAGTCATCAGAGCCAGTCACTTTCTCAACCCAAAAGCTTTTGTTTGTTGCCCCCAGAGGTTTATCCATCATGAAGCAAAACACCATGGTCAGGAGAGAGGGACGCCTATGTTTTCTAAAGTGAGAGTACAGGGGAGATGAGAAAGGAGAATCCGCAGACCTCCGGCATGTTCTCAGGCAGATAAATATTAGTAAAGAAGACCTGTGGAGTCTGGGCATCCTAACTATCTGTGCGCCCTCAGGCCACACGGAAAGGTTTGGGTATCCCCAGGGGTATGCGTTCACCAGTCTGACCAGTCTGAAGACTACAACACCAGAGTGACTTGATGTCTGAAGTGCAGGGCAGTAAATATGTTGGAGGTCTGGTCCAGAATAGATAGACTGCCTCACTGCTCCTTCATGCCTAAGACTCCCTCATGGAAGCCACAACGTCTTAAGAGAGGCCTCATTTCCCAGATACACCATGATCTGCCAAGCTGGAATGGTGCCAGACTCTCCCTCCATCCCGTGGGCCAAGCAACCAAAGCTGAGACAAGAGAATAACGCCTCCTCGTACCTTAGCAAGACAAATATTGATATTTTTCCCTCACATAGAGCTCCCTCACTTCTGTCACAGTTTTTGTTCCAAAGACCCATCACATAAACATCTAGCCAGGGAGTGTGCCTAGATGCTTATGAAAATGCATGATGTTTTAAAAATGTTCTTCTGTGCTTTAATCCCCCTTTAAAATTAATGTTCCTGATTCCTGGGGCTGCCGCGATAGCATCTCGGCCATCTGCCCCTGCTGGTTCCTACGGCATCCTCCGATTAAACAAAGGAAGCCGGCGGAAGGCACACAGGTTTTATTTCATGGGGCACCCGTACATTCTCTACAGGCCTCATTTAGGAATGTATTTTTTTTCAAATTGATATTTTTTTAACTAAATGAACAAATTGTCTTCCTCATTTCTTCTTAATTAGAGAACTGAGAAAGAGACCCCCAAGACTTCTGGGCTTTTCCATACTCACAATTTCAGACATGACTTCTCCCCAGCAGCTCCCTGCCTCTATCCAAATGGTATTTGTATGTTCGCACAATCCTCTGTCCGCTTCCTCGTTATCTTTCTGATACATTCTATATATACAGTGATGCCCCTGACCTTTCCACTTCTCTGAGAATTGGAATAATAGCACTAAAAAACATGAAAGAATAAATAAATAAAAGCAGCTTGTAGAATTTAGAAAGTGAATACTCTATTCCACGGACACATCTGATCTAACTACTTTAGCAGATTCAAGTTTTCACAAGCCACAAAATCAGGTTTATCAAAAGAAATGTAACTTCATTTTCTATAATTCCACTCAATTTGAGCCCCCGTTTCCATTTGACAGCAGAAAACAATTTAGTGACCTCCAGGTAAATTCAAATTAGTGATCACTGAGACATTTTAAGTTTAACTCAGGCAAATTGTGTATGTTCCTTGTCCTCCACTCCACCCCCCACCCCACCCTCACTCTGTATCCCCTTTCTATCAGGGTAGTAGCTAAGTCCCAGAGATAGCACCAGAGTCCAGGATGTGCGGGTGGGCACGCAAAGGGTCTCCAGGCCATAGCCACCCTCACCCATCTGCTAGTATCCACTGGCATGAGCTCTTTGCCCTTTATCACTCATTTATGTACTTGTCCTAGGGATGTGGGGACTTTGTGATACTCTCCCAGTGAAAATCTATTTCCAAGCCTTTGTGGCCTATGGAATATTAGCAAGGCTGCCACTTCTAAAGTTCCAGAGGACAAGTAGGTTACAAGTCATTACTACTCTTGGAAACCCAAATTTAGAGAGGTCTCTAGGACCCCTCCTAGGACCCACCCCAAGGCAGTACATGGGGAAGGCAGCTCATTCCCACATCTAACCCTCTTGCTCTTCCCCAACTCAATCTCCTTCCCTCTGGATCTGTCACTTAGGGCACCAGTTCTCAACGGTTGCTCCATGGCAAGTCTGAAAATTTGTGAGGGCATTTCTCCCAAAACATTTTATTTTGAAAATTTTCAAATCTATGAAAGAGTTCCAAGAATAGAACAATAAATATCCAGATGATCAAGAGATTTAGCATTAATACTGTTATCTACTATATGATTTGTTATTCAGATGTCCCCAATTATCCCAATAATGTTCTTTATAGGTGGTTTTTAGTTCTATCCAGTATTCAATTAAGGATCATACACTGAATTGAATTGTCAAGTCTCTTTAATCTCCTTTAATTGAAAATAGTTCTGGCACTTAGTAGGCAGGAGCCAAGAATAGACATCTCACAATGCATGGGAGGGTCCCACCAATAAAGAATTGTTCTATGTATCACAAGACTTGTGAGTATTTCCCCAGACATTCATATCAGTTTAAAAAATCATTTATAGGGTGGGAGGAAACTTTTGGAGGTGATGGATACTTATATGGCATAGATTGTAGTGATGGTTTTAGGGGTGTATATCTCCAAACTAATCAAGCTGTATACATTTAATATGTACAGCTTTTTGTATGTCAATGATACTTCAATAAAAGTATATTTAAAAAATAATAGTAATAATAAATAAAATATAATGAAAATCTTAAAGATAAATAAAATAAAAAATCATTTGTAACTATGTGCACCTAAAACCTAATTCCATTTTACATATAAACACAAAGTAATTTTTGCACACTTTGAATATACACTGAATTTTCAGGAACAGCAACAATGTCATAAATCAAGGGAAAGGTGTACCCTACTTTGTTAGAAATTTTTTCAAGAGTTCATTTCAAAAAAGTATGTATGTCACTAATGGCAATGCCATTCATAGTATTTAAATCACCACATGACCTCCTATATCAGTCTGCGTTCAAGGCTGTCGTTTTCACAGTGGTTTTATCTTCAAGTTCAAGCTAGAACTACATTATCATATTCTCTAGTGTAGTAGTGTCCAAGCACTTAAATGTTGAAATATATGTTTCATTTTAAGTTGCTTTCATTTTGTTTCTCTTTTATATTCAGTTAGGGCATTCTATTGATTTTTTTTTTATTTTGTAAATGGGTCATATTTATCTATGATTTTTATTTCAGGATTATAAGGGGGACTTTGCAAAGTACCAGTTATAAAAAGCGCTTTCAAACAAATTATTGAAAATGTATAAGTCAATCAGGGAAATGTCAACATAGTAATTAAGGAATTATCATTAATTACTTTTAGAGGTAATAATCATACTGGATTATATTTTCTAAAAGAGTCTTTTATTTTAAAAGATTGCATACAGAAATATTTGCAGATAAAATGCTATGATTTGTTTTGAAACAACCAGGGTAGTAGAGTGGGTCAGATAGAGATGAAACAAGATGCGCCACATATCAATAATTGTTGAAGCTGGCAATGGGTACATCAGGCTCATTTTACTATTCTCTCAACTGGTGTAAATTTTTGAAATTTTCTGTAAGAGAAAGATTGAATTAAAGGAAAAGGGAACCTGCTGGGTCCGATGAGGTTGAAAACCACTGGTTTATGGTGAATTGTGTTTCCAGCTTCCTTTAGGGCTGAGCCTTTTGAAGTAAAAAAAAAAAAGAATTGACTCTTGTCTATATTCTTTTGTGTCCTCCCTTCAATGAAGGAGGTAGTTTGTGCAGGATGGGGGAGAAAAGTCACTTGGAGAAGGATGGGGACAGTGGGGAACAGGGAAACTGGGAACAACATAGGGAGGCAGGAAACCTTGGTAAATATCCATTGTCCCACTATATTACCTCTCAGCATATCAAAAGACCTTTCCTGCTGACAGGAGCAACATCACTGGAGTGTGAAGTATTTCAGATGAGCAGAACTGTAGACAAGTTGCAGAGGGTCTGCCCCTACTATGGACATTGCTCTGTTTTTTTTGCAAATCTGTTTTAATGAAAGTGTTTTCCAAATGTTACTTCGAAATGAACCAGAAATTATCTGGAAGACTGCTATGTTAGGCTAGAAACAGCTCTAAAGGTTGATCTGTCTGGGGTAGGAGATGCTCAGACACACATAACAAAACTGAGATGGATCAGCCTCTGCCTTCTCTCCCAGCCAAGACCTCCTGCTAGAGGTTTCTCTTCCTCTCCAATTGTTTCTAATTCGATTTCTCAAAGATAGAACCTACTCTGGGTGCAGCATTGGTTTATGAGCATGTCCTAGGTGCCAGACTGCATGCTGGAGGTGACGAGAACAAGCTAGATGCCATTTGCCTCCAGGATCCCCAGTCTAGTAAAGGCGAGGTGTGTGCAAAGGAGCAGATCGTGATTGGGACACAAAGCAGAGAACTGTCTCCTCGGGTGCTGGAGACATCTGTAAAATTGTAAATATGATGCAAAATTTACATACAGAACAACCCTTGCCAGGAGCTTTCCCAGGCTGAGCTACCTGCCCAACCTCCCCCAGGAGCCAAAACTGAATTCAATGACTACTTACCAAATACCTACCCTGTACTAAGGCACTGCCTTTTCTGAAATATTTTTCCCAAGATCCACCTGTTTTAACTTCCTCCTCAGTCTCATCTCTCTGACCCATCTCAGTTTTATGTGCGTCTGAGCACCTCTTACCCCAGAGAGATCAACGTTTAGAGCTGTTTCTAGCCTAACATAGCGGCCTTCCAGACAATTTCTGGTTCATTTCAAAGTAACATTTAGAAAACACTTTCATTAAAACCAGATTTGCAAAAAAAAGCAAAGCAATGTACATAGCAGGGGGGATCAATCTCCATCAATCTTCATCAATCATCTCCATCATGCCGTCTCTCTGCTCCCCACCCTTGCCCAGAGGCTTGTTCTCCTATGGGCTTCACAATGGCTCTAGAGTCTCCAGACCTGGAGGAAAAAGTTCTAGTGGACTCAGATTTAACGACACTAGGGGCTTCTTCAGTTGCCCCTCTCAGGGGTATGTGCATTTTGCAAGAGATCGGGAGTGCCCTGATGCCCCCAGCTTCTCCAGCTTACTAGCCCTCTGCTGGCCTCACTTTCTTCCTTCCCCAGGGCAGGGCACATGGTCAGTTATCAGAACCCATCTCCTCCTTTGCTTCCTGCCCTTCCATTGTGCCTGCCCAGCAAAACTCAGCCCCTAATCAGTCCCCCATTTGTCTGAAGCCTGGCCCGCTCCAAGTCAAGGTCTCCCCTTCCTGATCTGCACGCCTTCCACCGGCCGACTCCTCCACCTATTCCCTCAGCAGCTTTGCTCACCTGCTCCTCTCAGCCTCCTCTCCCTAGTGGAGAAAATGGAGCTAACCAGGAGGGAAACAGCTCACTGCCCAGCTCCCACACCTCCAGATGCAGCCAGATGTGAGGTGCCCTTCCTCTTGCACAAAGCCAACTCCATCCCCAAACCTGGGTCTGCCGCCCTCTCCTCCAAGACCCGTCCCTCTACGTATTCATCTTCTACTTCTCCAGCTCCTCTGAAGGCGCCACTCCCTCTGTGCCCTTCCCAAGCTCCTTGCATGCCCTGCTTCCCCGTTTGGCGACCTCATCTCTTTCCACCCCCCTCACATTTCCTTACCTGGGCACCTTGTACTCCCCCTTCCTCCTACCAGCTTGCCCTGAACACCTAGGTTTGTCCATGTGTACCTCCTCTGGCCTTCACAGGACTGGCACTCACTCCCATTTTAACATTTATTATATGTTGAAAGTGCTTCCCTGGGCAGGGACCAGGTCTCATTCACCTGTGTTCCTCCAGGGCCAGCCCAGGGTCTGGCTCAAGGTAAGCCAGGTGTTTCCGTGCTGAGCTGAATATCCGATGGCAACATACCCAAAAATGCCCTGGCTTGTTCTGGACTCTTTGTGGTGACACAGTCACAAGTTTCCATCAAAGCTGGATATTCGCTGTGAAACTGGCTCATGTGAGGGGTCACTACAGGTTTCAGGAGCCCCCTCAACCTGATCAACTGACCTAAGAGAATTTGGGGAAAACAGGTTCTTGTCTGCACTTAGGCGACATTTCAAACAGCTTGAGTCACCACCTCCACACACACACTCACCAAGGGTGTGTACGTGTTGAGGCAAGGCAGGTTGACGCAAGCTCGCTCGGATCATATATAAAGGAACATGAAAGACCTATCAGTTCCCTCTAGTCGCGCCTCAACATTGCAGTTGATGGCGAAAAACAAGTGTATTTTCCTCCCCACACCCCACCCCTGGCTCTCCACCATCAAGGCTCAAGGGGAGTGGATATAAAAGGGCAGGGGCCTTTCCTCTTCCTCTCTGAACTCTCTTAGCACCTTGCTTAGCTCCTTGATCAGAAGAGGCAGTCAATAAATAAACTGAAATTTTAAGCTGAAATCATGAAGATTTACACCTCATTGTTTTTTTTCTAACTGCCTGAATTTATTCCTAAAATCATACGTAACTTCTGATTAGTGATTAATGAGAGACAATTCACAATTCTTGCCTGCATGAGAATTGTACTTTAAAATGCAAAATTAGTCAACTCTCTCAGTTGGGGAGCAGAGGGGCTTTCTGGACTCCGACCAAGTCTGCCTTTTTCAGTACATTTTCCTGCTAGCGATGCTCTTAGGAATCAAATGTGGTTTATTTCATTTTAAGTCCCTTTTTTTCCAATTCAGGAAAATGAATGTTGGAGGCAGATAAGAAACTGTAGTCTGCTTTCAAGAAGGTTACAAGAAAACTGCATCTTGCATTACTAATCCTTTATCTTCATGTTAACAAAAAGATTACTGACACATTTTTGAATGAAAGAAAATAAAATAGCAAATGCATCTTAGGAAATGTGTAACTTTCATGCAACACACAAATCAGTTGTTAAATATTTTTTAAATGAAGGAAAATGCATAATAAATTTTCTTCTTTGGAAGTAAAGAAACCAACTTTTGAGGATAGGACGGGGGAGAAAAACCTAGGATTGGGAAATCATTCTTTCGTAGAATGTAAGATGAATGAATTAAGTGATTTTACCTGTAAGTTCTTAGTAGATAACATGTTTGCTAAAAACGATTTCATTGACCCAAATAAGTGTTGTTTTTTGTGAAGGGAAAGAACTCAGAGGCTGTCTTTGTGCTTTTCTCCTGCAAAGTCAGACTCCATTTCCCAGAGTCCTCTGAGGAAGATCCTGGAAGATCGAAGCCAGACAGACAGCATTTACCCAAGAACCTTAAGAACGTGTCAGAGACAGAGAATCAGCAGTGTTGACTGAACCGCCCCCCAACATGGGGTCAGGTTAGGACCACCGTCTTTGGCAGCAGATACCTCCTCTCAGTCTCAGCCATGCCACTGACAAACTGGGCGCCTCAGGCATGTTTCCTAACCACTCTGTGCTTCAGTCTCTTGCCCATTTGTAAAATGGAGACAACAATAGACCTACCTCACAGAATTAAATGAGTTAATAATTGTGCTTAGAACAGTGCCCAGCACCCAGTAAGCACTACATAAGCATTTGATGGATTAAATTAAATATTGAGGAAACATGACTGTGCTCAGTAAAAGATAGTTACTATTTTTGAGCAAGGAAAAGAGAGCCTGAGAGCTGCAGATTACAGGACGGATAGAGGATGAAGGAAATGGGATTAGCCCCCGCTAAAAAGATGACACGTGCCGCTGACGGAATTCAGAAGGTCTGGAGGGGCATGTGGTTGAGGATTTTGTTTTTCTTTGGAAGTGGTAAAAGATGCTTAATTCCACTTGAAACGTCAGTTTTTCAGCAAGGGCTTAATAATAACCCAGTAATAAGAAGGAACACTCAATATAGCAGAGCTGTTCTAAGTGCTTTATACATCATCTCATTGATCTTGTAACAGCTCTATGAGGTAGATAATAATATTATCCCCATTTTACAGGTGAGGAACCTGGGCACAGAGCATTTAAGTAACTTTCCCAAGCAAGTTATAAAATCTCATTACCAAATATCTGCAAGACAATTTGTCATTTACTTAAGCTTTCACATGCGTTATTCCACTTAACAAATCTGAGGCAAATGTTCTTACTCCTATTTTATAGATGAAATTCAAAATGACTATAAAATATGTATTAGCATGTGTCTCAGAAAAATCTAGTATGTTCATCTACAACTCAAGTTTCTGTAATGCAAATTAGTTCATACAAACCTGGAAAATAGAGAAACAGCATTAATTTAACACAGAAGTCATGTTAGTTCATGTACAATTTTTGCCAACGTTTTAATGTTTGGCACCAAATGTAGCAAGCTGAGAAGGAATATGGTATCATCCACAATGCCCATCATCCATCCAAAGGTCTTCTCTCTGGGTCAGTTAGACCACCTGCTCTGTCTCAGATGTGCTATTGCACGCTTCTATCCAACCTTTATTTTCCCTTGCTTGTCTGTGCAACACATCAGCCTCAATACTTTCTTACTTGTATTTCCAGTAAGCATTTTTTTAAGGTAAGGTCCAGATTTATTGAAATATTTTTCATCTATTAGGGATTACACATGTCTTTTTTACTGTGCTAATATTTTCACTAGGATTGCAATTGGTTTTCAGTGTTCTGATGACAAAGTTTTTGAGTGATCTGTTTCTCACCCTTTTTTCCCCACATTCCATGCTATTTCTAGTGTGTGATTTTGTAGAATGTGGAGTTTCTCAAGAATGTTCATATCACATCATTGCAGAAATGCCTGCATAAGATAAAGCGTTTCAATTGGATCACCATTATCTTTAATATATATGTCATATTCTAATCAACAACAGCAGTGGGTAGATTTTGTGGTTAAGTTTTGTACTGGTCTGAGATGGCCAACAGGACAGTGTTTTCAGATTTTTTAATTAGGTCAGAAGATGGAACAAAATACAACGCTGGGGAGAGATCGTTTCAGATCCCTCTCCCGTGCCAGATCTAATTCTGCCTTTGTGGGGTCTCAGTTATCTGCTCCTCTCAAAGAAGAGGGTAGAGATCTGATTGGTCACCGGTCCAGTAATTACTGTGGGTAATTGGGCCATAATTACAGTGGGTGAGGCCGCTGAGCCCTAAAGGTCTACACTCACTTTCCTGGGTCCTCCTCCTCTTGACGCAGAAGACTTCTCAGAGCCAAAAAGGAGCCCCATCGCTTCTCTTGTCTCTTCCTTCCTTTCACACACAACTGGAGGAGGAAGGTAAGTCCCAGGCTGCTCTGCAGATCTGACCATAACCATCCTTCAACACCTCTTCCATTTCATTCCTCCATGTGGCCAACCAGAAGGTAGTAAGAATTCCAAAATTTTGATTCTTGGAAGAGACTGGAGAACCTACATAGGCCCGTGCAACATGCTTCAACGCAGCCTTCTCCAGAGAACCCTGCATGGAAACATCAGCCACATGTTCTGTCCTGAGGAATGGGGTGGGGAGGGGGTATATTAGTCATGGTTCTCCAGAGAAACATATACATATTAGCGAGAGAGAGATTGAGAGAGATTTATTATGAGGAATTGGTTCACATGATTATGGAGGCCGAGAAGTCCCACAACCCGATGTCTGCAAGCTGGACACCCAGGAGAGCTGGTGATGTAACTCAGTTTGAGTCCAAAGGCCTGAGAACCAGGGGATCCAAAGTTTAAATCCCAATCTGGGGGCCAGAGAAGATGAGATGAGATGCCCCCACTCGAGCGGACAAGCAGGAAGCAAAAAGGGGCGAATTCGTCCTTCCTCCACCTTTCCGTTCTATTCAGGTCCTCAATGGACTGGATGATGCCCACCCACACTGAGGAGGGCAATCTGCTTTACTGAATCCACTGATTCAAATGCTAACCTCATCCAGAAACACCCTCACATACACACCCACAAATAACTTTAATCTGGACACCCCTTGGCCCAGTCAAATCAACACACACGATTAACCATCACAGAGGGTGACTGGCAGGGCAGCATTTGGGATTGGAGGACTGACCCACATCTGGGCCCCTAGTCATGCCATCAATATACACCACAAAATCCAATCCATATCAACGAACAGAAGACTGGAGCCTCACCAGGTTTACATTATAGAATGGGCTGTGCCTATTATGGGCCCTCGTGCTAGGTTAGCAGGGCACAAGATCATGTTTCTAAAGTCATAGCCCTGCCACAAGCTCCCCAGAAGCCGCAATGCTTGTTGCTTCACTACTTGTGTGAAGGCTGAAGCTTGACCCACGCTTTTTCAGCCCTGGAGAAAATGCCTAGGAAATGAGCAACTAACCATCCTAATAGTTCAGATGATGTGATCGTATTCATTATTTCCTTAGAGACATTCCCAAGCAATCCACTGAGTGCTCACCATTTGAACTTACATTTCAGAGAAAGGTTAAGAGCCTTTTTAATTCTAATTAAATAATCAGTAGAAAACAACAGAGGTAGAAAATGTACTACGTATGAGGAAGACACTTAATAAAAGGAGTCCTCTAGAGAAAAAATAATAATAATAAAGGGCAAGTACTGTGGAAACTGAGAAGTTCTACGTAGTAAATCACCATGTTTATTTGCCTGGCTAGCCTCTTCCTCTGGAGACACCTCTTCCCTAGTCCATGAGGGCCCGAGGGGCTGTCAATCACAAGACACTCCCTTCTCCTCCCCCAACCGCACAGGCATGGGTTTGAAACCCAGTCTGGTCACTTGGAATTCCCACCCCTGACCCCAACCCACAACAGTGATTTGTTCAGGGATGGGCATGCAACACAGATCAGGCAAATTAGATTCTTCACCAGGACTTCTCTGGTAGAGCCAGTAAGAAAGAATGTTTCTTGCCTTGGGAGTTATAGTGCTGCGAGAAGATTAGAATTTCCAGCACCCGTCTTCCTCGCCTAGGAGGAATAAAGGGAAAAACTTGTCTATTATGAGAAAGAAAACACTGAGGTCAAGAGAGAAAAGAAGCAAAGCTTATTGACAGCTATTCGTCACCTGGATCCAAGTGAGCCTGAACAAGAACTACCTCCGGACTTCCCAGTTAAATGGGCCAATAAATTCCCCTGTCTGCTTATGCCAATTTGATTGTGGTTTCCCCAACCTATAACTGAAAGACTGTTGACTAATGCAAAGGATTTTCCACTACTGTGCAAAGATGAACTTATTTAGGACAAGAAAGACCCCACACTCAGGAATTTTCTGGATGAATTGTCCTATTGAAATAGCGGTAAACCACCTTTTACAGATGTCCAAAGCAATCTACCTAAATATCTTTTTTTATTGAGATATAATAGACACATAACATTGTATTCATTTTAGGTGTGCAACATAATGATTTGATATATAAATATATTTTGAAATGATCACCACAATAAGTTTAGTTATCCATCACCACACATTGTTACAAATCTTTTTCTTGTGATGAGAACTTTTAAGATCTACTCTCCAAGCAACTTTCAAATATACAATACGGTATTGTTAGCTATAGTCACAATGCTGTACTTTACATCCCCAGGACTTATTTATCTTATAACTGGGAGTTTGTACCGTCATCCACTTCACCCAACCCCCACCCTCCACCTCTGACAACCACCAATCTGTTCTCTGTATCTATGAGTTTGTATTTTTTTAGATTCCACATATAAGTGAGATCATACAGTATTTATCTTTGTCTGACTTATTTCACTTAGCATAATGCCCTCAAGGTCCTTTCATGTTGTCACAAATGGCAGGATTTCTTTCTTTTTAATGGCTTAATAATATCCCATTTTATATACATACCACATTTTTTTTATTCATTCATCCACTGATGGACACTTAGGTTGTTTCCATGTCTTGGCTATTGTAAATAATGCTGCAACAAACATGGGGGTGCAGATACATTTTTGAGATAGTGATTTCATTTTCTTTGGATAAATATGCAGAAGTAGAATTGCTGGATCATATGGTAGCTCTATTTTTAATTTTTTGTGGAACCTCCATACTGTTTTCCATAGTAGTTGCACCAATTTACACTTCTACCAATAGTGCACAAGTGTTCACTTTTCTCCACATCCTCACCAACACTTGTTATTTCTTGTCTTTTTGATAATAGCCGTTCTAACAGATGTGAGGTGATATCTCATTGTGGTTTTGATGTGCATTTTCCTGGTAATTAGTGATGTTTAGCACATTTTCATGTGCCCATTGGCCATCTGAATGTCTTCCATAGAAAAATGTCTATTCAGATCCTCTGCCCATTTTTTTTTCTTTTGTGAGGAAGATCAGCCCTGAGCTAACATCCATGCTAATCCTCCTCTTTTTGCTGAGGAAGACCGGCTCTGAGCTAACATCTATTGCCAATCCTCTTTTTTCCCCAAAGCCCCAGTAGATAGTTGTCTGTCGTAGTTGCATATCCTTCTAGTTGCTGTATGTGCGACGCGGCCTCAGCATGGCCAGAGAAGCGGTGAGTCGGTGCGCGCCCGGGATCCGAACCCAGGCGGCCAGTAGCGGAGCACACGCACCCAACTGCTAAGCCATGGGGCCAGCCCTCTGCCCATTTTTTAATTGGATTCCACCTAAATATCTTATTGTCATACATTACTCCTCACTAATGGGCTCAAGTGTAAGGTTTGTTAGTTGTTAGTGCCATTGAATCAATTTCCACTCCTAGTGACCCTGTGTACAGCAGAACAGAACGCTGCTGGATCTTTTTGTGCCATCCTCTCACCTTCCAGTGCTATATTAGACAATGCTCCACTGCTATTCAGAGGGTTTTCATGGTCAATTTTTTTGGAATTTGGTGACCAGGTCCTTTTTCCCAGTCTGTCTTAGTCTGGAAGCTCTGCTGAAACCTGTCCACCATGGGTGGCCATGCTGATATTTGAAATACTTTCAGCATCATAGCAACACACAGCTGCCACAATATAACAACCAACAGACAAGTGGTGTGGTTCCCTGACCAGGAAACGAACCAGGCTGCAGTGGTGAGACGTCAAATCTTAACCACCAGACCACCAGGGCAGGTTATGTAAGATTTAGGGCTGCCTAAAATTAGAGAAAATTGAAAAAGAATTTACAGGATTCCCAAATGTTCTTCTAGAGGGAAACTGCAAGAGCCAGGTGTTCTAGAATGTCTCCTCTCCAACCTGTCAAGAGACCACCTTCACTCAGCTTCCAATCCTGCTTTCCCAAAGGGACTAACTATAGAAGAAAAGGAGCTGATACTAACCAGCACCTGCACTGCCCCAGACACTGCTGGACGTTTGACACTTGTCGTCTAAGCTTCATAGCAAGCCTATAAGAATTACCCCCATTTTACAAATGAGGAAACCGAGACTTAGTGACTTGCCCAAGGCTATACAACTAGTGCATGGCAGAGCCAAAAATTAAATTAAAACCTGTATCTGTATGAATCCAAATCCCATGTTCTTTCCAGTTCAGGAAGCTGGAATACCCACCACCACTACCACTTCTTGGAGGAGACCATAAGCATGATGATGGTGTAGAGGGAAAGCTTCAATTCAGTGCAACCACCATTTATGAGGTTTGTCAGTTACTGTGAGGAAAGACACAGGAAAAATTGGATCACTACCCTCATGGAGCTTGCAATATTATAGGGGGAACAGACTATTACACAAACTACTGCACTTCAAGTATGGATGAGGTTTCAGTGTAAAGTCATGTGGAATCCTGAAGAGGGAAAAACAGATTCCATCTGGCTATGGCAGAGGAATGCCTTATGGAGGAGGAATTTAACCTGAGCTTAAGAATAAGTGGGATTCCAGTAGGCTGAAAGGATGAGAGAGAGAGGCTTTCTCTTTTAACTAAATTTCACATGAAGTTGGCTATGTGTGCCCTTGCACTACATGGGGAATACAGAAGACTGAAGGTGATGAGACAATGTACTAATCATAATAGGCTAGTCTATGCAATAGTAACAAACCCCAAAATCTCAGTGCTTAAAACAATAATACACGTCTTGCTCAACTACATGTTAACCATGGTTGGCTGGGGACTCTACTTCATGTCTCTTCCACTCTAGGATACAGGCAGATGAAGCAGTCTCTATCAGGAACATTGCCAGCCACCATGGCAGATAGCAAGAGATCTCTGGAGGGTCTTACGCCATCAATGAAATGTTCCAGCTTGAAAGTGACTCCTATCACTTCCACTCACAACTCATTGACCAGTACTAATCTAAGGCCCCATCCAATCACAATAAACCCAAGAAATACAGGACTAGCAGGTGTCCAGAAAATAGAAAGCTACTTGGTGAATAGCAGCAATGACTACCACACTTGGTGTAGACAATTGTCCATGACAGGACTTATGGGAGGCAAGGACGTGAGGAGAAGACAGTCATATGGAGAGCAAAACAGAGAGTCTAGAAATCAGACCAGCAAACGTTGATTAAGCACCTACTGTGTGTTAGGCATTGTGCTAAGCACTGGAGATTCAAAAATGCATGTTATAGTGTTGCTGTCTTCAAGGAGCTCACAGTCTGGTGGTAGTGAATGATGCATGTTATGGACTAAATCGTGTTCCCCCAAAATTCATATATTGAAGCCCTAACCCCCACGATGTGATGTTTTTGGAGATAGAGCCTTTAAGGAAGTAATTAAGGTTAAGTTTAGGTCATAAGGATGGAGCTCTAATCCCATAGACCTGGTGTCCTTATAAGAAGAGCAAGAGGGGGGCCGGCTCCGTGACTTAGTGGTTGAGTGCACTTGCTCCGCTACTGGCGGCCCAGGTTCGGATCCCAGGCACGCACTGACGCACCGTTTGTCCGGCCATGCTGAGGCGGTATCCCACATAGAGCAACTAGAAGGATGTGCAACTATGGCATAGAACTATCTGCTGGGGCTTTGGGGAGAAAAAGGAAAAAAAAAAAAAAAGGAGGAGGATTAGCAATAGATGTTGGCTTAGGGCCGGTCTTCACCAGCAGGGAGAGGAGGATTGGCATGGGTGTTAGCTCAGGGCTGATCTTCCTCAAAAAAAAAAGAAGAGCAAGAGACACCAAAGCTCTCTTGCTGTGGTTCACACACAAAGAGGAAACACCATGTGAGGATGCAGTGAGAAGGCAGCCATCTGCAAACCAAGAAGAGACGCCTCACCAGAAACCAACCCTGGCACCTTGATCTTGGACTTCTAGCCTCCAGAATGGTGAAAGAATAAATTTCTGTTGTTTAAGCCACCTAGTCTATGGTATTCTGTTATAGCAACCAAGCAGACTAATACAGTACCTAAGCAGATAATTATAGTGTGATGTGGTAGGTGCAATGATAGACATAAACACGTGGACACACAGGGGAAGAAGCTCCTTCAGTGATTAGCATGATAACGATATTTCACCATAACCACAGGTCACCCTGATCCTGTGTCCTCATGCAGTATTCAGGGGCAGGGCCCTGCCTCTACTTGGAGGCAAAGATTCAGGGGCATTGGGCAGCTTCAAGAACCAGTTATGATCTAGTGGCTCCTCCAGTGACCCAAGGCAAGCACCATACAGGAAGATTCTTAGAAAGATGCCCAAAAGTTCACCTCCTTAAGGATGAACATGCAAAAGAATGTGCCAAGGCTACTACTATTACCTCCTGCCCCATTATCCTCTTCGGTCATCAGCCTCTTCACACAGAGTCCTATAAAGCAATAATTTTCTAAGAGACCCAAAATTCCACTTTATATTAAATAAAAGCAATACACTGAATAAGCACAATTTATGATCATAAAACACTTCTGTTTTGTCTTTCTGTATCCCTTTAAAACTTACTCAGTAGGGTAAGTACTTCTGCCCCTGTATAAAACTCAGGCTGTTTCCATGACTTTTCCAATGACTTATAGGAAAAAAAATCCTTCAGGCACAGTTTCAGAAGGGCAGTTAGAGTGTCCAGTCCCATGTAATAGTCAAACTTTCCAACTTCATTCAAAGTTACAGCTGATCTTTCTCTCCCACAATGACTTGCTACCTGGGAAGAGGAGGTAGTTGACTTCCACCTTTCTTGCTCACCTTCTCTCTTGTCCCCAGCTGCTGTTTCTGACACTATAAGATTGGGGGCTCGTGGAAAGAGAAGAGTGAGAGGAGCTGGAAAGCTGTCACTTGACGGGCATTACCCTGAGCTCCAGTTATTACTCGATGGCACTATCCTACCCTGATTCTCTTGTGAAGCACTTTCACCAGTGATTCAGAGATTCCCATTGATTTCTCACCTGCAATTTCCTTCACCCAGGCAAATCCATCTCTAGTACAGTTGATCCCTTTCCTGTGACCACAGCCCCTGGACAGTCTACTGTCAATTTCTGTCAGTTGGGTCCCATTGACCCTCCAGAAGCCCCACCTGGAGAGGACTCAGCTCTTTCATACACATGCAGTCATCTAGCCCTTAGGAAACATTCATTCCCTTTTGCCTTGACACAGGGTAGACCCAACACAGACACAACCTCGGAATCATCCACCAGGAGTTAGTCAGCCCATCTCTCACCCTTACCCAGTGGGAGCCAGACACCAAGCCACTGTGTCCTCCATTCTGCATAAGTCCTGGAAAATCTCTGAGTAATCCCACTGAAGTGCCTTCACTAGGCTTGAGGTGAAGTCAAGCATAACTCATCTCTCCCATGGTGAGGACAGGGGCTACTCACAATGAGGGTCTCTCCAAAGAAATTCTCCTCGCAAATTCTCTCTAACTTCCAAAACTCCAACTTGATGTGAATGTATGTTTAAGAGACAGAAAATTAGTTTTTAATATTTTCTCTGCAAATTTGCATCAGTCTGGCACCTTGCTATTGTATTTGTCACCCATTGTCTTTGAGTTGCAGCTAAAACTTCCATTTTATTTTTTTTTAATTTTTTGTTTATTGCAGTAACATTGGTTTATAACATTGTATAAATTTCAGGTGTACATCATTATACTTCTATTTCTGCATGGATTATATCATGTTCTCATGTTCACCACCCAAATACTAATTACAACCCATCACCACACACATGTGCCGAATTATCCCTTTCACCCTCCTCCCTCCCCTCTTCCCCTCTGGTAACCACCAATCCAATCTCTGTCTCTATGTGTTTGTTTATTGTTGTTATTATCTACTACTTAATGAAGGAAATCATACGGTATTTGACCTTCTCCCTCTGACTTATTTCACTTTGCATAATACCCTCAATGTCCATCCATGTTCTCACGAATGGCTGGATTTCATCGTTTCTTATGGCTGAGTGGTATTCCATTGTGTATATATACCACAGCTTCTTTATCCATTCATGGATAACTCATTCCTCCTCAATTTTTTGGAAGAGTTTGAGAAGGATAGGTATTAAGTCTTCTTTGAATGTTTAGTAGAATTCCCCAGGGAAGCCGTCTGGTCCTGGACTTTTATTTTGGGGGAGGTTTTTGATTACTGTTTTGATCTCCTTACTGGTGATTGGTCTATTCAAATTCTCTACTTCTTCTTGATCTAGCTTTGGAAGGTTGTATGATTCTAAGAATTTATCCATTTCTTCCAGATTGTCGAATTGGTTGGCATATAGCTTTTCATAGTATTCTCTTATAATCTTTTGTATTTCTGAGGTGTCTGTTGTAATTTCTCCTCTTTCATTTCTGATTTTAATTATTTGTGCCTTCTCTCTTTTTTTCTTGGTGAGTCTAGGTAAAGGTCTGTCAATTTTGTTGATCTTTACAAAGAACCAGCTCTTGGTTTTATTAATTTTTTCTATTTTTTTTTTTTTTTTGGTCTCTATTTCATTTATTTCTGCTCTGATTTTTATTATTTCCCTTCTTCTACTGGTTTTGGGCTTTCTTTGTTCTTCTTTTTCCAATTCCTTTAGGTGCATTGTTAGATTGTTTATTTGAGATTTTTCTTGTTTGTTGAGATAGGCCTGTATCGCTATAAGCTTCCCTCTTAGAACCGCTTTTGCTGTATCCCATAAATTCTGGCATGTCGTATTTTCATTTTCATTTGTCTCCAGGTATTTTTTGATTTCTTCTTTGATTTCTTCGTTAACCCAGTCGTTGTTCAGTAGCATTTTGTTTAATCTCCACGTATTTGTGGCTTTTCTGATTTTCTTCCTATAGTTGATTTCTAGTTTCATACCTTTGTTGTCAGAAAAGATGCTTGGTATTATTTCAATCTTCTTAAATTTATGGAGACTTGTTTTGTGGCCTAATATGTGATCAATCCTGGAGAATGTTCCATGTGCATTTGAAAAGAACGTGTATTCTTCGGTTTTTGGATGGAATGCTCTGTATATATCTACTAGGTCCATCTGTTCTAGTGTGTCGTTTAAGGCCAATGTTTCCTTATTGATCTTCTGTTTGGATGATCTATCTGTTGGTGTAAGTGGAGTGTTCAAGTCCCCTACTATTATTGTGTTACTGTCTATTTCTGTTTTTATGTCTGTTAATAATTGCTTTATATATTTAGGTGCACCTACATTGGGTGCGTAGATATTTACAAGTGTTATATCCTCTTGTTGGATTGTTCCCTTGATCATTATGTAATGCCCTTCTTTGTGTCTTTTTACAGTTTTTGTTTTAAAGTCTATTTTGTCTGATATGAGTACTGCTACCCCAGCTTTCTTTTCATTGTCATTTGCGTGGAGTATCTTTTTCCATCCCTTCACTTTCCGTTTGTGAGTGTCTTTAGGTCTGAAGTGTGTCTCTTGTATGCAGCATATATATGGGTCTTGTTTTTTTAACCAGTCAGCCACCCTATGCCTTTTAATTGGAGCATTTAGTCCATTGACATTTAAAGTAGCTATTGATAAGTATGTACTTACTGCCATTTTTTAACTTTTTTTCTTCTCAGTGTTTTAGTAGTCCTTCTCTGTTCCTTTCTTCTTCTATACAGAATTGATGGTCACTTTAGTTTGACCTCTCTCTGAAAGCTGTACTCTTTAACTCCCCTCCTCCCTCCTTCTATGTTTTTAATATCATATCTAACCTCTTTTTTGTGCATTTGTATCCATTACGTTCTAATCATGGAAGTAGATAATTTTTCCTATTTGTGGTCTTCTCTTTTCCCCTTAAATCAGTCCCTTTAACATTTCTTGTAGCACTGGTTTCTTGGTGACAAACTCCTTTAATTTTTGCTTATGTGGGAAAATTTTGATCTCTCCTTCCATTTTGAATGATAACCTTGCTGGGTAGAGTATTCTTGGCTGTAAGTTTTTTCCTTTTAGCACTTTAAATATATTGTGTCATTCTCTTCTAGCCTGTAAGGTTTCTGCTGAGAAGTCAGCTGATAGCCTTATGGGGTTTCCTTTGTATGTAACTTGACGTTCTCTTGCGCCTTTTAGGATTCTCTCTTTATCTTTAATTCTGGACATTTTGATTATGATGTGTCTTGGTGTGGGCCTCTTTGGGTTTATCTTGTTTGGGGCTCTCTGTGCTTCCTGTACCTGGATGTCTGTTTCCTTCCTTAGGTTAGGGAAGTTTTCATCTATTATTTCTTGAAATAGATTCTCTGCCCCCTTGTCTCGCTCTTCTCCTTCCAGGACACCTATAACACGGATGTTAGTGCGCTTGGTGTTGTCCCAGAGGTCCCTTAGACTGTCCTCACTCTTTAATTCTTTTCTCTTTTACCTGTTCACCTTGGGTAATTTCTTCTAGTCTTTCATCCAGCTCACAGATCCGTTCTTCTGTATCCTCTACTCTGCTTTTGAGTCCCTCTAATGAATTTTTCATTTCCAGTATTGTATTCTTCATTTCTGATTGGTTCTTTTTTATATCTTCCATTTCTTTGTTGACATTCTCACTGAGTTCATCTATTCTTCTCCCCAGATCAGTGAGCATCCTTAACACTCTTAGTTTGAACTCTCTGTCCGGTAGGTTGCTCATTTCTGTTTCACTTAGTTCCTTTTCTGGGGTTTTGTCCTGTTCCCTTACTTGGAATGTATTCTTTTGCCTCCTCATTTTTCCTCTTTCGCTGTGTTTGTGTCTACGTATTAGGTAGGTCAGCTACGTCTCCTGTTCTTGGATAGGTGACCTTATGTAAGTGATGCCTTAGGAGGTTTCCAGTGTACTTCCCTCAGTTCTCAATGTTCCAGGGTTGACCCCTATGTGGGCTACGTGTGTCCTTCTGTTGTGGCCTGTTTGCTCTCCCTGTAGGTGCCCAGGGAGGCTGAGTTATGCTCCTGGCCAGCTGTTGTAATGCTCAGCTGCTTGTAGTTGTTGTGGGCCCTTCAGTCTCTTTATCAGGTGTGGGGAGCCCCAGCACAGTTGGCTGCAAGTTCTAATACCATATTTGTGTTGCAGTATTTCTTTTAAGTGAGTAGGCCTCCAGCGTGGCAGGTTGTTAGGCTCAGGGCCTTACAATTGCTATAAGCCTCCAGCCTTTAGGTCTCTTGTTAGCTCTCTGAGGATCGCAGTTGGGTGCGGCTGGCCTCAGGCATGGGAACACCCAATTGTTTCAAGCTTTGGAAGGTGGGGCAAACCCCCTATGTGGGTCTTTGAGAAGCACAAGTCTTCTGGAGCTGATAAGCCCTGCCACCCACAGGTCCACACACACAGTCAACACAGTCCTGCCCCGTGTGCGCACCCCGACCTCCCGAAGCGGACCCAGTCTCTCTACGGCGGGAGCCCCACACACTCCACCACTGCCCCACACTCTCCACCTGCTCCTTGTGCCCATCCTGCCCCACTGAAGTCTGCTCAGTTGCCAGGCTGCAGAGAATCCAGTCACCAATCTATGCAGGCCCACAAGTTGCCTGAGGGCTTGTTGTTGGGTGGGGCTAGTCTCTAGGGTGGGCTGCCTGCCCTGGCTGAGCTGGATTAAATTGGTGCTCTAGCCGGTGGAGCAGACCCTGGGCTAGCAGGCCTCAGGGAGAACTCCAATGGTGTCTGTGTCAGCACGCCCACACCAGGCCACAACAATGGCCACCGCCAATGTCCCAGTCCATGGAGAGGTCTCACCTCTCACCAAGATGCACTCAGGGCCTATTAGGTGAGTCTCTTTTCACCAAAGCACTGTGTGCACCTTTCTTTCTGGTGATTTTAGGTTGCTTTCTGAAACAGGTGAGTTTGCACGTGGGCCCTTTAAGAGCCGGTTTTAATTTCTTTGTAAACCAGCTTTTCTGGGAGTACTCCCCAATGTTTTAGTAGCAGGCAAAGTCAGATATTATGCCACTCGTCTCGATTGCGCTGGGTCCACAAAATGCCCACAGCGGGGGCGCTCCCCGGCTCAGGGCCCCGCGCCTCCAGGGAGGGCTGCAGACCTGTGGGCTGCTTCCAGCGGCTGTGAAGCTGGTGGCTTGTGAAGGCTGCGTTTTTCCTCTCCAGAAGGGAGTTTCTGCCTCTTCCACGTCAATTAGGATTGTCCGTTGTTGCAGGAGTTCCTCTTATCCAGTTTTCAGTTCTGCCTCAGGGTTAATTTTTCCACAAGTAGTTGTAAATTGGCTGTGTCCACGGGAGGAGGTGAGTTCAGAGTCTGCCTACGCCGCCATCTTGACTTCTCCCTACAACTTCCATTTTAATATTCATTTACTCAGACTGTGGTGAGCAGAATTGCCTACATCCCTGGAGAATCACACAAGGTAGCCAGGCACTTCAAACAAGAGTCCCCAAGGGACCCAGATCCACGCTCACTACTGAATTAACGTCACAGAAGGACTCCTTTTCCTCTGTGGGGTTTCATTCAAAGAATGAATTCTGTCTTGTCTCTTCACTCTCTTTGGTCTCATTATTCCTGATTTCAAAGTGTTTGCATCTAAAAGCCAAAGGCTGATGCCTGTGTCATTGAAACCAACCAACTCAAGAGCATGTGTTCTGACTGCAATGCAATAAGATTGGAAGTCGTAAGAAAAAGATTACCTCACCCAAGAAGAAGACCCACGAATTTGGAAATTTACAAAAGACACTGCTAAATAACCCATGGGACATACAAGTCACAAAGTATGGAACATTGAGAATTGAATGATGGAACAGCTACAGATCAAAATTTGTGAGATATACCTAGAGATACTTAATTTGTAGTCTTGAATGTTTACTTTAAAAATAAGAAAAATTGAAAGGCAACAAAGTAAGCATCCATCACAAGAAGTTAGGAGAAGAAACAAGTAAAACTAAAGATTAGAAAGACATATATAATAAATAATAAAATTAATAGTAATAAATAAAACAAACAGTAAAACGAACAATAGAATAGACAAATCTCTGGCAAGATTGATCAAGGAAGAAAAAAAAGAGGAAGAACAAAAAAACAGTAAGAATAGGAATTTTTTTAAAAGGACCTAACTACAGATTCAGTGGATATTTAAAAATCAAAAGGAAATGCTACGGAAAACATCATGCCAGTCAAGTTGAAAAGTGAGATGAAATGAAAAAGATAAATTGCCAAAATTGTCTGAAGAAGAAATAGAATACTTGAATTAGAACCATAATCAGTACAAGCATCAGGCCCTGAAAGTTCTACAGTTAAGTTTTATCAAAGCTTCAAGAAGCGGATAACCCCTACCTTCTCAGAATGTCCCAAAGAATAGAGAAAGGGGAAAGATGACCCAACTCATTTTATGAAGTTTGTATAACCTTGATACCAAAACAGGACAAAGAGAGTACAAGGAGGAAAAATTATAGGTCAATCTCATTTTTGAACAAAGATGAAAAAATACTAAATAAAATATTAGTAAAGTGAATAAAGAAAAGTATGAAAAAACTGGTCATGACTAAGGAGAGTTTATTCTAGTACACAGGATGTTCTAATAGTTAAAAAATCTATTTACTACTTCACAAAATAAGTTACCCAAATGACCAATAAGGTGCTTAGTATCATTAGTCATCAGAGAAATGTAAAGTAAAACCATAACGAGATACCACTTCATACTCACCAGAAAGGCTAAAATTAAAGACAAACAACACCAAGTGTTGATGTTGGATGTGAAGCAACTGGAATTCTCATACATTGTTGATGAAAGTGAAAAATGATAAAACCACTTTGGAAGGCTGTTTGGCAATTTCTTATAAAATTAAATATGTACCTATATTTCATTAACCAGAATTGTGTTCCATGCCACAATTATTTAATTAATATAATTAATTAATTATTATTATAAAAATAATCAATATTGATTTTCTAAAACATCATATATGAAAGAATATGTTTGTACTGTGTATAACCAACAAATTATTAATATCAGAATATGTAAAGAATACATATTGATTTACAGGATAAATCAATAAGAATAATTCAACAGACATGGATGAAAAGTCAATTCTCTAAAGAGGAAACTCAAATGGCCAGCAAACATACGAAATATGCCTATTTCACTATTAGGAAAATGTAAATTAAAACAACAAACTTCACCAAATTATCAAACTCTCAGTCAGACAAGTGGGGATAGGCCATTCCAGGAAGAAGGAAGAACATGTGCAAAAGCATGTAACACTATGGAAACGCATTTATGCCTCCATGTGTGTTTCTGTCTGAAGAGAGCAGGAAAAACTTTACATGCAAGCAAACATCAAATCTGGACAAAGAAATGCTTTTCTCTGTATTCCCTGGTACACACCCACATGAACGTCCAGTGGCTCAGCAAATAGAGGTTCCCCAATCCCATGCACTTCTAGAATTCTAAGGGTCTCTCTTTCTCTGGGTGGGTTACAGCTTCCTGCATAAAAAATGAGTTCCAAGCCATTCATCTATTTACCCTGTAGGATAAATGACTCCATTGGTTGTGCCTGAACCAGACAAAACCACCAGATGGATTACCTCCTGCCTTCCTCTTGCAAGGGCCCCCTCCCCCGCCTAGTTCAGGAGCATCTGACCTTTGGAGGATCCTTGAGCCGTGTCCTGCATGCTGACCTTCTCGAGCATAACAGTATGTTGTAGCTGAGGCTGTATTACCTCGCAAGTCCAAAGCATAAACAAAAACAATTTGTAAAGAAAGTAGAAAGCACTGGGGCTGGCTGGTGGCGTAGCTTCGGTGGCCCGGGGTTCGCCGGTTCGGATCCCGGGTGCGCACCGACGCACGGCTTGTCAAGCCAGGCTGTGGTGGCGCCCCATGTAAAGTAGAGGAAGATGGGCACTGATATTAGCCCAGGGCCAATCTTCCTCAGCAAAAAGAGGAGGATTGGCATCAGATGTTAGCTCAGGGCTAATCTTCCCGACAAAAAAAAAAAAGAAGAAAAGAAAAGAAAGTAGAAAGCATGAAGGGAAAAGTGAATCATTATAGGGCCCAGTGTCTCCCCAAACAAAAACTATTCTTCCATTGTCTACTTTTTCATCACTATATTATATATTGTCTCTACCTATTTGATAATTGCAGGTTTTCTAAACTTCACTGAAATTTTACTAGTTAAAAAAAGAAGTGTAGATAATTAGGGAAACAGAAATATTTTGCCCCAAGAAATGGAAATTTGGGGCCATGTGTGATTTTTGGCATCACTTACATAGAGATAAGAACAAAAACATTAGAGGCATAAATAAAATCCTGTGGTGGAAGGAAGGTCAGTAGGACCGGTTTTCCCCGGCTGTGCGGAGGGAAGGGACACCCAGCACCACCCCAGGGGCAGCAACCGGTTCCCTGGCTCTCCGAGCCCAGTCTCATGTGGAGTTGGCTGTATGAATGGAAATTAATGTGGATTAACACAGTAACTCACCCACTGAACTAACTGTATCTTGTTTGAAAGTTAAGCGTCACAGGGTCAGGGGCAAAACTGAGATTCACCAATCAATGGGACTCTATCTCTCACTCTTATTTCAGAAGTAAATAGCAACAGCAGGAAAAATACAAAAGGGATAGGTTTTGAAGGCCAAGTTGAAGAGCACAAAGAAAAGGAGGTAAGGCAGCTATTTAAGCAAGCTCATTAATGTAATGTGTTTACAGGAGTATAAAAGCTGCCCGAGGATTTTCACTCCAGGCCCCTCCAAGCAGAAGGCCTGGTCTGATGGGAGAATGGAGCACATTCTGGGGGCTCCATACGCTGAGGAATGCTGGCAGTGACCCTCAGGCCTCATGGGTCCATCACGTCACCAAAACCAGACCTGAGCCCAGATGGACCATGAGGTGAAGCAGCATTTCTCAGCCTTTTTCCATTACCATCCCCCTCAGGAGCCATTCTAGGTATTTTTCCTAATTGCTCCCACATTAGGTTTTAATACGACAGATATGCTGCATATCTGTTTATGGAATGCATTCATATCTGTGCTATGTACATAAAAAGAGTTAGATTTTGGGGGCCCCCCTAGAACCAATTTTCACCCCCTTGGAAGCGATACTGTGCTCTTTGAGAACATGTGGTTAACCCCACCCTTTTCCTCCATCTTGCCATGGCATTTTCTTATAAACACAATCAATAGATTAAATTAAATTATATTTTTATAGGACAAGTAACTTAAGCAAATTAGTCAGGAATAGATTTATTATCCTTGTTGGCACTCACACACATCCAGGGCAGGCGACAGAACTGCAGGAACACAGGTGAAATGGAGAATCAGTCAGCTCTAAAGCGGTTTTGTGTGAATCACAAAAATCTCACACACACGTGTCTCTCCACCATGAAGATCACTCTTAGAATCCAGATTCTGTATAGCCCTCCCAGCCAAGAAGATTTTGCCACACTTTCTGACCCACAGTTAGTGGTGTGAAATAAAAATGTTTTATTTTTATAAAATTTTCCAAATTCAAACCACAGTATAAAATTTAATGTGATTTTTTTTCAGATTGTGTTGTCTCAAAATCCTGATCTAGCACCCTAGAGATTGGGGCAAGGTACTCATTTGAAAAATCACTCTTCTGGAAAAATCGACTTAACAATCATGAGGCAAACATCTCAGTGGTAGCTTGAAAACAACTGGTTAAAGTCAACTACTCAACCAATTGGTTCCCAAAGCATCCATTTGCTTGATTCAACTGAGTCTTTCCAAATTGGTTTCCATTACAATAACAGTTGTAATAACAGTTACCATCATTCCAATAACCCAGAGGGTAAGTGCTGCTTTGGCCCCATTTCGTAGTGGGGGAAAATGAGGCTTATGGGGTCTTATCTTGTCCAAGCCCACAGGGCTGTGAGAATGGTGCAGTTGCAATTCAAATCTAGTTCTGCCTAACCACAAAGCCCACATTTTTACCACACCATAGTCCCTCCCTTTATGTAGACAAAGCCTTGGTAGACAGGAGTGTTAAATATCAGGTAGAAATATTTCTGCTAAAATATAAGCTGTGTCACTCAACTTTGGGGTTTTTGAAAAATTTGGACAACAGCTCCATCCTTCTAAAACCAAGCAGGTTAGAAAAGCCACTGGGAAGATTTGTTTTCAAATTTGAGACCCACTCCAAGAAGGTGTGCTCAGAGTTCAGCAGACAATGAAAAATCACCCCAGCTCTACCCACTAACAATTGGTGCGCAGAACTCTGCTCTCTATCAACCTCTGGGCTCCAGCCGGCTAAGAGGGCTCTCTGCTTTGCATGCGACTGCACAGAGGCAATTTATTTTCTCATTGGAAATGATGATGCCGAGAGAGCAGAGCCGTGTCACACATGGGGGAGCCACCACTATAGGGAACAGAAGCTCCTTCCAGCTTGGCTCAGCTGCCATCTTTTAGCTGCTGTGATAGCAACGAGAATGGTGCCTCCTCAATCCCTGTCTCAAGCAGGATTGAGAGTGTCTCAAATCCCTGCCTTCTTAGAGAGAATAATGGCAAGAGTTCGTAGGGGAGAGAGGGAGGGAACCTCTCCCTGGAAACCCTGACTATTGGGCTCCTTAAAGATGGATTAGCATTTCAGAGATTTATTCAGTTTCTTGGGTAGAGAAGCTGACTCACAGATACTGTAAGTTTGGGTGTGAGAGCTTAAAGCTAAGAAGAATCTCAAGCCAATAATTTTGAGAAGGCATAATGGAATGCTGTGATAACCCCAAAACTCCATAAATAATGAAGTCACACCCTTCTTATCCGATAGTCAAGCATCAAACACCCTCAGCCATCCAGAGCATCTGAAAACACACGAGTATCCCTAGCAGTCACCCTGCACAGGCAGAAATTAAAAAGCCAGGGAGAGCCTAAGAGGGAAAATTACAGAAAGAACGACATGATTGGTGGGTTTGCAATGAAAGGAGCTCCTTCATAGGTAAGCACTGGCTCTAAAAATCAAGTGCCATTAAGAGCAAAAAGAAGGAATGGGAATAAAAATGAGGAAAATGCACAGAACCCAAATCCTAGAGAATCATAGTAATAGCAGCACTATCCAGAAGAAATATGTGAGCCACGAATGCAAGCCACACATGTAATTTTAAATTTCCTAGTAGCAACACTAAAAATAAAAAGAAACAGGTAAAATTAATTTTAATGATTTATTTTACTTAATCCAAGATATCATCTTAACATATAATCAACATTTTTAAATTATTGTGATTTTTACATTCTTTTTCTTATACTGTTTTCAAAATCTAATACATATTTTACACTGACAGCACAGCCCAATTTGGACTAGACACACTTCAAGTATTCAGTAGCCAAATGTGGCTGGTGGCTAACATATTGATAGAAAATTCTTAGCCATATGCTTGAGGGAATCACTAAGAGTAATACAAGGACATTCATTGTAGCATTGCTTGTAAGTAGTGAAAAATTGTAAATAATCAAAATGTCCATCAAAAAGTGAATAATTTTATTATATTAAATAATGAAATACAAAGCAACAATTACAATGGATAAATTGAATCTAAATATATCACCACAACATTGTTCCAAAACATAATGCTGAAGACAAAAGCAATCTGCAGAATCATACATACTGGGTACCATTTAGGTAAAGTTTTAGAAAGACCCCCAAAAAGCCATATCTTGCTTTTTGAAACAAACATACGTAATATAGTAAAAATATAATACTAGAAGGAATAAGCAGTAACTTTGAAAAAGCGGTTAGTTCTGGGAAAGGAGACAGGAAGGAAGGAGGGAGAAAGAGAAAAGGGTTTTGAGAAAGCTACAAGGAGTCCTCCATCGAATATGTAATGTTTTATGTATTTAAAAAATTATCTGGCACAAACATAAAAAAATGCTAATATTGTTAAATTTCAATGGTGGGTACAAAATTGCTCATTAAATTATTTTCAGTTCTTTTCTGTACGTTTGATGTATTTCCTGAAAGAAGGAGAGAGGAAAAAAGGAGAAGACACATGATCACAATAGGAAAAAAAAAGACGAAATAGGTTGAACAACCCAGCACAGGATTCGAGGTCACGTTCTACCTGGCTCCTGTGGACAGCGGGACCCATCTGACATTCACTAATGATGCGAGTACATGTTGCGCCCGTTCCAAATGCAATCGCTGCAGGGCATTCAGAGATGCTCGTAGCTGTGAACCTAGTGAAAAAGACAATATTCTCTTGTTTTCCATACACTCTATCAAGACAGAAGAGCGTTTCGTTTTATTTAAAAGAATCTATTTTAAAAGGTTTATACGGAACTTTTAGCACACAAAGAGGTTAATCTTTAGCCCTCTGGAACCCAGGTTGAGCAGATGCCTTATGTGGCAATAATGGATAACTGATGAGTTAGGTGTTCACACCCTGGCTTTATCACACCACACTGCACCTCCTCATGTGTAACTTTGAACTTGGCACAGCTACTTCTGGTCCACAATCTCCCTCCCTGCACACAGACACAGACACACACAGAGACACACAGACACACACACACACACACACATCCCCTCTACACTTGATTCCGCTTCCTCTCCTCCCTTCTGAGCATGTTTGACTCCCAGCCCAGCAAAGATTCTGTGCATTTGGTGTCCTCCACAAACCTGAAGAGTTGACTGTCCTTCGTCTCTTTCTGGTCATTTGTTACAGATGCATCAAAACACCGATCCCACAAGGTCCCCACTTTTAGCACTTCTCTATCCACGAGGTACCAACTTATCCCTAACCTGGTGTATTGTCTCTGTGCCCGGTTCTTCTCTTGGATGAAAATGGCTTCCTCAGTTCCGTGGAAACAGCTCTCAATGGGAAACACTATCAGGGATTTATTGTTTAGTGGGGTTTTTTAAACTCAAGCAATTACCTGTATCATACCCACCCCACTTTTATTTGAAACCCTCACCAAAAAGGAAAAGAAAAAGTATATATGATTAGTGAGGCACAAGCTCTCAGTCCAGAAACCAGTCTTTCAATCTGACACATTATTTTACACTCTCTGGTGAACCTATTTCCAGTTTTCTAGGTGTCCAAGTAAGACCGGGCAGCCTACAGTTTTCAGGGCCTTTCATTCTTTCTGATGGACAATTATTTATAAGCTGAATTCCTCTGCTTTCACTGGGAGATTTGGCACCACAGAGAAATAGCTCCATTTCCTTAAAGGAGCAATTCTTACTTTCTGCTCCTGGGTTAAAAAAATTTCAAGATAAATTCCTATGTTATTTAATAAAAATTCCCACTAGTCTGTCACGGATCACAGCATTCTTTGAAATGCATTTATTTTAATGAAGGTTAGCATTTTAGCTGTTCATAAATACAAATTATTGGGAAGGGAGAGGCAAAAAGATTTCATTTTTCACCATCCAAACAAGCACTTTAAAACAATTCGAAAAAGTCTTAAAAACACGTGACTCTATTAAAGCTCTTTCAACTCATGAGTATTGTTTATACACGTGGACATGTTACTGTTGCAGAAATAAAAGCAGAAAGGCTCTAGACAAGCTTCATTAATTTGAAGGGGGGAAAAAAAGTAAGTATTACCATTTAAGTGACTCTTGGACAATTTAAGCATTGAAATATAATTTCATCTCACCCCTAGAAGCAGCCCGGGAGGAGACGGCAGGAAGAAACGTCCTGTCTCCGTATTTCAGCCCTTCCTGCCACGCACCCAGAGGAGTGAAAACTGAAGGGATCGTCTCCTCTGAGAGCCTGGAGAAAGACAGACTGCCTTCAAAGAGAAGGGGCCCATTCACCCACAAATGCTTTCAGGGTCTGGATGCAAAACACAAACTCTACTTTAGAATAAAATTTTTAAGTCCTTTTCTAAAATCTTTTAAAGCTGACTCTGGTTGAATAGTGGGTGGATTTTGTTTTGTTCTGTAATTTTCATACTTTGTTGCCGAGACTATAAACGGATCTGTAATCCTCTGTCAGCGAGTTCATCCTTTCTTCTTTTTCCTCCTTGCCCTCTTCAGATCTCTCTCCTTCCCTTTTATGCCCTATTTTCAACTAGTGTTCTGTTGAATTGGTTCCTCCAGCAAATAGCAACATGCTTTTGTGTTTGGCGCCCTCTTATGGTCACTTGGTTATTATCACTTGGTTATTATAACAGCATCTTGCAGCACCTTAATGAACAGTAATCGCCACTAAGGAACTTAGCCATTTTAAGTCTGAAAATCCATGAACGAATTCACTGTAATCTGTTTCTACAGAATGCCAACAAGCCATTCATCCACCCCAAACCCAAACAGGCCCAAGGGATACTCCTTTTACGTTAGGTGATGTGCCTTCTCTCTTGCTGTGCAAAGGATGTGAGAATTCCACATGGTCAGCTGTCGTCCAGTCCCATAGACTAATCCTAGCTTCACCTTCCATGTTTCACACTCAGTCCTGTCTCAGAAATTTTCTTCCACAAGGGCCCAAAGCCTTTTCATTCACAGCAGTGATTCTCGTCATAGTGAAACATGCAAATCCTATGTAATGTGTGAGAGTGCTTGTACCACTGAGTCCAGCACAGGGCCTGGAGCACACTTCTCCCCTTCCCGAACTTCCCCCAGTGGCTGCTTATCCACCCAGCAGACCCCAACACATCTTTCAAGTTGCAGCTGAAATGCCATCTGCTCTGGAAGATCTCTGACCTCCCAGGATGGGCTTAGCTGCACCTTATCTCATGCTGCCTCCATAATTCATACACATCTCCATCACGGTAATTAACCAACTGCACATTTCCCAAAGTGAATTCCAGAGAACTCACCTCCCATTCTATGAGATGCTTCATGGAAAATAGGGTTCTGTGAACAAATACGTTTGGGCAATGGAATACACTATATCCTCATTCTTGGAGATATAATGTGCACAGAACTGTACTTTGGGAAACGTTGCTTTTCTGTTGTGTTGGAACACCTGAGTCACCTCTGAGGAGCCATATCTGACCCACCTCTGCATCCTGAGGGCAGAACTGCCAGAACTGATGGGAGCCTTTATTTATCTGCTGTCACCTGTCCTCCCTGGGTGGCCGGCACTCGGGGACACTACTAACCTCACAGAGGGCTCAGAGAACTCTGCTAAGTCAGAATCATGAAGCAGCATCAAGGCCACGTCATGTCTTTAGGTGGCCAGTAGGTGACTTTCTTGCCAACTAGCTGGCTTCCTGATGCTCTGTCCACCACCCCCTTGCTGTCTACCCAGACATCAGAAACTTGCTCAACCCTGGACCCTTGCCACAGGATTTCCTGATTCTTCTGTTTGCCTGGGTGGAGACTCCTATGGGCCTCAACCTGCAGGCAGTATGTGCCTCCAGTGACTCCCTCTGCCTGGTCATGGACGTCCCACCATTCTTGTCCTACCTTCCTCTACATGCCACAGCCGCTCAGCCCCCCCGCAGAACACACTCTCTCTGTCAGAACAAACTGGCCTCTTAGTAATTCTGTCTCCTCGTGTCTCCGGAATCTTCCCACTTCTTTCCGACCCCACCAACACATATTCTCACCACCTCGTCTCTCCCCTGGATGACTCCAGCTGGTCTCCTGCCTCCATCCTTTCTCCCATCCGTTCCAAGTATTCTCCTTAAAAGGCAAATCTGATCATGTCACTCTCCTTTACAAAACCTTGCAATGACTTCTTGTTGCTGTTTGGATCAAGACCAAACCTCTCCACAGCTGAGCCTCTGCCAAACTCTCTAGCTTTGTCTCGCCATCTCTCACCCTGTGCGGTACAGTCACACGGACATTCTTTAGGTTCTTAAAACATCACTTTTCTCCATACCCAGTAGACACTATTCTCTCTGCCTGGAGCTCTCTTCCCTTCTGGCTACTGCACATGGCTCATCCCATTCATTCTTTACTCTCGTCTTAACCTCACCCCTCCCAGAGGCCTGACTCACATGAACCCCTGGATTAGGGTCTGACCCCCCAGAAGCTCCTATGACCCCCTGCACTCCATCTGGTATAAAACTCATCTCACTTTAAGTAAGTAACTGCTTAATGTGTTCTAATTTGTTAATGTCCATCTCCCCCACTCAGAGCAGACACTAGGGCGGCAGAGCCACGTCTATCTGGCGCGCTCCTCCATCCCCAGCACCCAGCACCAGGTGTGGCACATGGAGTGTTCAAGGAACATTTGCTGGATGAATTTTGGATCATGCAATTTCCTGCAGCCACAGAACATGCACTTTTCCCCCAACAGTAATTTTCTGGCCTATTTCAGAATGAAGTCTCCTTAGATATCATGTGAAGAAAGCCGTTTCTCTATGCTTCCTTAAAATAACTGTTTTCCCTATTCCAAATTTGAATCAAGCCTAACATAAACTGAATTCTACATCACCAGAGGGGTCTTTCTCTTCCATATTATCAAACACCCGTCCAACTGAGGTCAAAATTATGATCAGAATATTTTTCATGTCTAACACTTCAGAATTTTCTAAGTGCTTTCACATGTGTTATGGTACAATCACACTATTCTTGACTTATTTCATATGCATAATTGCAAACTACTGTTTTTAAGTGGGGTTTCCTTGGGATCTCAAAATTACTCCTCATTTATACCCATACAGGTAATCAGATCATCAGAAGGACCCTGGAACTTTCAACACTGGGTGACAGAATCTGGTAGACCAATAACTTCAAAGTCCTAAGGTGAAATTTATTCTCAATCTCAAATTATTTATACTTGACCATACTATTGATCAAGTGGGAGGGTACAATAAAGACATTTTCAATACTTAAGGATTTAAGATTTGACTTCCCATATCTTGTTTTTAGAAAATTACTGGAAGATTTGCTTTGGCAAAAGGAGGGAATAAACCAAAAAGAGGCTAATATAAGATCCAGGATACAAGTGACACAAACAGGGAGAGTGGTGAAGGGAAGCACAAGGACTTCAGCTGGAGACTGGAGAAAAGGGGTGCATATTAGAGCAGGGGACAGGGGCAGGGCACTAAGTGCGGTTGTGCAGGTGTGTCCTGCCCACTGGCGCTCCACCCAGAAGATCAGTGTGGCTGAAATGCAGCCAGTGCATGGCTCACCAAGTCAGGTGTTCTGATGGAGGGGTGACTACCCCAAGGTTCCACATTAGCTTGTGACATCCCAGAAAGAAGGCTGTGGGAGAAGATGGTGGGAGGAGTGGAACTGATGGACTCTTCAGAACTCATAAGGGTTTGGAAAAATTATTGATAAGCTCATTGGACCATTTGGAAAAAATTAGTCAAATGTATCAGTTTACTAGGGCTGCCATAACAAATACCACAGACTGGCTGGCTTAAATAACAGAAATCTATTTTCTCACAGTTTTGTTTTGTTTTTTTTTTTTGTGAGGAGGACTAGCCCTGAGCTAACATCCAATGGCAATCCTCCCCTTTTTTCTTGAGGAAGACTGGCCCTGGGCTAACATCTGTGCCCATCCTCCTCTACTTTATATGGGACGCCGCCACAGCATGGCTTAGCAAGCAGTGCGTCGGTGTGCGCCTGGGATTCGAAACTGCGAAACCTGGGCCGCCGCAGCAGAGCGTGCGCACTTAACCGCTGTGCCACTGGGCCGGCCCCTTCTCACAGTTTTAGAAGTGAGAACTTGCTCACAGGCTAGAAGTCCAAGATCAAGATGTCAGCAGGGTTGGATTCTTCTGAGGCCTCTCTCCTTGGCTTGTAGATGGCCGCCTTCTCACCGCATCCTCACACGGTCTTCCCTCTGTGTGTGTCTGTGTCCTGATTTCCTTCTACATGGACACCAGTCATATTGGATTAGGACCCCACCATAATGGCCTCATTTTAACTTAATCACCTCTTTAAAGGCCCTATCTCCAAAAACAGTCACAGTCTGACGTACTAGGGGTTAGGACTTCAACATATGAATTTGGAGGGTGGCATAATTCAGCCCATAACAGTCACATAGTGAACAAAACAAATGAAAAAACATAAAGCAATTATTTACCCAAGGAAAAATAAAAGTTGTGGCAGAAACGATCACAGTAGACTATCTGGTCAGCAGCAAGCAATATTTACATTGTCACTGTAAGGGAAACACTAAGTTTTAACCAAAGTTTGTACTATGAAGAGAATGAGGAGAGGTGATAAGGCAGGCGGTGGGAGAGGGTGGGGACTAAGACAGGAGAATCCTCAGCCACCATAAAGGAAACATAATAGATAACATTCAAAACAGGTTACTCAAGAAAGAGTAGAACAAGATTGTTTACAGATGTGGAGGTGAACACTCAAAGAAATAGCCAAAGTGGTTGAAAGTAGTTGTATCTGGTGAGAAGGAACCAGAGGTGGGGAGGCCTGGAGAAAGGGACTACTAAATTTTATTACAAGATTTTTGTACTATTTAATGTTTTAACTGTGAAGATAGTACTGTGGTTAAAAAATAATTTTTAAAAGTTTAACTTTTAAATAACTCAAATTGTAACACATTTGGGAGGTTGCTGACAAGTAGGTTCATGCTACTGTGTTAATTTGTGTGCAAAGTTCAGAATCATCTCCTCTCACCTCCATTTATTTTTTTTTTTTTTTTTTTTTTCTGGATGATAAGCATTTTTAATCATGAGAAAAACATGAAAAATAAAGATGAAACAATAAGGTGACAAATAAATTGGTTTTTTAAAAGGTACAAAAGATTTAAAGATTGTTTTCTTAACATTGATTCTTAAACATAGCTTTCAGTGGACAGCCTTGATTTTATGTAAGATCACCTCCATTTAATTGAAACACATTCTAAGTTGCAACAACAGCTATTTAAAATCTTTTACCATTTGCAGCTACTTATTTGTTTGGATTGGAATTTTCTCAATATTTGCAGCCAAAACAAAATTCAGAAATAAACTGGATTCTTAGGTTGTAAAGCCACAATGAGCACCCAGAACCTGACTTCAAATGTTTGCATTCATGGAAACTGACTCTTTGTTCTCATTCTCTTTATAATAAATAAATGTTTTATGTTTTACCTAAGATAAATGTATTCTAATAAAATGCCTCTTTTTCTCTTCCATTAATTTTCTTTCATATCATGGGAGGGAAGACATTTAGAAAGGCTGATCTTACCTGGGAGCCCATTTTCCCTTCGTCCACTTCACATTCCCAACATGGACTGAAACTTCCAAGCCTTTCTCACCACAACAAAGATGCCAGCAAGTGGGGGTGGGGGTGGGGACAGTCCCTGGAGTCCACTGCCTAAGCCAAGGATGCCCTGTAATTGTCCACCTCTCCTCCTAATTTTGGTAAGTCACACAGCTTTGAAATTCCAAGCTTTGGTGCCCATTTTTGTGTAAGTGACCCAATGAATGATCTTTCCGGCTCCTTTGTAACACTCACGTGGAAATGTAAAGGCAAGATACTGACCCAGGGTCAGCTGGATAAAAGTTCTTGTTCTTTATAGAACTATGCTCAAACAGTTCTTAAAATCTTAGTCGCAAAAACAGGTAATAACTTAATGCTGATGTGCAGGAAAGCATCTTTGAAGAGTTCCTAATCAAAGCTCCTGTCCAGCTGCAGGTTGATGTTCGAAGTTTCTTGGAGTCCAGGATGGTCACCAAGCTATTTGCCAAGTCTTTCCATAGTGACTAGGTTACTGAGGAAATAAGATAGAGGATTACACACATCTGTGATCCTTCTCTTCCCTGTGAGGTGGTGCAGGGACTTAGCCGTTAAGTATCCAGAGTGAGTTTAACATTAGACTCAAATTTTTTAGAAACAAATAAAAACTCCACTAACGTGACATTTGTTTACATGAAAGGGCTAAGTTTTCAGAGCTAGAGAGCATTTTTAATATCTTCCCAGATGATCAGAATTCACCTCTGGATGTTTCCACCTGGGGATTAGTAGTTCCTTCATCATCATCATCGCCATCATCATCGTCGTCGTCAACATTCCGTCTCCCTATGGCGCACAGGCAGTAGTAACTTGCCTCAGGCACAGATAAACCTCTTTTTTCACGTTTTTTATAAACTTGTAAACTAAAATTATATAACCTTATAAACCAAAAATGTAATGGCCTATTAAGATTGGCAATGGCAAACTCGAACGCCCACCGAGACCAGGTACACGTTGCATGTGAGGAAGATACATGTGAAGGACACATGTTCTGTGTAAAAAGGGCTGCCGCCATACTTCCAACTGAATGTTGCCACGTTCGAATAAGATTCCAACTTTGCCAAATACGCTGACTTTTCAAAAGAAGCTGGAATTCTTGATTTTTATGTGAAATGTTATAATTTACATTCAACAACCAATTCAAACTTTTTAAAAATGTTTAAGTTTTGCAAAATCAGGCTGTGGTCCTGACTCATCCCAGGGGCTGCTAGTTTCAACTTCTGACTTAGACAATGATAATAGATTCTCTTTCCATTCATTAAGTCATCAACCATATCATACAGGGTGTCAACCAACACTTCTAAGTAAAATGGACACCACTGCTACCACCTAAACTCTTACCAGTCCCTACTTTGAAGAGTGTCTTGTTTTTTTTCTCCTACTGCAGATTGCCTCAGGTCATGACTCTATTTTGACTGGCCCCTTGGCTGGTTATTTGCTGGTTGGTTCTCAGCTGCATTCCCACCATCTATGTTCTCCTCCGTATCACAGCGGCCTGGACACCTGCAAACCACAATTCCCACACTCGCTTCCCAGCCAAGTTCAGCCAATAGGAAGCTCTGTAGGAGACTCAAGAGCAGGAAGAGGGCAGAAGCCACTGCTTATTTTCTCTCTCTATCTCTCTGTCTCTCTGACTCAGGTCTCTCTCTGTCTCTATGTCTCTCTCTCTCTTTCTCTCTCTCTCTCTCTCCTTCTCTCTCTCTCCTACCCCACCCCTTTTAGCAGTCCACCCCAGTAGTGGCTAAGCCTCAGAGGAGCAAAGCCTGGGGATCAAGCCCAAAGCAGGACCTCAGCAGCCTCGGGGTTCCAGGTCACCCTATTTCCCCTCTAGTTCCTCAAGCCCAGGAGTTACTGTAGTTATGACTCTTTGGGTGACCTCGCCTTCCTCCGTTTTGTTTTTCCAGCCCTTCCAACACTTTTATTACCAATTCCTGGATAATTTTCTCTCTTGAAACGCCTAGAGGGTTTTTTTCCTGTGTCAAACCTGGCTTTTCAAGTACTCACACATTTCTGTGTATATCCAGTTGTAAAAATCCCATTTGGTTATGAAAGTGGGCTGCATCTGCAAGGCATACGTTGCACCCCAGCCATTCTTACTAAAACTCCAGGGACCTCATTTTTCTAATTCAAATTAGCTGCCACTCCATCAAAAATTCTTGACATAAAGAGTAAGGCAGTGTTTGCCACTGTTGCCTTATGATACAAATTGCTTGGGGAACTTGCTTAAAAACAGTTTCTCAACCCCTCTCTAAACCTGATGACTCAGATCTCCTGGGAAGAAGTTTAGAAATCTGTACTTTTGACAAACACCTCAGGTGATTCTAATCTTTAGGCAACCCTGGGAAACACTTGTGAGGACCACTCCTTCTGTGGGTGATTCCTATGCCCACTAATAGTTGAGACTCCATGTGAACTAAACTTATTGTGGTAACCATTTCACAATATACGTAAGTCAAGTCATTATGCTGTACACTTGTACAGTGCTGTATGTTAATTATATCTCAATAAAACTGGGGGAAGAAAGAGAGGCAACAATTGCACTGAATGTTAGAGTGAATGGTAGATCCATAAAATAATTTGCAGAGAGAAAATAAATAAACAAATAAAAATAAATAATTGAGATCCTCTGCCCTGGATAGTCATTTTGGCTTAAGTGGGCAATCCAAGCAATTATCTCCCCACCGGACACTTCTACAGAGAAAAGGCGAATGGTCACTGACAGCTTTGCTTTTTTAAGACAAAATTAATCTACCAAAATGGTATAAATAGCAACAAAAGTATCTAATAATTTAAAACTGGGACTATGCCATTGAAATGAATGGGTTTGGGAATTGGAAAGACTTGGATTTTTTTTTTTTTTTTTTTTTTTTTTTAAAGATTTTATTTATTTATTTATTTCCCCCCAAAGCCGCAGTAGATAGTTGTATGTCATAGCTGCACGTCCTTCTAGTTGCTGTATGTGGGACGCGGCCTCAGCATGGCCGGAGAAGCGGTGCGTCGGTGCGCGCCCGGGATCCGAACCCCGGCCGCCAGCAGCGGAGCGCGCGCACTCAACCGCTAAGCCATGGGGCCGGCCCAAGACAAGTCTTTATTGAGCATTTTTTTTTTTTTTTTTTTTAATTTTTTGTTTATTGCAGTAACATTGGTTTATAACATTGTAAAAATTTCAGGTGTACATCATTGTACTTCTATTTCTGCATGGACTACATCATGTTCACCACCAAAATACTAATTACAACCCATCACCACACACATGTACCGAATTATCCCTTTCACCCTCCTCCCTCCCCCCTTCCCCTCTGGTAACCACCAATCCAATCTCTGTCCCTATGTGTTTGTTTATTGTTGTTATTATCTACTACTTAATGAAGGAAATCATACGGTATTTGACCTTCTCCCTCTGACTTATTTCACTTTGCATTATACCCTCAATGTCCATCCATGTTGTCACAAATGCCTGGGTTTCACGTTTCTTATGGCTGAGTAGTATTCCATTGTGTATATATACCACAGCTTCTTTATCCATTCGTCCCTTGATGGGCACTTAGGTTGCTTCCAAGTCTTGGCTATCGTGAATAAGGCTGCAATGAACACAGGGGTGCATGTACCTTTGCAAATTGGTGTTTTCAAGTTCTTTGGATAAATACCCAACAGTGGAATAGCTGGATCATATGGTAGTTCTATCGTTGATTTTTTGAGGAATCTCCATACTGTTTTCCATAGTGGCTGCACCAGTTTGCACTCCCACCAGCAGTGTATGAGAGTTCCCTTCTCTCCACAACCTCTCCAACACATGTTGTTTCCTGTCTTGTTAATTATAGCCATTCTGACAGGCGTGAGGTGATATCTCATTGTAGTTTTGATTTGCATTTCCCTGATAGTTAGTGATTTTGAACATCTTTTCATGTGTCTGTTGGCCATCTGTATATCTTCTTTGGAGAAATGTCTGTTCAGGTCTTTTGCCCATTTTTTAATTGGGTTGGTAGTTTTTTTGTTGTTGAGATGCATGAGTTCTTTATATATTTTGGAGATTAAGCCCTTATCAGATGTATGGTTTGCAAATATCTTCTCCCAATTGTTAGGTTGTCTTTTTGTTTTGTTGATGGTTTCCTTTGCTGTGCAGAAGCTTTTTAGTTTGATGTAGTCCCATTTGTTTATTTTTTCTATTGTTTCTCTTGCCTGGTCAGATGTGGTGTTTGAAAAGATGTTGCTAAGACTGATGTGGAAGAGCGTACTGCCTATGTTTTCTTCTAGAAGTTTCACAGTTTCAGGTCTTACATTCAAGTCTTTAATCCATTTGGAGTTAATTTTTGTGTATGGTGTAAGGTAAGGGTCTACTTTCATTTTTTTGCATGTGGCTATCCAGTTTTCCCAACACCATTTGTTGAAGAGACTTTCTTTTCCCCATTGTATGTTCTTGGCTCCTTTGTCGAAGATTAGCTGTCCATAGATGTGTGGGTTTATTTCTGGGCTTTCGATTCTATTCCATTGATAAGACTTGGATTTAAACACCAATGATATCACTTAGTAACTATATGACATGCAACAAGTGATTTAACCTCTTACAGCATCAGTCTTCTATAAAATGAGAGTAATACCACCTGCTTCACAGAGCTGTTCTGAGGATTGAGTGAGAATACGTGTAAGTCGCTTAGCATGGTCCCTGGCCCATAAAAGGTATCCAGTAAGTATCTATTCCTTTCTCAACCCATAAGAAGAATGCTGGATTTGCGGTAGATTCGTATTGCGTCAACCTAGCTGAGCTACGACCATGTTTCCCAGAATTCCCTTCCCTGAACAATCCTGACTTAGCACGGAACTCAAAAGACATTTTGCTGGAGATTTGGAAGACAGAAGGGAAGTAGCAGCTATATTGCCTGTACATGGTAAACCAGAAAATATAAATAAACAGATTGTGGTAAGTTAAAGGGGGTGACCTGATCGGAAATAAACAGGGAAGGGAGAGCATGGAGTTGCTACCTTCCTGATTGGTCTAGGAAGGTCTCCCTGAGGAAGCAACATTTGTCCCCTCATCCTGATGCCTCAAGGACAAGCTGACAGTCAAGCTAGGATTTGGGAACAGAATAGCCCAGGCAGATAGAACAGCAATGCAAAGGCTGCAAGGCAGGTCAGAGCTTGGCCCCAGCATTTGAAGTAAAACAGAGAATGGCACCAGGAGATGGTGGAGATCTCAGCAGAGGCCAGACCACGCAGGGCTTTAATAGGCCACATGCTTTTTTAAAAGCGTGGATTTTATTCTAAATGTAAAGACTACTTTGAAGGGTTCGGGGTAAGGGTGATGTGATGTGACATATCCTTTTAATGTTTTTTTAAAGGTCACTTGTTTCATATCTTATAGATGGCCAGATATTTTTAAGTCAGACAATATCCAATGTTGGAGAATGTAGACAAACAGGAACACTCAGTTCTTGGTGTTGGTGGGAAAGTGCTGCCATTTTGAAGAGCAGTTTGACAGTTTCTGGTAAAATTGAACATATTTTCAATGCGTTACCATATGATCCAGTATTTCCATTCATTCCTGGTATCTGTCAGAGAAATCCTTGAATATTGCACAAGAAGACATGTCCAAGGCTGCACACAGCAGCACTCTTGGTAATAATAAGAGATTAAAGGAAGTGAACTACTGATGGATGAATAAATAAAATGAGGTATATGCAATTCTATTCAGTAATTAAAATAAATAAACTTGCTCTCTATCAATATATAAATTTTTAAAATTTGCAAAACAATACTAGACATAACAATGCTAGATATAAGATACAAATATGGGAAATAAAAGTATAAAAATGTGGACAATAGGGCCTGCCCCAATGGCCTAGTGGTTAAGTTCAGCACACTCCACTTCAGCAATGCAGTTTGGTTCCTGGGAGCGGACCTACACTGCTCTGTTAGAAGCCATGCTGTGCTGGTGGCCCATCTACTAAAAAATAGAACAAGATTGGCATGGATGCTAGCTCAGGGCAAATCTTCCTCCGCAAAAAAAAAAAGTGGACAAGAAAGACATACACCAAGTTCATCATAGTGGTTGCATCAAGGAAAGAAAGAAAAGGGGGATGAATGACATCAGCAAGACGGCCGAATAAAACATCTCTCACTTGTGTCCCCTCAGCAACAATAATTTGGCAACCATACACAGACAAAAGTGCCTTTGTGGGAGCACCTAAATCAGAGGAGAAGTAAAATTGTCTGTTTGCAGATGACATGGTATTATATACAGGGAATCCTAAAGACTACCAAAAAACTGTTAGAACTAATCAATGAATTCAGTAAAGTTGCAGGATACAAAACCAACACAGAGAAATCAATTGCATTTCTATACACTAACAACAAAATATCCGAAAGAGAAATAAAGAAAACAATCCTGTTTACAATAGCATCAAAAAGATGAAAATACTTAGGAAGAAATTTAAAGAAGGAGGTGAGAGATCTGTACAGAAAACTATAAAGCTTTGGTGAAAGACATTGAAGAAGACACAAATAAATGGAAGATGTACTGTGCTCATGGATTAGTAGAATTAATATTACTATAGTTACAGTAATATTATAACTATAATATAGTTAACTGTAATATCATATAATGTAATATAATTACTATAATATAGTTAACTGTAATATCATATGATGTAATATAATTACTATAATATAGTTAAAATATCTATACTACCCAAAGCCATCTATAGATTCAGTGCAATTTCTATCAAAATTCCAATGACATTTTCCACAGAAATAGAAAAAGTAATTCTAAAATTTGTATGAAACAACAGAAGACCCCAAATAGCCAAAGCAATCTTGAGAAAGAACAAAGCTGGAGGCATCACACTTCCTGATTTTAAACTATACTACAAAGCTATAGTGATCTAAACAGTATGGTACTGGCAAAAGAAAAAGAAAGACACATGGACCAATGGAACAGAATCAAGAGCCCCGAAATAAACCCGTGCATATCCTATCAATAATATTTGACAAGAGAGCCAAAAATATTAGATAGGGAAAAAATAATCTCTTCCATAAATGGAAGGGATCCAGCTAGGGAAACTGGATAAACACACGCAGAAGAATGAAATTGGACCCCTATCTTATACCACTCACAAAAATTAACTCAAAATAGGTTAAAGACTTATCTAAGACCTGAAACCATAAAATCCCTAGAAGAAAACATACGGAAAATGCTCCTCGACATTGGTTTAGCAATGATTGTTTTTGGATATGACACCAAAACAGAGCAAGCAACAAAAGCAAAAATAAATAAGTGGGCCTACATCAAACTAAAGAGCTTCCGCAAAAAAAAGAAACAATCAACAAAAAGAAAAGGCAATCTATGGAATGGTAGAAAAAATTTGTAAACCATATGTCAGATAATGGTATTAATATCCAAAATATATAAAGAATTCAAACAACTCAATAGCGAAAAAAATAATAATACAAATTAAAAATGGACAAAGGAACAGAATAGACATTTTTCCAAAAAAGACATACAAATGGTCAACAGGTACATGAAAAGATGCTCAACATCACATCACCAGGGAAATGGAAATCAAAACCACAATGAGATATCACCTCACACCTGTTAGAATGGCTACTATCAAAAAGATAAGAAATAACAAGTGTTGGCAAGGATGTGGAGAAAAGGGAACACTTGTGCACTGTTGATGAGAATGTAAATTGGTACAGGCACTATGGAAAACAGCATAAAAGTTCTTCAGGGGCCGGCCCGGTGGTGCAAGCAGTTAAGTGCGTGCACTCCGCTGCAGCGGCCTGGGGTTTGCCTGTTCAGATCCTGGGCACACACCGACACACTGCTTGGCAAGCCATGCTGTGGCGGCGATATAAAGTGGAAGAGGATGGGCACAGATGTTATCCCAGGGCCAGTCTTCCTCAGCAAAAAAAAGAGGAAGATTGGCAGATGTTAGCACAGAGCTGATCTTCCTCACCAAAAAAAAAAAAAAAAAAAGTTCTTCAAAAAATCAAAAATAGAACTAATATATGATCCTGAAATCCCACTTCTGGGTATATACCTGAAGGAAATGAAATAGCTATCTTGAAGAGATATCTGCACTCCCATGTTTCTTGTAGCATTATTCACAATAGCCAAGACATGGAAACAACCTAAGCATGCATTGACAGGTGAATGGATAAAGGAAATATCATACGCACACACACACATACACACACACACTTTGGAATATTATTCAGCCACAAAAAAATAAGAAATCTTGCCATTTGTGACAACGTGGATGGACCTTGAGGGCATTGTGCTAAAATGAAATAAGTCAGACAGAGAAAGACAAATACTGTATGATCGCACTTATATGTAGAATCTAAAAAATCCAACTCATAGTGAGTAGAACAGTGGTTGCCAGGGCTGGGGGTGGGGGAAACTGAGAGGTATTTGTCAATGGGTACAAACTTCCAATTGTGAGATGAATAAGTTATGGGGATCTTATATTCAGCATGGTAGCTATAGTTAACGATACTGTATTATATATTTGAAAGTTTCTAAAAGAGTAGATCTTAAATGTTCTCACCACACACAAAAAAATTGTAATTATGTGAGTTGATGGATGTTTTAACTAACCTTATTGTAGTGATCATTTCATAATCATACGTGTATCAAATCCTCTCATTGTACACCTTAAACTTACACAAGGTTGTATTTCAATGATATCTCAATAAAGCTGGGGAAAAAAGAATAAACACATAATTTTTTTTTAAATGAGGAATGGCATTAGGGAAAGGAGTTTAATTTAATCAATATTATTTTATTTCTTTAAAAATATAAAATCTGAAGTAAAAAATGCCCAAATGTTAACATTTGTTCATTCAGGGTGGTGAAGTATCAGGTTATTATTACTGCAATTTTTTGTGGTTTCAGTCTTTTTTTTATATTAAACTTAAGACTCTGGTTTCACGGAGGAGCAAGAGTAGAAGCAGAAACGAGAAAAGGCTGTTGTCAGGGGTCCACGCGAGAGTGACCGTGACTTGGATTAGGGTGGAGGCATTGAAGAAGGAGAGAAGCCAACACACTCCAGACGTATTTTAGAGGATTTGCTAATGGTTTGGATGGGGGTGAGGGAAAGATAAGAAGAGAAGTAACTCCCGGGTTTGGAGCTGTATCAAGCAGCTGAGGGGTCGACATTTATGAAGATTCAGCTGACCTAAGGAGGAAGGATTATGGAGGAAAGGTGGGTGGGGATGTATGTTAAAAATCCAGCATTTAGTAGCAGGCCGGTGGCGCAGCGGTTAAGTGCGTGCACTCCACTTCCACTGCCCTAGGGTTCACAGGTTCCGAACCCCGGGCACGCACCAATGCAATGCTTGTCAAGCCATGCTGTGGTGGCGTAGCATATAAAGTAGAGGAAGATGGGCACGGATGTTAGCCCAGGGCCAATCTTTCTTGGCAAAAAGAGAAGGATTGGCATCGGATGTTAGCTCAGGGCTAATCTTCCTCACGCACACACAAAAAAATCCAGCATTTAACTAAGTTGTGCCTATTAAGTTTAAGAGACCAATTAGACATCTAAGTGGAGATGTCAAGCATGCAACTGGATATCTGAGCCTGGTGGTCAGGGGAGAGGTCAGAGTGGAGATATATAATAGGAAGTTATCAGTATATAATGGTATCTAAGCCATAAGACTGGATGAGGTTATGAAGAGAGAAAGCATGGAAAGGAAAGAAAGCAGAACAAAGCCCAGGGGCACTCCTACATTACCCTAGGAGACCTAGAGGAGCTAGTGAAGGAAAAGCAGGAAAGGTAGAAGTAAAACTAGAAGAGGGTGGTATCATAGAAACTTATAAAGGAACAAATGAAATGAGAATAAAAGTAAGTTAGATTTGACGAGGTCATTGGTGACCTTGACAAAAGCAATATATATGGCAGAGTGAAGACAAAAGCCAGTAGACTGATGTTGTGAATGAATTTTTCAGTTTGTTTGAAATGTTTCATAATATAATTTTATTTTATTTTACTATTCACTCTTGGGAAATAAGAAAATGAAGACAGCAAGAGTAGAAAACTCAAGAAGTTTTGCTCAGAAAAGGAGCACAGATAGGGTTATGACTGCAGAGGGAATTGGTGTCAAGGAAGGTGTGGTTTTTGGTTTGCTTTGTCTCATTTTGAGATGGGACATATTTGAGCACGTACTTGTAGGCCTTCAGGAATGATCCAGTAATAAAAGAGAGACTGAAGATACAGGGAGAAGAAAAAGGGTGGTGGCAGGAACAGAGTCCTTAAGAAGGTGAGGGGGGAAAGGATTCTAGCACACATTGAAGGATGCTTCTTCCACTGTAACAAAAGACAGAGAATGTCAGCACAGGGGCAGAAGTCTTGAATATTTGGTTCTGGAGAAACAAGAGTATTCCTGAAAAATGCAATGAGGTTCCTGACCAACAGAGAGGAAGAGAGATGTTTCAGAAGGTTTGAGAAGAAAAGAAAAGTCATCTTGGAGAGTAAAATCAAAAAATAAATTGAACTTAATGGAAATGAAAGCATAATCTATCAAAATGTGTGGGACGCAGCTAGAGCAGTGCTCAGAGGAAATTTTATAGCACTAAATGCATAAATTGGAAAAGAAGAACAGTCTACAATCAATAATCTAAGCTCTCAACTCAAGAATCAAAAACAGAAAAACAAAGTAAACCCAAAGCAAGCAGAAGGAAAGACATACTAAAGATAAGAACAGAAATCAATGACATTGAAAACATGAAAACAATAGAGAAAAGTCAGTGAAACAAACAGGAGTTTCTTTGGAAAAAACCAATAAAATTGACAAACCTCTAGAAGACTGAGAAGGAAAAAAGAGAATATGCAAGTTACCAATATCAGGAATTAAATAGGGGATATCACTATAGAGACTTCAGACATCAAATGAGAAATAAGGGAATACCATGAACAACTCTACACACATACATATGACAATAGATGAAATGGCCTTTCTCAAGAAACACAAACTACTACAACTCACTCAATACAAAATGTTATTTGAATAGCCATATAACTATTAAGAAAATTGAATTCATAATTTAAAAACTATCAAAAAGAAACCTCCAGGCCCACATGATTTCACTGAAGAGTTTTACCAAATATTTAACCAATTGTATACAATTAACACCAATTGTATACAATCCCTTCTAAAAAGCAGAAGAGGAAGAAACAGTTCCCAATTCAATTTTACAAAGCTAGTATTACCCTGATGCTAAATCCAGATGAAAAAACAATACAAAAAAAGTATAGATCCAAAAACCCTTAACATAATGTTAGCAAATAGAATTCAGCAGTAAAAGAATTACATACCATGATTAAGTGAGATTTTTTTCCAGGGATGCAAGGCTGGCCCAATATTCAAAAGTCAATCAATGTAATCCACCACATTAACAAGTTAAAGAAGAAAGATTGCATAATCAATCAATGCAGAAAAAGCATTGGACAAAATCCAATATTCATTCATGATTTTTTTAAAAACTCTCATAAAAATAGGAATAGAGGAAAACTTCCTCAACTTGATAAAGATCATATACAAAAAACCTACAGCTAACATCATACTTAATGGTGAAAGACTGAATGCTTTCCCCCTAGGATCAGCACAAGGCAAGGATGTTCGCTCTCATTACTCTTATTCAACATAATGCTATAAGTTCTATCCAGTGCAATAAGGCAAGAAAAGGCATACAGACCAAAAAGGAAGAAATAAAACTGTCCCTATTTGCAGATGACATGATTATCTACATAGAAAATCCCAAGTAATCTACAAAAAAATCTCTAAGAACTAATAAGCGAATTCAACAAGGTCACAAGATAAACACAAAAATTTCAAATGTATTTCTATATACTAGCAATGAACTCATGGACACTGAATTAAAAATACAATATTATTTATAATCTCTCAGAAAAATGAAATATTTTGGTATAAATCTAATGAAACATGTACAGGACTTGTATACTGAAAACTACACAATGCTAATGAAAGAAATCAAAGATCTAAATAAATGGAGAGACATACCATATTCATGGATTGGAAGACTCAGCATGGTAAAGATGTCAACTCTCCCCAAATTGATATACAGTTTAATGCAATTCCTATCAAAGTTTTTTGCAGATATAGACAAGAGTATTCTAAAATTTATATAGAAAGGCAAAGGAACTAAATTAATTAAAACTATTTTGAAAAAAGAAGAAATAAGGAAGAATCAGTCTACCCAATTTCAAGACTTATTATATAGCTACAATAATCAAGACTGTGTGCTCTTATACAGAGGAAGTATACGTGACATTGTCCTACATAGCATGGACCAAAGAAGAAAGATCATACACACGATATTCTATTGACCTTGGCCAAAAGTTTTAAACCCTCTATATGTAGAATCCCTGGAGATGTTTCAACAGTGTGACATACGTTGGGTGAGTCTATATAACATGATACGCCTGAATAAAAATCAAAACATCAAGTCTCTCATTTGTCTTTGAAACTAAAGTGCAACTATTTGGATTTTTCATTTACTCTTACTAAAATTGTTCATTAAGTTTGCTTTAAGAAAAAAACAGAAAGCATGAAATCTATAGAAAGGGAAAAGCTAGTTCTGCAAATATCTAGATGAATGAGTGTGCTAATTTCAATAGAGAAGACAAATATAAATGTTGTGGGGAATTAGAAATTTTGATTAGATTTACTGGATGTAAATTAAATTTCTACCTCTAATAAGATGGTGAGGCACACATTAAGAGAGAAGCTGGGAAGAAATTATACAGGTTATATTGTATAGGGTTTTTCCCCCCCGACAATACTGACAAAGATTTGTAGCTGAAGAAAACACACAGGCACATTCATGTTACATCACTACAAGTCTGAAGGTGAAAAGAACTCTGATAGAATGTCTTCCAAAAATAGCCATCGTCTTCCTAAAAACAAGTAGGGGTTGAATAGAGCTGGTGACAGAGAGCTCTGGCCTCTCTATTCCAGTGTTATACAAAGACCATAGGCATGGGGAAGGCCAAGAAATGGGTCACCTGCATTTGCAGGTTGCTGAGGGCATGCTAACAAGGCAAGCAGGCATCAAAGGCGTCAGTAGCAACTGACCCCCTAAGCAAAACATTTAAAACAGTGGTTCTCAAATTTCAACATCCATCAGAAACACCTAGTGCGTTTTCCAAAGCTCAGATTGCTGGGCCCCACCCCAGATTATCTGCCGGGGAGCCTGGGAGTCTGCATTTCTAACAAGTTCCCAGATGACGCTGATACTGCTGGCCCAGGACCACATTTGGAGAACCACTGATTTAGAGGAACTTACACACTTGTTTGGCACTTACTTGGGGAAATTATCACAAGAAAATTTCCTTTCCAGATGTGCCAGTATAACTCCCTTTATCAGATACAATGGGTTTCCCTCTCTTCTAGGAAGCTAAGAACTATATTTTTATGATCAATTATATTAAAATATCAACTGAGGTTTGAGGTACATCTATGTTCCTGTTCCTCAGTGGCTTCTCCTTTTATTGAAAAATGTTTCTGTTTCTTTTAAGAGGAAGACAGGGTGGAATGAACAAATGAATGAATGAATGACCAAACTCTCATCACACTTTATTTCTGGCCTAGAAATGTAGGACTTGGAAGCTAGCAGCACTCACTAACTATAAGCCTTAAAATTTGACATTTTTAACCTTCATAAAACTCTAGCTGCCAAGTGACTATCCCACACGCGTCCACCATTCCCTTCTGGTAAGCTAGAGAAAGGGCCAAGGAAAGAAGCTCATGGTGTTCATGTGGGCTTTGATTTGGAGCCAGTGCATGCTGTTGATCCCACATCTGGCTTGCAAGGATGAGGCAGGAGATGCATTACTGCATAGATGACACAGTAGCAGAGCTCTGGCCCAGTGCTTAGCTCATGAGCCACAGACCCAGGTTCCCTCTGACTGTCTCTTATTACACTGGCTGCTGCAAGGTTCTATTCAAAACCAGCATTTGAATTCTCCATTTAGACATTTTCCCTGGGCCTACCCTCTACTGCAGACAGCCACAGCAAGAGCAGCCCCAAGCGTGACCCAAGCCCCTCAGTCATTCCCAGGTACCAGTCACAGATTTGGCAAAGATTCTATGACCTTCCAGGGACCTCATCTGCCTCTGTTCCTGGATGCATGGCCCCTTCAGCAACACCACTGTTCCTCTTGCTCACACAAAACAAATGTGCACACGAATACACACACACACATGCATGAACACTCTTTTTGGGACTGCTTTACAAACTCCTGGATATAAGGTTTTAGAATGCCGTTTATAACAGGAGTCTGTAGCCACGTGCACAAACTGGTTTGGAAAACAAAAAGATTGAATTCTAACTGACATATGTTTTCTCTAATCACCATCAGGCATTTTTGGATCCAGTTAGTTATTAACTTGCTATCAGCTGAATTTGACCTGTAGTTTTCAAAGTGCTCACTGTCACCTGATTTCATCCAGGGTTTTTCTTCACCTGGGGTCAGCTGAGTGTAGGCTCAGGCAGGGCAGCCTGAGAGGGAGTCTGAAATGATGCTGTGTGTGTTGCCAGCAGGTGGGAGGATCTTGAAGTGTTGATCTATGTTGCCAGCAAGCAGGCTCCTGATAACAATAGCTACCATTAGTCAGCACCTTCCAGGTGCCAGGCATCTTATCTTGCATTCAACCCTCACCAACAACACAAGATGTCTATCACCATCCGCCACACAGATTCTGAAGCCTAGAGGTGTTGAATGACTCAGGCTGGTAGGTGACAGAACCAGATTCAACCCTCTCGACACCAGGACCTACCTTTCTGCTACATGGCGCAGGTTTGCTGCTAAGTTCATAGAGATCCTCATTTTCTCCTTGTTCTGTGACCCTCTAATCATGATGTGCCACCATTTATATGAAATTTCAACATTATTTTGAAAGATGAGAAAAAGTAATGAAACATTAAATGTGTGTTGGCTTCCGAAATAATTATTTAAATTAAAAGACATATTTGTGTCCAGATTATGGCTATGTTTTGTTTTTTCCTTCTTGTCTAGGCTCCACATTACCTGGTGGCTGGAACTAATGAATGCATTTAAATGCACATGCACACACACATGAGCATACACTGGTAGACTGCTAAACGTGTCTGTCTAGCAATTGCCCTCAATTTTATCCATGAATTTGAGGAGGGCTAGTCCCACCAATCCACAAGGTTCTGACAGTTATGGGGACTTGGTCAGGGACAGGTCCCTAATTCAAGCTGATCCAATCTTCATTCTCAACATTTTTGCCAGAGCAACGAGGAAGAAGACACTCCATGTCCATTGGATGTAAACCCAGAAAGGAGCCGGCCTGAAGACAACACAGAGAAGAACAGAGCAGAGACATGGAAGACAGTCCTGATGACATTGTCCGGGGCCCTGAATCCAGCATGCCTGAAGCTAACTACCCCTGGACTTTTCTGTTTTGGGAGACAATACAATGCTATTTGGTCTTAAACCAAATTGAGTTGGGTTTTCTGTCACTTACAATTGAACAAGCTCTGATGGGCATTTATAAACCTCAGGTCTTAGCAGATAGCACCCACCTGGGTCTGGTCCCTGCTTCCCTCAACTAGAGTTCTTTCCGTTGCAAAGAACTCAAATAAGTTTGAGTGGAGGGGAGGGGTGTTTTAAGGATATATGAGGAGTGGTGAGGAAGAGGAAAGGACCTGAAGTCCAAGAACAGAGGACTTTCTGGCCATGTCAGGCCCCACCTGCAGAAAAAGAGGAACCTCAGGAGCCAGTGGATTTCCACTTTGCCACTCTACCCTAATAGGCTTCGCTACTATCAGATGTCTTCTCTCGATGTGGCTCGTCTGTTGCAGCCACCTCACTGCTTATTCTTTCAACCTGCCATTTCTCTGCTTGAGTCCCTGCTTCCTTATAACTTTGACTCTCCACGACTCCTCTTGGCTCTCACTCTTCCTCAAGGCTCCTCTTTAGACAGCCCTTAAGCTTCAACTCTAGCTCCTCACAGCCTCTTTCTCTTGACATTTTCTAGTCCACATTTCTGAAAAATCTGATTGGCCCAGCTCCTCTTTGCGTGCATGGCAACCTCAGAGGTTGCTGACCAGCCTACAAAGTGGCTGCCCCTTTGGGTCAATAAGCACTTCCGATACAGTCAGCTGCAGACAGGGGTGGAATCTCTTGCTTTTACTGAAAAGGGACTCTGAGCAAAGCAAGCCCTTGATTGACTTCTCTAGTGCATGCCCACTCTCTCCCAGCTTGGCCAATGCACACTTTTCTTTCTGCCTAGAATACCCTTCCTTCCCTCTCCCTTTTTTTGGTGAAAAAGCCATCTCAAAGGTCACCTCTTCCAGGTAGAGGCTGTGTTAGATTTCCCCTTCCCAGTGTTACCTCCTTCAAAGAACCAACTGTCTGGTAATGTCATTGTGCAGATAACAGGATAATGTTTTAATATTTTCATTAATGTCATTTTCTCCAAGATTTCCTGATATCTCAAGGTTATCCTCTCTTTGAGGAGCTAGACTTTGGAAATATAGGAAAACATCAGTGATATATTCTTGGCTTTTGTGCTTCAAAAACCATTTAGGGGACCTAAACCTGGAGTTCATATATGGAGAAAGAAAAAAAGCAGCCCCTGACATTTGGGGGCTGGCTTAATACAGTCAGCCTGGCCTTGGTTTTGCTAGGAACTGGCCTGGTACCCACAGACAAGCCTGGGTGTTCTCCTATTAAACATAAATAATTTCACAGAACATCAATATCAGACAAGGCTACTATGAAACCATAATGGATCAAGACGAAAACAAGACCACTCCATAATCATGTCTGAACACAGTCAAAACATGAACATTATCCAAGACACAAGAATACCCAACATCCCCCTCCTTCAGCTAATATGAGTGATGGCTGCGCCTTTACCAATTATAGCTTTAGCCTCTGCTAGTCTTCTCTCCTCCTAGATAAAATGTATTAAGATACCCAATCGTAGAATTATGATTATAGGGTATTAAGATACCCTACTTCCTGACAACATCCAATCCAGAGCAAAACCCCATTTCCTTAAACCCTTTCAAAATCTCTTAACACAAGCTCAAGTTCTATAATAAGTTCTTTCTAACACCCTCTTACTGACAACACTTCAATTCTTTATGGCATGTGCTCTCCCTCGCTGCACCAAGTAATAAACCAAATTTGTTCAACTACAGGTGTGTTCTCGCTGGTCTTGGCTGGAGGGCATTGACATTCTGAACTCTGAAGAAGTCAAGGCATAGCTTATACTATAAATAAAAAGATTTGAAAGAATGTGTGTGGTCATTCAAAGACATTTTTTCCCCTCCCCACCCATAGCAGACTGCTTAATATTCCATTATCTGAGGAGCTGAGGCAAAGAGGAGAGAAAATCAAAGGGAAACACACTGACATTATGCTACCAAAAAATAAGTACACTCTATGGGAATATTAGGACATCTAAAACCAAGTATTGTGGTCACTAATTGGTAAGGAAGAAATTTGGACCCCTGTAGGTCCCTGAGAGAAGTACCCATGCCATTTACTCTCCCACCTCTTCCCATCTACCCCCACCAACCCACAAAAACACCAGGCAAGTCTTTTGGAGGCAGCGTGCATAACAGAATTCCGAGATAGATTTGGAGAACCACAAGTAAGGAAGATCTGTGCTCAGTTCCCACATGGAGCTCAGTACTTGATAAAACTTATGGAACTTCCCAAAGCCTGGCATCAGAGCTCTCTGAACCCAGCCACTTAGGGATTTTTATGGAGGTTTTATTACATAGGTGTGATTGGTTAAATCATTGGCCATTGGTGATTGAATTGCACCTCTAGCCTGGAGGTTGCGGTAGAGGGTAGGCCTACAAATTCCAAGCTTCTAATCAAGGTTTGGTCTTTCTGAGACGAGCCCCCATCCTAAAACTATCTAAGGACCCTCCAAGAGACATCTCATTAGCATAAACTCGAGTATGGTTGAAAGGAGCTTGTTATGATTAACAAAAGATGCTCCTATCACCTTCATCACTCAGGAAATTCCAAGGGTCTTAGGAGCTGTGTGCCAAGAACCAGGGATAAAGACCAAACATATATTTCTTATTATACCATACCAGCACAGTACATGGAACAGCCAACTGTCTGAGGACAACCAAGAGTATTGTGGGAGCAGCTAAGACTCAAACCTGCAGAAGCCTTGTGGTTGGGATAAAGAGACACAGCTGTAATCTACATGAACCAGCCCTTATGGACCAAATGGAAATGAGACGCTCAAGAGATGCCAAGGTGGAAGATGACACTAGGATCTCCCCATCCCCAATGTCTTGGCATTTCGATGCCTCCCCAGAACTCAATTCAACCCCATGGAAGGAGAGGAGTGGGGAGGAAATCCTGAACTGACCAAGATTACATTGATTGAAATTGTGTCCATTTGTTGTCAGAATAAAAGCTCAAAATAGAAATTGAATTCTGTTCTGGAAAACTTAAAACAGTTTCATTTCTGGGCACTGAGTTTGTTTAATGAGATGAACCCACTACTTTTGTTGTTACCTGCTCTAGGCTGCAGGTGTTTTCAGTCTGTGGACTTGAAGTCATGTCCACAATACCTGTCTGTCTCCCTCACTAAACCCTAAGTTCCTGGAGCGCTGGAACCCCATATTATTTGTCATTGACCCACCAGTGCCTACCACAATACAGGTTTTGCATTTGTCCTGGAACAGCCATTAACTAGCTATATATCCTTAAGAAAGTTGCTAATTGCTTTGAGGTTCCATTTTCTCACCTTAAAATTAGGGAATCTACTGTCAAAAATAAAGCATGTGTTTTCACCAATTGTATAAAAGACTAATATTACATTGGTAATAAGAATGAATCGTAGAATTTTTAAGAAAATGTGTTTTTCTATTGTATAGCTATGTACTAATCAGAACTAGGTTAACTAGATTCAACTACTCCTTTAATCCAAGGGATTCAGAGTAATCCTTAGGGAACCCAATTTAATGACTAGATAAGGCAGATTTGTAATTAGCGTATCAACTGCTTATGTGGAATTAAGTCTTTCCAAAGTGCTTGAAGGTACTTGAAACAGTTTATCTTAAGTAGCCCAACTGTTCCCAAACCTGGCTCATCGACAGAATCACATGTGGAACTTTTTAATCACAGAGATCCCTGGGTCCACCACAGAGATTCTGATTCTGTGGGTCCTGGTGGGCTCTGGAATCTACAGGTTTAAAAAGCTTCCCAGGAAATTCCAGTGATCAGCCAGGTAAGAGAATCACTGATTTAGAAAAAAAATTAACTAGACAACAGAAAGTCCAACCCTATTTGAATTATCATAGATTCCAAATTAATTTCTCTTTTTCTATTTTATATCAGAACATTTTTTTCCTTTTTTAAATCAGTACATTACTAGCTAAGGCTATGCTGTCTGAGAGTTGCTTCAAAATAAGCTGGCGAGTTGTGGAATTGGGCTGGGGAAGCGGGGTGAAATGAAACAAGATGGGCCGTGAGTTGATAATTGTTGAACATGGGGTAGAGCACAAGTATTCTATTTTGTTTTTATTAATATATTCTCTCTACTTTTGTATATGTTTGAAACTATCTACTGGGGCTTTGGGGGAAAAAAATAAATTAAAAAAAAGAGAATCAGAGCATTTATTATTATCTTCAGCCTCCTCTCAACAAAAAGATGTCTTTCCACTAGGGGGATGAAATGAGTTGACACATGTTCTCATAGATATACGTGTGTCCCCAAACATTTTCTCTAAAAGCCCAAGCATCTAGCAGGTCACCTCTCAGGTTTTGTCTTGTTTTGTTTTTAAATCTATTTCATCCCTTTCTTTTCCCACTCTTTCTTTAGGTATGATGATGCAGTATCTCCAACAATAGGTTTCTAAGGTCATGTTAACCCATCAAAACTCTGCTTGCAACATATTTCCCCAAATCTATTTGGGTTGGTGTTCCCTGACACTAAATTCCATTTTATCCATAGATATATCTGCACAGTGTTTATACATTGAAAACATATATTAGATATCATACACAAAGAGAGAGAGAGAGAGAGGGCTTCCAAATACCTGGGTCATCACCTGAATTTCTCATTCATAATCTAGGTATATTTGGCCCCATGTATTCACAGACAGAGAAACATACATTTCCATGTGCACATCCCCACATGAGTGCACACACACACAAACACATATATAAATCTCTTTTGACCCTACCGTGTACATACTTTGGAAAGTTTGTTGGAAGCAGCCGCCTGGTAATAATTCACCGCACCTCATGTATAGTAAGCAGTAATGCGCCGGCCTTTATGATGAATTGCCAGGGTAACATAGGGACGTCTTGTTCGCATTTCAATGCACCAAGTGTCAGATTCTTATTTCATTACTCGCCGGTACATTAGTGGACGGTTTTTAATTTCTTTTTTTTTCCCTTCAGCAAAGCTCCGTGGAGGCCTCTCGCTTCTGCCACTTGCATTGGGAGCAAGGTTGCATTATTTTTAAATGCTATAGTGTCTGGGTTGGACTCGAAATGTTGCTGAATTAACAAAATAAATGATAGCTTCCTACCAGCAGTTCTATCTGGCTTTTTTTTTTTTAACACAAAATTTCTCTTGCTTTTATTGAGCTCATGCTATAAAAGGGGGGTTGGAGGATTTGTGGCATCTTCTTCATATTTTAAATCTGATATTTTTCTTTGTTTTCAGTTGTGTTTTGTTTTGTTTTTTTCTTTTACCTAGATTCATATTGTTCCTTATGTGAAACAATATGAGAAGCTGCAAGAAGCTATTCTCAGGGAACACGTAGGTCCATATTACCTCGTAATGAGCTGCTGGATGCTCAGACCTACCATGAAGTCCCCTGGCCTGCCCCACACTTGAAGGCAGTGGACTAAATGTGGATGCCATATAGACGGAGAGCAGATTTATTTTTCACAATTCTCCCAAACTTTGAAGTGAACTTTCTTCCTAATGTTTTCCCATGTACGTAATCAGATATAATGGAATGTTCTTTAGAGCAGTGATTCTCAAACTTTAGCTGGCATCAGTCTGCCGGAGGGCTTGTAAAAACACGGATGACGGAGCCCCACCCCACAGTTCCTGATTCAGTGGGTCTGGGACAAGGTCTGAGAATTTGCATTTCTTTTTTTTTTTTTTAATTTTTTGTTTATTGCAGTAACATTGGTTTATAACATTGTATAAAAGAATTTGCATTTCTAACAATATCCCAGGTGATGCTGATGCTACTGATCAGAAATACGCTTTGCCAACCACTCCAGGTTGGATTATAAGCCCAGCTCTATCATTTACCTTCTGAGTGGTCTTGGGAAACTTATTTCACCTCTCTGAAGTTTAGAGTCCTCATCAACAAAACAAAGACAGTAATAGCACTTTCCCCTAGAGTAATTGTTAGGAAAAGTGAACAATGAATATGAAACACCAGGCACATAGTAACTACTCAACAAATATTGCTCTTTTCCCTTTCTCTTCTCCTTCTCACGAAGGGAAGTGAGAGGTCCTGTAGTCCAATACTCCACACAATGCTGGAGTCCCTCCTCCAGCTTGCCTGCTGTGCTCCTGTCTGGTCACCTCCAGATGTGGGGAGCTCTCTACTCCAGGGAAATCCATCGCTTTGTGGCCAGCTCTCACTGCTAGAAAGTTATGCTGAGTTGAAACCTAAGTCCCTGAAATTACATGCTACTGCCCTCCTGAGTCACAGAGAATAAATTCCTCTGATTTTGAAAGTTTTAAATCAGGACATCATATAGGCTTATTACCACGATAAGTGGGACTTCCACAGGAGCACATCTTGAACTGTTTGCTATACCATGTTGTGTTTATTAGTGACTTCAGTGACAGATTCATTCACTTATTCATTCTCTCACTAAGCAAAGTACGGGAGGAGAGCTCTGCGAAAGATGAGGCTGGCAAAATGGACAGAAACTGCATTCTGCAGGCTAAGGTAGGCCAGACTAAGAGGTCTAGGCTTTATTCTTGGGTGGTGGGAAGCTTTTGACTAGTTTTAAGGCAAAGAGTGAAATGACCAAACTTATATTTTATAAAGATCACACTGACAAGAATTTGAAAAATACATTGTGTGTGGTGAGACCAGAGCCAAGGAGACTAATTAGAAGATTACAGAGAAGAGAAAATGAACAGGACAGAGGTCAAGAAGGTAGAAAAACATGACTGGGTCATCAGTTGTGTGTGCAGGATGAAGGACAGGTAGGTGTCTAGGATGATGTCCAAGGCCCTGGCGGCTGAATAAAGGGTTGACATTTACTAATAAAGGTAATACTTGAAGCGTATCAGGCTTTCTAGAAAATAATCAGTTCAATTTGGGGCATGTTATGTTTGAAATACTTCTGGGACATCCTGTAGGCAATTGAATACATAGGTTTAAAATCTCAGGAGTAAGATCTGAACTGTAGATGCAGATGTGGCAGTCAATGACATATATTATAGTCAGTTATTATAGTAGGAATTAAAATTATAGGATAATAATTCCATAATTATAGGCATGAAAACTACACTCAGAGTCAGAGAGGAAAGAAGAGGACCAGGACACAACTTTGTGGGATAGCAACATCTGAGGGGCAGAAGAACAAAAAGGAATCCACTAAGGACAGCCAGAGAGATGGAAGAACACACAGGAGAGAGCAAAATACAGAAGCCAACGGAGAAAACCAAGAAGAGGCGTGTGGCCAACAGCATCCAGTGCCACAGAGGGAGGACTTCAGGTAAATACTGAAAGAAGCCCATTGGATGTGGCAATCCAGACCGGCTCTTGGTGAGAAAGTGTCTGTGGAGTGAATGTGGTAAAAACTAGGTGGTTGAGCTCATGTGAAAAAAAGAGGGAAATGAGAAAGTAGGGACGAAGTACACTATCTTCCAAGAGCTTGGAAGGAATGGAGAGACACGTAGATGGAATGGGTCAAGGAAGAGTATTTTTAATATCAGAGAAAAATGAGTACAAGTTACCGTGGGGTGAGAACCAGCAGCCATGGCCAATACTTCTCGTAAGCGAGCTCCTGTGCTTGTTTATGGCTGAAATTGTGTGACTGACAGACATCAGCCACAGCAAAGTCAAGAATAATAAAATGATTTTGGGCAATGGAGGACAGAGCTTTGACTTAATGCCCAGACTATGCTGACTTGTAGGAAAAACAAAACACCATTAATTTTCAGGCTACTGTCCCCAAACTCAGGGTTCCTGTATCTCCAAGGTAGTCATACCTCTTCAAGAACACTCAAGCTTGGGATGGAAGCAGGAAGATGAATCCCACATTAGGTAACAGGCGTCTGCCCCATTGCTTTGCCACAAGCCATGCCATGATGGTAAAAGCTAGCTCTAGAGAGCAGCTTCTCCCCCAAGTATTCATGACCCTCTTCACATTTATTCTCTTGATCACAATTATTCTCACTCCCATCCACCAGCAGTCTTTCTCCCTGGCTCCAATATCTGCCTCTCACCTTCTTCACTTTTGTTGACTCATTCAGATCCCATTTTTTAGTTCACCTCCCCACTCCTACCTCTGCTGTACCCCCAGTTTTGAAAAATGTCCCTAAATTGAGCAACCAAACCAACTCCAGATAAGGGACAAACTCCCTGGCCTACCACCTCCAACAGAACACACCACCAGCCAGACCAGGCATAGCCCCCGTCAGGAGAGGAAGTGAGAGAGCTTAAGAATGTATATTACCTTAACTACACCTCCATCCTTATGTCCCCTATCGCTCAGCACAATGTCTTACACATATAGGTCCTTGAAAATTCTTTATTGAATTGAAATGCACTTGGTGGTCCTCTTTTTTACTGTATTTTCTCCAATTCCCCAGGACATAAGTGATTCTCACTGTCCTAGGATTCCCAGGACACCCATCTCAGGAGTAAGGGCCATAACTGGACCTCCACTGGAGAAGACTCCCCTCCCAACAAAGTGGCATGCTTTGCCTACCACTCTCCAACAGGTGAACTCTCATGTAGGTGCCCAAGGCCACCCAGCTAGTACATGACAGAACCAGGATTTGAGCCTCACCCATCCGGTCCCAAAGCCTGTGCTCTTCAAGACTTAGGGACGGTGCTGTCTTCACTCATCTACATGATGTGGTACAAGGAGGGGAATGTCCTGCCCCCAAAGGTCTCCCCTACTCAGCAGGCATTATGCTCTGTCCCTGAACAAGGTTTCAGGACTGTAGTCATCAAGAGACCCCACTGATTCTCCTAGAACTAGGGTGAGACAAGAGAAGATGACCCTGTATGTGCATGACCCTGAAAGTGAGTGCCTACTTATATTTTGCACCATAGGAGTCTCAGTCACCATGCCCTAGTCCTAGCCCTAGATTCTCTTGAGGATCTCCTTTTGGTATCCTAAAAGAACACTATTTGAAGATGTATAAAATTATCTTATCTCTGGAGTGACATCACCAACATGACTAAGACTTCTCTTGTTCATGCACTTCCCCTCCCACAACCTCAACAAAAATTTGGCATCCATTCACAAAGAAAAAGGTCTTTGTGGGAGCTGTGGGATCCAGCACCATTCACCAAGGGACCTGGGAGGAGTTACGCCCACCTGTGCATGAGTCCGATAATAGGCACAGAGACCTCTTTCCTGGCTGTGTACCCTGCAGTGGCCCATGAACCAGCTCCAGCGCCTCTCAGTCGTGGTCTGAGAGCCCCTGAAAAACACTGTCTTAGACAATTACCACAGATGAAAGAGCCTTTGTTGAAGTCCGGGTTTCCAGTGGAGAAGTTCCAGCACACCATCAGAGGAAAAAAATAGGAGTTTGAACACATTAGACAGGTAAGAGGAACAGTTTGACTTTGCCTGCATCACCCCTCCCCCAACGCAGCACAGCTCAGCGCCAAGAGACATCTTTTCGATTTCAGGGTGGGGGGGTCAATGCATGATCACTTGACTTCTCTAGCTATGCAGGGTGCTGCCAAGGAGGCCCATTTCTCTCTCATTCCATCCAGAGTATTGAGTCATGAGCTGCACGACTTGGGGGCAGGAAAAGGGTGGGAGAGCAGCAGATAGGAATCTGGGACAGCATTAAAGGGATGCGATCCTACTAACTATGTCAAGGACTCCATCAAGTCCACCCACCCCACTGGGGACACCTGGCCCACAGATCCCCCAGCTGGCACATAGGCACCCACAGTGCTCTGTGCACCTCACCCACCACACCCCCACCCACTGGCCAGGAATCAAGGCATGCTACTGATGGCAGCGAGAGCAAGCATTGGCAGATGGCTAGCATGCAGGCATAGAAAGAGAAAAGGAAACCCTTACACACTGCTAGTGGGAATGCAAACTGGTGCAGCCAGTATAGAAAACACTATGGAGATTTCTCAAAAAATTAAAAATAGAAATACCATATGATCCAGCTATCCCACTACTGGGAATTTATCCAAAGAACATGAAATCAACAATTCAAAGAGACTTATGCACCCCTACGTTCATCACAGCATTAGTCACAATAGCTAAGATGTGGAAGCAAGCCAAGTGCCCATCAATGGATGAATGGTTAAAGAAGATGTGGTGTATATATCTATATCTATATAAATAGATATAGATATATACACAATGGAATACTACTCAGCCATAAAAAAGACAAAATTGTGCCATTTGCGACAACATGGATGGACCTTGAGGGTATTATGCTAAGCAAAATATTCCAGACAGAGAAAAACAAACACCATATGATTTCACTCACATGTGGAAGATAAACAAACACATGGACAAAAAGAACAGATTAGTGGTTACCAGAGAGGAAGAGGGTCAGGGGAGGGTGAAAGGGGTAAAGGGGCATATGTATGGTGACTGATAAAAATTAGACTATTGGTGGCTAACACGATGCAGTCTATACAGAAACTGATATATAATAATGTACACCTGAAATTACACAATGTTATAAGCCAATATGACCTCAATAAAATAGTTTAAAAAAAAAGTCAGCCCAAATCTGCAGGCCAGGGAGAAACCAAACTTGAGCTTTAGTGCCACCTTGGGGAAAACAAAAGCGAGGCTGTCAGCAACTCACCAACTGGAAGAAAATATTTGCAAATCATATATCCAATAAGGGATTAATTTCCAAAATATATAAAGAATTTGTACAACTCAGCATCAAAAAAATAAACAATCCAATCAAAAAATGGAGAGGATATGAACAGACATTTTTCCAAAGATATACAGATGGCCAACAGGCACATGAAAAGATGCTCAACATCACTAATCATCAGGGAAATGGAAATCAAAACTACAATGAGATACCACCCCCCACCTGTTAAAATGGCTATTGTCAAAAGGACAAGAGATAAGTATTGATGAGGATGTGGAAAAAAGGGAAACCTTGTGCACTGTGGTGAGAATGTAAATTGGACAGCCACTATGGAAACAGAGTAAAGATTCTTTAAAAAATTAAAAATAGAACTACCATATGATCCAGAAATCCCACTTCTGGGTATATATCCAAAGGAAATGAAATCAATATCGCAAGGAGATATCTGCACTCCCATGTTCATTGCAGCATTATTCACAATAGCCAAGATACGGAAACAACCTAAGTGTCCATCTACAGATGAATGGATACAGAAGATTTGGTATATATATATGAATATTATTCAGCCATGAGAAAGAAGATCCTGCCATTTTCTACAACATGGATGGACCTTGAGGGCATTATGCCAAGTGAAATAAGTCAGACAGAGAATGACAAATACTGTACGATGTCACTTATATGTGGAATCAGAAAAAGCCAAACTCAGAGAAACAGAGAATAGAATGGTGGTTGCCAGAGGCTTGAGGGTGGGGGAAACGGGAGATATTGGTCAAAGGGTACAAACTTCCAGTTACAAGATGAATAAGTTCTGGGGATCTAGTGTACAGCATGGTGGCTATAGTTAACAGTATCATATTATATACTTGGAAGTTGCTAAGAGAGTAGATCTTGAATATTCTCACTACAAAAAAAAAACATAGTAATTATGTGAGGTGATGGAGGTGTTAACTAACCCTACTGTGGTAATCATTTCACAATATATAAGTTTATCAAATCATCATGTTGTACACCTTAAATTTACACAATGTCATATGTTAACTATACCTCAATAATGCTGGAAAAAAATTATCTCATTTCATAAACTTATTTCTACTTTTTTACTGTCTTGTGTATGTGCACAGAGAGATTGTGGAACGGATTTATATTGATGATGATTGTGTCAGGTTGAGTGTTTGAGGTGTATCTTAGCCCGGGTTCCCCGAGATAAGGGTGATAAGCAGATGGTTTATTTGGGAAGTTTATTTCTAGAGACCAAGGAGAGTGAAACAGGCAAGGAGCGAATGCCAATATAAGGATGCTATCAAGTTAGGCATCACCAGGGGGAACTGGTGATCCGTCTGGCTGGGTTCACCTGAGGAAATATACAGAAGTTATCTCAGAAGCGTGCCCCCAGGATCAACATGGAGAAGTATTTTTTTGTGTGTGTGTGAAGAAGATTGGCCCTGAGCTAACATCTGCCAATCCTCCTCTTTTTTTACTGAGGAAGACTGGCCCTGGGCTAACATCCATGCCCATCTTCCTCTACTTTATATGGGATGCCACCACAGCATGGCTTGACAAGCGGTGCGTCAGTGCAAGCCCGGGATCTGAACCGGCGAACCCCGGGCCGCCATAGTGGAGCGCAGCACTTAACTGCTTGCGCCACTGGGCCGGCCCCATGGAGAAGTATTTATCCCTGGCTTCCGTCCCCATTGGTTGAGGGTTGCCACACTTCAAGGTTGTGCAAGAATGAGTGTCAAGCAGGCTCCCACTGACATCCCCAGCTGTGGTGTCACAGAAGCCCCAGGGTAAGTAGCAAGAGATACTCAGCACATGCGTGAGCCAAAGTGCTGTCAAAGGAAGGAAGTCAAAACCTGCACGAAGCTGTTTGCCCTGGCCGATCTTGGAATAAGGACTTAGTCTAAGAGAATATGAAGTGTCCAAAATGGGGTGATTTTTTTTTCTCTTTTCTATATTATATCTTTTAATTTGCAGGAAATTTTTTTAATAATAAGCATGTGTTATGTTTATAATGATGATATAGTCAAGATTATTTTTTAAATAAATGTCTATTTGCAATGGAGGAGTCCTTGCCAGGTACTCCACAATTCTTTTTGAGCTAAATTCTACATTATAAATGACCTTGAGGGCTGACCATGTGGTAGGCCTGAAGACACGGGCCATAGCCCTGTAGGAGGGAAGACCTTCTGTGGACTTCCATGGGATTCAACTTGGATTCTTTGTTCCTTGTACATAAGTGCCCTTCCCCAAACACACACAGGGCCAATTCCCATGGCTTTAAATAAAATTTAAATTTGCCAACAATTCCTAAATTTGTATCTCCAACCCAAATCTCACCTCAGAGCTCCGGATTCTGTATATACAACTGCCTGTCAGACATTTTTATTTGTATATAGCATAAGCATCTCAACTAAATTCTTGAATTTCTTCACAAAACTGTTCCTCTCTTGATCATCTCCATCGCTATGGGCTGAACTGTGTCCCCCAAAAATTCTTATGTTGAAGTCCTAACCCCCACTACCTTTGACCCACACTTAGATATAGGGTCTTTAAAGAGATAATTAAGTTCAAGTGAGGTTATTAGGGTGAGCCCTAATCCAATATGACTGGTGTCCTTATAAGAAGAGGAAATTTGGACACTGACACATACAAAGGGAAGATGGTGTGAAGACACAGGGGGAATACAGCCATCTACAAAGCAAGGAGAGGCCTGGAACAGATTCTTCCCTCAGAAGGAAACAACCCTGCCAACAACTTGATCTTGGACTTCCAGACTCTGTAACTGTGAGAAAATAAACTCTGCTGTTGAAGCCACCCAGTCAGTGGTACTTAGTTACAGCAGCCCTAGCACATAATACACCATATAAACAGTTGGTACCACCAACCTCTAGTAGCTTAAAGCCAGAAATCTGGCAGTCAGTCCTGAAATGCCTTCTTGCTCACCCCTACATCCAACCTGTAACCAAGTCCTGCTGCATCAGCCTACAAAATACATCTCAATCTCTCCACTTCTCTCTACCTCCACTGCCACCACCTGGCCAGAGCCACCAGATCTAGTGACAGGAACCATATCAGCAGCCTGATGACCAGGCATGGTTCTTGTCAGTCACCTCCAGCAAAGTGGGAATGGACTTTTGAATGGACACTTGTAATTGCCTAAAACTAGCTAAACAGGATAGGGGTGGTTAGGGGCAGGTGGTGAAGAGGCAGGGGACACAACTCCTGACAGGTCCTGTGCTAGAGTGGGCCTCTGGCTTCTGACCTATTTTGACTTCTCTAGGCTTATTCTGACCCTCAATATCGGCCTCATTCTTTGAGTTTGACCTCACAGTGCGGACTTCAGATTCAAGGCCCTCAAGGCCTGTGCACCCATCGGTTCTTCCTTGCCCATCTACCTACCTGGCTGTCCCCTACTGTCCTGGTCCTGCTCAGACCCTCAGCACTTGAAGGTGTCCACACCCCTGCTGCCAGCCCTTTAGTTCTGCCTCTACCACCAGATCCTTCCCAGGGCTTCTGGGCCTGAACCTCACCGCTCAGGCTGCTCCTCAGGCTCAGCCCCTCCATCCATGCAAGGCATGCCCCTATTTTGATGGGTTCCCCAACACCTACAGGAGAAAGGCCAGTCCCCTCCCCTGCAACATGGTACACACAGCTGCCTGGGCCCTGCTTCCCTCTCCAGCCCTGCCTTATGTATTCCCCCTCCTCCCTCAAACACTCTAGCAATCTACTTGTCTCCCAAATAGGCCACTAAGTTTCACACTTCCACGTTTCGTTCATGCTGTTCTCTCTGCCTCAGATGCTTTGCCCCCACAGTTACTCCTGGCTACCCCAATTTGTTCTCTGAGACTCAGATCAGATGACCATCTCCGTCCATATTCCATCCCTCACTCTCCCGTCTACCAGCTCTAGATGCCCCCTCCTCCTGCTCCTGTATTCCCTTCTGTCTCTGCACTTTACCCACTGTATATTATTTGTTTGTTTTTCCATCTTCATCACTAAACCGCGAGCTCTTTAAGGGCACAGACCACCTCTTATTGACCTCTGTACCCCCAGGTCTAGTATAATTGTTCACACATAATAGGCATCAAATAAGTGTTTGTTGAGCCAAACTGGCTTGATTCCCAGACCCACTGCACCCTGCATCCCAGGCGCCAGCCCACAGCAGGGTGACGTGTCACCCTCTGCACAGCAGGGAATCTAGCTGCTGTCTTTCCTGAACTGAATCACATGGTAGAAGCTCTAATTGAAGTACACAGGTAGCGAAGCCTAGATGGCTTTTTAAAGTTTCTCAAGGAAAAGCAAATTGTGAAATGCCCCACTGGGGCCACGAAGCAATCTCTCCTAGTCCAGACTTGCGCCCAAAGCCAGCTGCTTGGGCCGGGAGATAACGGGGCCCCATGCTGAGCCGCCACCAGCAGACTCAGAAAAGTAACAAATTGACAACATTCAGGAAGAAGATTCCTCATTTCCAATAGTATCATCTATACCCTGTGGCATAACGCACCTCCTGCCTTATTAACGTCTTTTACATTTTTTAGTGCTGAATCCAAGGTGAAAGGGAGGAGGGGGAGAGGGTACGTCTGTACCAGAGTCCTTTAGGAACCAGGAAAATGCTGTGGCAGAGATGAATTGTAGACCCAGAAATAGCATTTTTTGGATGAAATGTACAATGTTCAGTCTTTTTCAAAAAAAAACTTCAATACAGCCCAAATGACATCATATCAGGTCAGACAGAGCAGAAGGAAGGAAGAAAAATACTGAGCATGAGAAGAAATTAATACAGACAGGAGCTTTCTAAAATGGATTCCACACTGCACACATGGAAGACCAGAAAGAAAAATCTTCATCAAAAAGGGTGTCTCCCCTTACCACAGTTAAATGCCAGCTGGACTTATTTAGGTTTTTAAACTCTGTTGCACTTCAAATACCAACATCAAAACTTGAAGGAAAATAATATTTAGCCAGTCTGGGTAGGCTCCCTCCCCATACACTTGTGAAGTAGGGGAGTTCTTATCGTATTCACTAACCCGGTATAATCCGCTCACACAGAACCCCTCCAAGTCCCCGCCCAGCCTCCCCACGGCCCAGGACTCTGGTTCCCAAATTCCCCAGCCCCTGAAAACATAGGCGGTCTTGTGTGTCACTGAATTATAGAATTCTAGAGACTAACATGTCCCCACTAGCATTCCCATAGTTGCAAGTAACTGAAGCCCACTCAATCTACTTTATGCAAAGAATGGGGGGAGAATTTTACATATTTTAAGGCCACTAAGCTGTCTTACAGAATCTAACAGGAAGAATGCAGCCTTTTCAAGGAAAGAACTGGAAGGTGGAACTGGAATGATTTTGATTCCATCTTTCATCTCTGATTCTCTCTGCACATCGCTTCACTGTCCTGTCTCTGCAGACTGGCAATTCCTGATCCTCAGCCCACAGGACGGATGCGTAACCCACGGCTCCCGGGGCACCATGTTGCAGCTCCACAAAGAAACTAAATAACTGGCTGTCCCTCGAGTTCAATTCCAAATTCCTAGAGAAGGGAATCTGATTGGCCCAGCTGGGGTCAGGTATCATCTTTGCCCCAGTCATCTGTAGCTAAGGGGATACACCCTGCAGTGCATGCGGTTGCCTTGGGCTCACCAGGGCAGCTGGGAGCAGTTCCCAGGGTAGAGGTGTTTGTGTGCTGTCCAAGGTGCAGAACCAGCACAGTACAGTGGACCGCTCTGTCTCTCCTAACCCCAGCACACTGCGAGTCCTGTCCCGTCTCCCCCAGGAAATCTGAACCAAGTGAGGAAAGAGCAGGTGTTTGGAGAAAGGGTCTCGAGAGGGAGAGGGAGAGATAGTTTGATAGCTAGATAGATAGGAAGTATAGGCGTCAAGAGACGGCAAGGAATGAAAAAGCAATATAAGTGTTTTGGCATGGCTTTCAAATAATCGTTTATCAAGGAAGAAACCACAACCACGGCTGAAATTTTAGACACCTAAGGAAGGGAGATGCAACATTGTCAAGTAAAAACAATTCACACACAGACAAGCAGAGCACTAGAAGGGCAGAGACGATATAACTAAGTGTTCTCATCCACCGAGTTATACCAAAGTGCTTATAATTTTCTTTGTTTTCCTTTTTCTATCTTGATGCAAAATTCTGGATTTTCATAATGCTATAGAACTAATAAATCCTGATATGTATAGCATTACTTTTAATGATTCTTCATACGTCTATTTTAATTTAATTTTTATTAAGTTGAACCATGTGAAATTTCCATTTGCATAGGCCCAAACTGACAAATATCAGCAATTTCAAAATAATATTTTTCAAAATAATACATATACATCCTTTTAAATAGAACTACAGACTTAAAATGAGAACATCAGTCTGCGGGACTACTCTGACTGCACCCCTGATTCTCGCTCCCCAGAGCCAACCATTTTCAGCTTTTTAAATGGTTTCTTCTGATTGCTTATTTCTAAATAATATTAATATATTCTTATTTCTTGATCTTTCTATTATATATGTCAATTTCCTCCTATGGAAGATATGGACCATCTCAATGCCATCAAACATAGATAGCTGACCAGTTCTAGTCGTTTTCTTGGAAACCTTCTTACTGGAGACTTCCATCCTTGTGCTCAAATCTCAACTGGCATTCTCCAGATCTACAAATTCGCTGCAGTAATGGAGCTTCTCTTCCCGTTGTCCTGGGAACTCCCTTTGCCTCTTTCTTGTGTTGCCTCTCCTCGCATTGACTTGACGTTCTCCTTTCTCTTGGTTTGCAATCTCATTTTGTAGAGCACACATCCAGTAGCTTTCTGAACATCATGCAAAGGAGATACATTTGTGAGACCTTGTATGTCTGCAAATGTCATTCTACCTGCAATCGCGATCGATGCTTTGGCAGAAAATGTAATTCTAGATTGAAATGAATTTTTCCTAGAAATTTGAAAATATTACTCATTGTCTTCCATCTTCCAGGGTATCTATTGATAAATTCCATGCCATTCTGATTCCTGACATGTTGTTATGTAACCTGCTTATTCTCCTTGGAAGATTTTAGACCCTTCTCTATATCCTTGGTGTTCTGAAATTACATGATGGTGTACTTTGTAATCAAACTTTGTTCATTCATTGTGCTGGGGCTTTAAATCCAGAAGTTCCTGTCCTGGAAATTACCTTGTATTATTTTTGTAAATTTCTCTTATATTATTTCTTTGATAGTTTCCTCTCCTCCATTTTCTCTGTTCTTTCTTTGGGGCTCCTATTAGTTAAATATTGACATGTTGAACTGATTCTCCAGTATTATCTTTTCTTTCCTATTTTCCATCTCTTATTTTTTCATTCTATTTCTGAGATTATCTTCCTCAATGTTATCTTCCAACTCATTTATGGAATATACTACTTTTATCATATTTTATATCCCCAGGAGCACTTCTGTGTTATATCACCTCTTATCTCTCTGAGGACACCTCATATAAAATTATCTCTTATCTCTCTGAGGATATTTAATTATAGAAAGTTTTTTTAAAGCTTTCTCCTCCCTTTCTCATGTGTGTGTCTTCACAGTTACTTTTTCCAGCTTGCTTGTTTGGGTCATTATCTTTTCTATAAGAGACTTTTTATAAATGTCGGATGATCTTTGGTTGTCCCCCTGAAAGTGAAGTCCTAAACAGCTGATCGGAAGCTGTCTGTGCTTGAGTGGAGCTTGCTGGCTTCTGGGTTTACAGCAGGGGATCAGGTGGTGACCCGGCCATTTGGTGTGGGGGCCTCCGAATATCAATGTCTGGAGATCTGCTCTCTCTTGTATTCTTTGTCCCTGGGGGTGTATACCTTTCTTATTCTTTCTGTCATTTCAGTGAGATTTGAGTAGGGAAAAGAAATAAGTGCACAGATTCAATCCACCACCTTGAGCTGAAAGTGCTCTATTGCATTTCTGACAATTGACGTTCATTTCCGGGAAATTGGGAGCTCACACGCCTCCTGTGTCTCCAATACTGTGCTTCTGCTGCTGGTGAGTCAGCCCTCAGCTATCAAGAATGTCCCCTTATCTTTTCCTCCCTTGTATCTGCAGCCATCTCACTGAATAGAACCCACCTGGGGGTTCTCACTGGTTTCTCTGGTCCCTTGAATGCAGAGAGCAGTCAGCATACTTGGAATTTACTCATCACCTCTGCCAACTTCCTGCTTTAGCTGAAGCAGCAGGGACCTGTTTGCCAGAACCTGCCTATTGCCTGAATATTTAACATGGTACTCACAGCCCCACCTAGCAGAGCCAGTCTTCCAGAGAGGTCTGTTGCACCTCAAGACCAGCAATGCCAGTGTGACTCTGGGCCCGTCATGCTTTGTGAGGCCCTTCTTCGCACCCAACCAGAACCTGCCAAGGGGCATGGGCTTCCTCTGGGAAGTAATATAATTGGGGCGGGGTGGGGGGCATCTGCTTTAAGACAACTCTGGGTTTTGGCCCAGCTTGGACACCAGTTTGGTCAAACACTCAACCTCTCTGAGACTTAATTTCTTCATGGGTGAAATGGAGATAACATTAGTTATCCATGCTCTGCAACTAAAGGGAGGGACATCCACTGATGTAGCAACAGTTACCTTTGGGAACAAATGTGCTGCATTCTTTGTCCTTTAAGGTCAAAGCACACTTTCTGGGTGTGAGATAGGAAAACTTTGAAATGAGGAAGCCAATAGAGAAAGTAGGTTTGTCCACAGCAAATGGAAGAGCTCAAGATGGAGGAGAAGGAAGAGAGAAGGAAGAAGGAGACACTCTGTAGGAACCCAACTCCCTGCCTCTCATCCCTGGAGGGGATGGGAGGGCAGAAAGGATCTGAGAGTGGCGGGCAGAGAGGGCCTGAGAGTGGAGGGGGCTGTATCCTGCCCATCCTGGAGCTCTGAGAGTCAGCCAGCAGCCTTGCAGAAAGACAGTGAGCGGTTATGAGCCTGGCTGTAGACACCCCAGGGGTTTCCATGGGCATGAATAGAAAGCAGAAGGTCACTGAGAACGAGCACTCATGAGCCAGCCTGTAGGTAACCGTAGCACAACGCAAGTGGACCTCATAACCGAGGAGGGGAAGGATGGCCCAGCCAGATCAGAGGAGCTCTCTGCAGCTTAGCTCAGGGTATCAACAGCAACACAAGGGCAGAGTGGGGCCAAGTCAACAGAGGAAGATACCCCTGCTCCTGGACTAAGCACAAACTGAGATGGGAAAAGAGACGAAGAGCAGCATCTGCAGCAGAGGCCTCATCAGTGACGCCACCACAGGCCAGACACCCACCAACCCAATGCCACCAGGTCCTGAAGGCTCTCTTGAACAGAACACATGAGATCAGAGGTGGGGGAACCACAGATTTTGAAATGGTTAAGTTTTAAACCAGAAGTGACAAAAAAATTAATATATTGGATTGAAAAGGCTTGAAACGTTGCTAGATTACATTTTCGTCTAGCAGCAGGAATAGAGATTCGCAAACTGAGTTCAATGTTAGAGAAATTTGAAAAGTTTCATTTCTTCTCATCTGAGTCTTATAGGCTATTGTGACTATAAAAGTCATGGTCATTGTACTTGGTTCATACAGTTCTTATTGTGATTAGATGAGGCTCTATCTATAAAGTCCCTAACACTGGGCTTGGCACATAGTCAGAACTGAAAAATGTTAGTAATCCCCGTCTGCCTACGCCTACCCCATCCAGGTTAACACCTATGGACCTCGAGCAAGAAAATGTGAAATAATGCAGGCAGCAAATGCTCTCAGCCTGGGGGCACTGCTTAACCCTGCTCACCTGTATCTCCCAGGCAGGTGAAGCCTTCCAGACACTGGCATCCCTGTCCCTCTATCTCTTTTCTGCAGAGCACATGAAACCGGGCTTCTGGCTCCGGCCCCTGTGGACTAATGCTTTCTCTTTGCCAACCACCCTCAGAGTCCTTTGTCCAAAACACCACCATTTAGGATCACTGAATCACTCTTTTTCCCATGTCAGTGTGAAGCCTGAGGTACACCCACAATCACTCTGCTAAGAATGGTAGATAAATAATGCAGTTTTCTCAGACACTTCATGTTCAGTTCAGCTAGCTTCAAAGAGAGACAATGTGGAAAGGCCTCAAAGAGGAGATAAAGATCTCTAGATCAACTACAGGACAAATTCAAAACACCTGTGGCCAGAACGAGACAGTCCTGTCGAGAAGTTCCTTCCATCGTCAAGAGGGCCCTAATTTTGTACCCATGTAATGGGCTGCTTTCCTCATTTTATAGGCCTTCAAGTGGGTCTGCAATTTTTTTAATTTTATTTATTTATTTATTTTCCCCCCAAAGCCCCAGTAGATAGTTGTATGTCATAGCTGCACATCCTTCTAGTTGCTGTACGTGGGACACGGCCTCAGCATGGCTGGAGAAGCAGTGCGTCGGTGTGCGCCAGGGATCCGAACCCGGGCCGCAGCAGTGGAGGGCACGCACTTAACCGCTAAGCCACGGGGCCGGCCCTGGGTCTGCAATTTGATGTACCAATTTCTTTCTTCTAGGAAAAGATGAGCTACTAGACAGCAGGAGATGAGGTTCCCGGGAGAAAGTTAAAGGAATTTTATAACCTGTTTGTGTCGTCCATAGCACCCAATGACAGCTAGCCTCCATAAATACTTATTAAAATTAATATTGTTTGAGCAAGTCAAAAGAGGAGAACACACCTCTGCAAGTCTATGCATAACATAACTCTCCCCTGCACAGAGCCTGGGACCATACGTGATGGCATTACTCGATGGGCTGTAATGCCATTGTGATGCAAAGAACATTGTGCAGGGAATGAATAAACTCTGTCCACAGGGCATTTCGGAATCACACTTCCAGAGGTGGACAGGCCTGGGTTTAGGAGTCTGACCATGCATTCACTCCACTTCTATAATTTACCAGAGACTTCCACACACATAATATTACCATCTGGTTATTGTGACACTGATTTGGTAAAATCTCAAGTCAAACCATGTCTTGCCCAAGACACAGTGACAAACCTGCAGTCAGCATCCGCTATTACACGTTTAACCTACAGCAAAGGCTTTGGCCCCCTCTCCAGAACTACCAAGAAGCCTTGTCCAAATAGAATGTTGTCTACAGTCAGTTAGAGGGGCCTCTTATGTGCTTGTGCAATTATAATGGTAATGCATACATATATGGTACTTGATAATTTACAAAAGAGTTTTTACCAATTCTATTCCAATTAATCCTCACAGCACTCTAAGAATAGGTATCATTATCCCTATTTTATAGGGGAGGAAACTGAGGCTCATAGAAAATAAGTGACTTGCCCAAAGTTACAAAGCTAGTAAGTGGCAGAGCCAGGATTTGCACCCAGGTCCCTGATGTTGTATCCACGTTCCTTGCAGCAGACCCCATGTATTGTAGCAGGGCACAGCGACATTATTCCCCGTCATTTCCTTTTGCCTGTGACCTTTCCCACTTTTCAGGTATCCGTTAGGGCAGTCTGGGCATCCTGCACTGGAAAGGGAGGATATCAAAAACAAAGAACAAAAAAGTGAGCTTCCAGGTTTTGAGTTTAAAATAGTATTTTGGAACTCTGACAGAGAAGATGCCTTAACATCTCAAAATCCTGGCTTCTGAGTACACAAAAGCAACATTCTGTAAACAGTAGTTGAGAAGACATGTCTGCGGAAGAGCAAGTCAGTTCCCTCACCCAAGACTCCACAGGCCAGAAGGAGACAGAGTCAGAGATTAATGCAGAAGTGAGGACCCTGCACCAGGTCCAGGAGCTAGACTCTAAAGTGGACAGACTCTGAGGTGGCCCTCCTTGATCTCCACCTCCTGGTACCCGTGCTCTTGCATAATCCCCGCCCCTTGAGTGTGGGCAGGACCTGTGATTTCCTTCCAACAGATAGAATATGGCAAAGGTGACAGGACGTCCATGATCATGTGTATGTGATCTGATGGGCAATTTTAGTGCCCTCTTGCAAGAAGACACTCTCTCATGCTGACTGTGAAAAGTCAGCTGCCATGCTGTGAGCTTCCCTAGGGAGAGGACCACGTGACAAGGAACTGAGAGCACCTCCAACCAACAGCCGGCAAGAAACTGAGGCCCTCGGTCTGGCAGCCTACAAGGAACTCAATGCTGCCAGCAACCATGTGAGCCTGGAACAGATCTTTCCCCGACTGAGCCTCAGATGAGAACTCACCCTGGCAGCACCTTGATTGCAGCCTGGCAAAGCTCCCAGCTAAGCCGTGGTCAGACTCTGGAGCCACAGAAACCGTGAGATAACACAAGTGTCTTGTTTTAAGCTTCTAAGTTTGCTGTAATATTGTCGTGCAGCAACAGAAAACTAATGCAGATTAGTGCAGGGATCTGTGGGAGAAGGGATGTGTGTCACTCTCAGGTAAGTCCCAGCAAGATAAGTGAGACCTTGAGAGTTTCACAGCCCCAATATGGTACAGATGCAGTGGAGGAAAACGGTGGAGGGCATGTCTGAGCAAAGAGGGCCTGGCAGAGCCTCCCCGAGTCTTCCTCAGCCCTGGAGAGGCTTGGGAGTTCATCCATGGGGCTCAAGGACATGGCTGAGGAGGGACAGCAGACAAGAAGGGGCCTTTGTGGTCAGGACAAAGAAGACACGGCCCAATGACACGGATATCTCAGCAGGTGTCAGTAGATCAGGATGCCAAAAACCAGAGGGGTACAGTCACACATCCCAGATGCTGCCAGCATGGATTCTTGCCCTCACCAGAGACCAGGAGCTCTTCATGAAGTGGAGGCATCTCCAACTCCCTGGACTTGACGCCAGTCCAGGGAAACGGTGGGAGCTGGGGCGAGAATCCTGAACAATTGTGTCCAACTTGGATGATTCAGGGTACATGTTCTGCCATCAGTGGAGGAGGAGGACCAGTAAACAACCTGATTCTACAGGCTGCTGTGTACTGCGGGACGTGGGGAAGGGGTCAGTAAAGGCTTCCTGGATGACGTGACACCTGAGTTGAGTTTTAGAGGATGAATTAAAATGAGATTCTATGAATATAAGATTCCAAAGTTTTACGGTTCTATGGGTTTAAGTTTTCAAGGTTCTAAGATTCTTTTTCTCTAAATTCTGAAGATCAAAGGCTCCCTCCTGGCACCGTTATCTACTGGGGCTCTGCTTGGGGGTTGGGGGGACACAAACTAATATATCTGAAATACATCTGAATCAGACTCCTATTCCTCCTAATTTTCCACATCTCTGTCATCTCTGCCTGTAGGGCTTTCCTTCTTTTTTAATTTACTCTTTTATTTTAATAAAAGTTTCACATGCACACAGTTTCAAGTCAAACTGTTTTACAAGACTTGTATGAAAAATAGCAGTTGCACACACTGCCCCATCCGCCCCCGTTTCTCACCACCCAGAAGAAACCACTTTCAACTTTTAGAAGATTGTTTTAGATTTTTTCCTGCCTATCTGTAAGTAAGATGCTGATATTGGTATTTTCTGATTTTTTATTTGCACTTCCACTGGCTTCCCAGGATGGAAGGTGAGATTTTTTTGTCACTCTCTCCAACCCCACTACACACACCTACTTCCTATCCCCATTCTCCCAATGGAGTTGATGGATAATTTTAGTTAAATTCAATACAGTCAGTGTTTACCTTATTATGATCATGTAATGCTAGTCACAACTGAGTCGTGAGGCTTGTGAAATACGATTACTTTACTTTCTAATACATTTTGTTTTCCCTGGAGTTTATGATTGTCTTGGTCTTTCATTTGCTAATTTTTCTATATTCTTATCATTAATTCAACTGTGAACTCTTCCTCATACATGTAAATCTCTTCTCAATACATTCAAACTCATTAGGCATTTTATCATTTTTATCTTCTTGAATACTTCTCTCCTAGTTTTCTGACCCACTCCCGCAATCTGAACTGTTTGCAGGACTGTCATCTAGGGATTTCCCTTCACCATCATCCCGGGGATTCCTTTGTTTCTCTCCTGTGTTGGATTCTCTGTTTCCTGTGTCATATCCCATTTCAACATTTTTTGTACACACACACACACACACACACACTTCCTGGCTTCAGAGTGCTCTTGCTTCTAACAGTCAGCACCTACAACTCGTCCTCAGAGAACTGTCCTTGGGCTACTGGAGGTGCTTTGCCTAAAGCCAGAGATCCAAGAGCCTTGGAATTTTCGTCCCCCCCCCCCCCACCCCCCAGGACAGCTCTTAACTATTGATGGACTACTGTGGGCATATGCAAGCCAGCTCCTTTGTTTCAGGTTGGGACAACTCTAAAGTAACTTACACTCTAGAATTCTCCTGCAGGATCAGACTGAAGTCACCTTCCATGGAACTCGGCCTGGAATCACACCTTGCTTGGCTTCCTCTATTTCCCTGTCCTGCTCCCCTCACTCCCTTCTAGGTCTCCTTAATAAATGCCTTGTGCAAGAATCCACGTCTCAGAGTCTTCAAGGGAGCCCAACTTGAGGCACACGTTTTTTGGGGGTTTTTTGGTCTTTTTCTTGGTTTAACCCCTTGGTTTGTTGGAGCACATCCTCCAGCAGCTTCCTGAGAAAGACTGTATGGCATATAAACATTTTGAAATCTTCTGCCCCTGAAAATGTCTTATTCTACTGGTATACTTAGTTGTTGGTTTGGCTAGTGTGATGGTTAGTTTTATGTGTCAACTTGGCTAGGCCATAGTATCCCATTACTTAATCAAACACTAATCCAGATGCTGCTGTGAAAGTATTTTATAAATGTGGTAATCTACAATCAGTTGACTTTAGTAAAAGAGATTACTCTCGATAATGTGGGTGGACCTCATCCAATCAGTTGAAAGGACTTAAGAGTAAAAACTGAGGTTTCCTGAAGAAGAAGATATTCTACCTCAAGACTGCAACATTAACTCCTGCCTGCATCTCCAACCTGCCCTACAGATTTCACACTTGCCAGCTCCCCCACAGTCACATGAGCCAATTCCTTGAAAATAATTCATGTGTACATTTATATAAATATACACAATTATACATTTATATATCCAATAGGATATATATAGCCTATTGGTTCTGTTTCTCTGGAAGAACCCTAACTGATACAGCTGGGCTTCAAAGTCATCTCATCCTAATATTTTGATGGTGTTACTCTGTCTCCCTATGCTAGCCCCCAGAGTTGCTGTTGAGAAATCCACTACTATTCGATTCCTGATCCTCACTATATAACCTAGTTTTTCTCTCTGAAGGCTTTTAGAATCTTTCTTCATCCCTAATGTTCTGAAATTTCATGATGTGTCTTAGAGTCAGTTGATTTTCTCATTATGTTTGACACTCAGTGGGATTTCTCAATTTGGATACTCGAGTTTTTAATTCTTCAACATTCTCTTCAGTGGTTTCTTTAATGATGTATTCCTGTTTGTTGTCTCTAGTCTCTCTTTCAGGGACTTTTATTATTTGGATGTTGGACCTCCTATGCTGGTCCTCTAACTTTCTTACATTGTTCCTCCTATTTTCTATCACTAGACTTTTTCTTCTACCTTTTGAGAGAAGTCATCCAAGTTTTCTTCCAACTATAAGTTTACCTCTCATATTTTTAATTTCCATAGTCCTTTGTTTAATAGTCATCTTTTCTTATTTCACGGATGAAATATCTTCTTTTAGCTCTCTGAGGATATTAATGGTAGTTGTTTTTCTCACTTTTTCCTACTGCAGATTATTCACTCAAAAATGCTTGTACCTATTTGTTCTTGTCTCTCTCTTACATGTAAGATTTTTTCATAGTATGAATATCCTAACTATCTGCTCCTAAGAGTGTGACTTTAAAAAGAGGACTGGAAGTCGCAAGTGTGTGGTGGAGTTCATGAACCATCATCTTCACAATTGGGTGATCTGGCTGCTCTGTAAGCCTGCCAAGCTTACATTCTGAGGTTTTGTATATCCCTAACACACACTGTTTTATAGATACCCTATTTGACACAGCCTTGACTGAACGCAGAAGGCTGAGATTAATGACCTGTAATGCTCTCTCCCTCCTATAGATCTGTAAGAATGTATTATCCAATCAATGGCAAATCCCAAAGAGGTGATGAGAAATGTAAGAGGCGCATCTCATCTTTGTAGAGTGATACCACATGGCAATATGAGCCTAGAGAAAAGAAGGATGTAGCTCCAAGGCAGCTGTGATGAGGAACCAAGCCTGATTTGAACTCCCTCTCCAGAATCAACACGGTGTAAAGGAGGAAAATGTAGACTCTGGCCCCAGAGACCAAGGATGATTTGTGTTTCTGCCATTTCCCAGACATGTGAGCCAGGACAAATTACTTAGCCTCTCCAAGTATTAATTTTTTCTTTGGAAATCTAGATTAGAAATCAATCCAATTATCCCCCAGGACCCTGGACTTCATCTGCCATTAGCCTAACCTGTACCATGACTGTCAGCTTACTTGCCTCTCACCCCTTCCTGACTATCAGCTCCTGGATGACAGGGGCTGAGTCATTTATCACTGGGCTACACAGGCAGCCCAACACCTAGAACTCAGTGAGTATTGGATCAAATTACAAAGCTATAGTAATCAAAACAGTAAGGTACTGGCACAAAAACAGATACATAGATCAATGGAACACAATAGACGGCCCAGAAAAAAACCCATGCTTATATGGTCAATTAATCTATGACAAAGGAGACAAGAATATAAAATGGGGAAAAAACAGTTTCTTCAATAAATGGTGTTGGGAAAACTGGACAGCTACATGCAAAAGAACGAAACTGGACCACTTTCTGACACAAGATACAAAAATAAACTCAAAGTGGATTAAAAACTGAAAGGTAAGACCTGAAACCAAAAAACTTCTAGAAGAAAACATAGGTAGTAAATTCTTTGACATCGGTCTTAGCAATATATTTTTGGATACATCTTCTCAGGCAAGAGGAACAAAAGCAAAAATAAACAAGCAGGACTACATGGAACTAAAAAGTTTTTGCACAGTTGAAGAAACCATCAACAAAACAAAAAGGCAACCTACTAAATGGGAGAAGATATTTGCAAATGATATATCTGATAAGGGGTTAATATCCAAAATATATAAAGAACTCCTACAACTCAATATCAAAAATTAAAAAAATTGATTAAAAAATGGTCAGAAGACCTGAATAGATATTTTCCAAAGAAGACATACAGATGGCCAACAGGCACATTAAAAGGTGTTCAACATCACCAACCATCAGGGAAATGCAAATCAAAACCACAATGAGATACCACCTCACACCTGTCAGAATGGCTGTTATCGAAAAAAACAACAAACAACAAGTGTTGATGAGGAAGTGGAGAAAAGGGAACCCTCGTGCACTGTTGGTGGAAATGTAAATTAGTGCAACCACAATGGAAAACAATAGGGAAGTTCCTCAAAAAATTAAAAATAGAAATACCATACCACCCAGCTAACTCACTACTGGGTATTTATCCAAAGAACTTGAAATTAACAATTCAAAGAGGCTTATGCACACCTATGTTCAGTGCAGCATTATTCACGGTAGCCAAGACGTGGAAGCAACCCAAGTGCCCATCGACTGACAATTGGATAAAGAAGATGTGGTATATATACACAATGGAATACTACTCAGCCATAAAAATGAATGAAATTCTCCCATTTGTGACAACATGGATGGATCTAGAGGGTATTACGCTAAATGAAATAAGCCAGACAGAGAAAGAATAATACTGTATGATTTCACTTATATGTAGAATCTAAAAAAAAAAAAACAAATGAACAAACAAGACAAAACAGAAACAGACTCATATATACAGAGAACAAATTTGCAGCTGCCAGAGGGGAGGGGATGAGGAGAAGGATGAAGTAGGTGAAGAGGATAAGTGGTACAAACTTCTAGTCATAAATAAGTCATGGGGATGTAATGTACAGCATAAGGAATAGAGTCAACAATATTGTAATAATTTTGTATGACGACAGATGGTAATCATGTTATCAGGGTGATCATTTTGTAATGTAAATAAATGTTGAATCACTGTGTTGTACACCTGAAACTAGTGCAATATTATATGTCAACTATACCACAATATAAACAAAGAAATAAAAATTTTTAAAAATGTAACGTTAGCTATTTGAATGTGTATTTCCTTAATTGTTATTCAGCTGAACATTTTTCATGTTAGTTTACTATTTGCAAAAAACAAAAGCAAGGGGCCGGCCCAGTGGCATAGTGGTTAAGTTCACGTGCTCCTCTTCAGTGGCCCGGGGTTCGCAGGTTCGGATCCCAGGTGCGGACCGACACACCACTTATCAAGCCATGCTGTGGCGGCATCCCATATAAAGCAGAGGAAGATGGGCACGGATGTTAGCCCAGAGCCAATCTTCCTCAGCAAAAAGAGGAGGATTGGCAACAGATGTTAGCTCAAAGCTAACCTTCCTCACAAAAAAAAAGCATTTTGATAGAGCAAATCTATTCACCACGATGATATGGCGACAATATAAATTGTAAAGGCGATACTAATGAAAGATGTTACCTGTCATTCTTTATATGTAAACAATATCTTCGTATCTTTTGATAAATTGTCAAGTAGAGTCCAAATCTTAACCATAAATTTGCATAATTCTGTATCTATTTTGGAACTTCAGCCTTATTCATAACAATTAAAACAATTTTCTAATTTTTTTCATTTCACTTAGTATTTTCTTTTGCTACCAAAAGTTAAAATTCTTTTATAATTGATCCGATTCACCTTGTTTCTGATGATATCTTCTATTGCTTTAAATATCACAAATATATTTCTCCTGCATTGTAGAAATAAATATGCTATTTCTTCTTCTTTTGATTTTTTTACGGCTTGTTTCATGGTCATCTGTAAGGTGCAAACCTGAGGTAGATTTCATTACTGCTGGACTTCTTTCATACGCGGCCGAATTCTTCCCTTATAACATTCACTGAGGATAAGAACACACAGCCTTTTAGTCCTGTGCGTGGTGGGTTGGTACAGAGCAACCCAGAGTTCAGAATGCTACAGAAGCATATGCTCCACTGCCCCGCATGATTCCTTACTAACCAGAAAGACCAAGTAGAAGGGTGTTCATATGCATCATGAGATGAAGAAAATGCACACACACAAACACAAATGTTAATGCATATCTTTCTGTATTGTTTCTTACAACTACATGTGAATCTACAATTATCTCAAAACAAAAGTTTAATTAGAAGAAGAACTTTTAAAATGCATGGAGAGCCAGCCCTGTGAGATTTGGCGCTCTCACTGCCACGGCCCAAGTTTGTTTCCCAGTGGTGGAACCATCCCACCCGTCTGTCAGGTGTCATACTGTGATGGCAGCTCACGTAGAGAACTAAACTAATAATTAGGGTACACAACCATGCACTGAAGCTTTAAATAAATAAATAAATAAAATGCATGGAAATTTAGTAAGATATTTTCTTTTAAATATGCAGATTTCCAAAGTCACACCCTGACTCTCAACAAAAGTCCAGAAGCTTGGAGCATGGCTATTCTTTATCATCAATTCCGATACTCGGGGCAAGAGCCACCAGGTGGTGGAGTCTTTATCCTCAACCTCCCAATATTTGAGGAATCAGCTTTCAAACACCACACTGTTAAGGCCAAAGACAGGGTTAGAAGTTGGTTTTTAACCAAATTACCAAATATTTATTAAGGGCCAGAAGCAATCTTCCTTGAAAGCAGGGAGCCAACTGTCAAGTAAAAAACTTGCCGCAGACAGTATTAACATTTTAAAGCCGCCAACGGCATCTTCCCGTTGCTACAGGTGAGGTTTAATTTTTGAAGCTGGGAAGCTGTTATTTTGGTAACCAAGTGGATTTTGCATCCTAGAGACTAAGCTGGAATTTGTCCTTGGGCCGGTCTTCCCTTTCTTCTGGAAGGGCCTCTGTGGTGACCTTTTCAGTCATGCAGACAGAGAGAAAGCAATTTCTTAGCCCTTTTTCTGCAGACAGCCCTGAACCAGTCAGGGCTTTGGATGTTAAATATTCTGTTCACTAATGAAAATTTGGTTTATATTTTAGCAGGACTGTGCCCTTGCAAATAAATTATTTTAAAATGTGAATTTAAACTGTCCAGTCCCTGAAAATTATTGCTTGTTCATGAGAGATATTTCCTTTTTATCTCTCTCCAGTGTTTATTCCCAGTAGACAGTCAGATCAGCCCAGGCCAGGAGACACATCAGGCCTGATGTCTCCCCACAGAGAGGAAAGAGAACCTGGGCCGGGCTTGGCAGGTTCTCCCTGGCCTGGCCAGTTGGGACCCCACACGTGGGGCTCTGCCTCTGCTGCCATTGCTGCCTCTATCCCAGCAGCCCCCAGGTCCTGAAACAATCCAGCCGTTAGGAGCACAGATGTGAGTTTGAACGCCAGTTCTATCACTGTACCCCTGTGTGACCTTGGGCAACTCACTTGAGCTCTCCTGACTCAGCTTCCTCACTTACAAACAGGGTAAGTAATACCTACCAGAGGGGTGCTAATAAAATGTTAGTTTCCTCTCCCTCTCCCTCGCCCTGGGTTGGGGGCTTCGCCATCCTGTGCATACAAATTGACCTCCAGTCGGCCAAAGGGGCTGATGAACGATAGAGACAATCCCACCCACCCCCAGTGGATACACCAGCAGAACCAGTTTTCTGCAACAGCCATCTAGAAGCTGCTAAGTGTGGGGAGGGCCTGGGACTACACTGCAGGATCCGGCTGCGTGCCTGGAACCTCAGCCTCTCTGACTTCCCGCAGATGATACGGGAGATCTTCCCTGTGATCCGCCTCTCCCCCAGGGACAGAGTTGCAGCTGGTGCCAAAGCTGACCTTGGTCTTCCTCACGTCTTGGCCAAGGAAGCATGAAGACCCCTGGAGGGCAAATAGCCTCTCTGCCCAAGGGGCCACCCTCACGGAGCCACCTCTTCCAGCCCCTTCTCAGTTGGCCTTCTTAGGCCAGGACCAACATCCACAGGCTCTGCTCCTCCCCACACCCCTGGATCATACTTCTTGAAATAAATTCCTTGAAAGAAATCTCCCCACACCCAGAGCCCCCCGCACTCGCCTCACTCTCACACACACACACATACACACACACTGTACCCTACCCAGAGCCCCTTGGATCCCCTTTGCCAGCACTCAGTCCCAGTCCCCAGATTCCTTCTCCACCTGCTGAGGGCTCTCACTTGCAATCTTCAGAGGACGACCGCTGGGCTACTGGAGACTTCACCCAGACACAATGATAGACAGAAGCGCCTGGGCGTTCATACTCCTGGGCTTCCCGCAGCCAATGCATGACGGTGCAGGAGTATGAAAGCCAGCTCCCTTGCCTTGAGGAGAGACAAACAAGGGGTGATTTGTGCTCCAGATCACCCCAAAGGATCAGGCTGAGGCTGCAACTTCACCTAAAATCACATTCTTGTCTGGCTTCTTCCTCTTCCCTCTCCTGCTTGCCCTACCCCCTTACTGGTCTCCCCCAGGAGCGCTTCCTTAATAAATCACTTGCACACTCCCTCTCATCTCAGGATCTGCTTCTGGGCAACCTGACCTAAGACACAACACTAGCTCGTCACACACTGAGGAGACACAGGGCCACTGGTCTGAGCCCACTTAGCCATTTGTGTGTTCTCAGGTGTGCGTGTATACAGACACACATGCACATTCGTGTGGAAGGGGGTGTGAGAACAGGCATGTTGGTGTGTAAGTATGTAAATGTATAGGTGTGTCGCTTGAGAATGAGTATTTGCATATTCAGAAAGACAAATGTGTTTGCCTGTATTTGTACATGTGTCCAGACATGTGTGTGTGTTTCTGTTTGCAAATGCGTGTGTAGGTGAGGAATGTGCATGTACTCATATGTGCGCATGCAAGAAGTGGTGAGTGTACACATGCACACACACTTGTGTCTAGCCCTCCTACCTGGGGTTAAAGGCAGAAGTACCTTGAAGCATCTGAACGTCTCCACATCTCCACAGCCAGGAGAGTCAGTATCCTTCTGACAGGCCAGCCAACAGCTGGATCCTGGGCCACGGTGAAATGTCCACAAACAGAGCTTCGTTTCTCAGTGAAGCAAACATTAGATCCACCTCCACACAAAGCCCACTGACACTTCAGTGAAAGACATGGGGAAGAGGGAAATCCGGTGATAAAGGAAACCTGGGCCCCGGGACACCCACTCCATTTGACGACTTACAGCAGGTTTGGGTGCCTGGGAAGCTAGAGCCACTCCCTCTCCCACCCAAAGGGCTTGGCATACAATCTTCTGCTTAGTTTCGTAAACTCAGGCAGGTTGCTCATCCTCGCTGTGCCTCAGCTCCCTCATCTGAAAATGAGGATAATGACAGCATCATTAGGTAATAACAGCACACTTACTATATATTAGTTCACTAGGGCTGCCAGCACAACATACCACAAACTGGGTGGCTTAAACAACAGAAACTTACTGTCTCACAGTTCTGGAGGGTGGAGGTCTGAAGTCAAGGCGTTGGCTGGGTTGGTTCCTCCGAGGCCTTTCTCTTTGGCCGTTAGACGGTTGTCTTCTCCCTGTGTCTTGGCATCATCTTCCCTGAACGCCTATCTGTGTGTCCAAACTTTCCCTTTTTATCAGGACACCAGTCATGTTGGATTAGGGCCCACCCTAATGACCCCACTTTAACTAGACTAGCTCTGTAAAGACCCTTTCTCCTAATAAAGTCACATTCTGAGGCACTGGCGGTAGGACTGGGGACACAACCCAACCCCCAACACTTCCCTTAGGGGATCGTTAGGAGGATTAAAATGAGTTAGTTTTGTGAAGTGCATAGATTAGTGCCTGGCATACAGGGAGCCCTCTATACATTTTGCTATGATGATGATCATGATGATGATGATGACGATGATGATAATTAATTACACCAACTTCAGAACTTTTGTGCCCAGTAATAATAAGATGTAAAACTTTTGCAAGATGGTTCTAAGACAAAATATAAAAAGCTTTATAATACACAAAAGGTGAAAGAAAAAACAAAATCCATCCAACCATCTCTGTCTGGTTGCCATGAGACCAGTTTCCACTAGTTTATGTGTTATGTGAGCCTAGCCTGTTTGTGCTGCAAAACTGAGCATGCCAGGTGGGCAAAATGAACCAACTGTTAAACACCTCTGATAACAAATGTTTGCACTATCACATCTACAAGGTACACTTTCCCACTGCCGCTCACGATAAACAGGCAAAACCAACCCCCGACAGATGATCATCAGTAAAGAGACGGAAAATGGGGCCTTGCCTCAAGGAATCTCTTTTTTCATTAACTCCCCGCCCTGAGATCACAGAACCCAAGAGAAAGGAGAGGATTTTTTGAGTGTATTGTTGAGTTTCAGGCTCAGGGGAGCTTCCAGAATAAATACTACAATTGTGTGTTTATACTGTGTGGGCCAACAAGGAAGCCCTGTGTCCACCGCTGGCCAGAAGGAAATGGAAATTACTTCCTCCAGGAACCCCAGCAGAAACGCAGAGGCTGAGATGTGCTGAATGGAACACACAATGGCGGTGTCCAGTGGGAGAGCCTGGAACTGAATTCCAGCGTGCTCCCTCCCCAGCTCCGCTGCTGACCGCTGACCAGCACCTCCAATTGGCCCCTGCAAGCCTGGGGCCGTTATCTGCACCCACAGGCCAGGCCTGGTGGTCAGTGTGGCCTCAGCCAGCCAGCTATTGCTCCAAAGCGTGGGTGAACATAAACGCAGTTATTTAATCTAACGCAGTTATTAATGTAAATGGATTATTTAGGATTTGGATAAATATTGCATCAGATGCATTCAGCCATAAGTAACAGAAAATTTAACACATTTGAACAAATACAGGCATTTGTTATTTGCCTACAAGAAAATGGAAGAAAGGTAATCCTCGGGGTGGTTTGGCAGCCTAATGATGCTGTTGAGGAACCAGGAGTGTCTATCTCTCCAGGCCCCCATCTTTGGCTTGTTGGCCTCTGGTCCTCATGCTTACAGCCTCATAGCTGCAAGACGGCTGTCCCTGGTACCCCACCTCCTCCCTTTGTCTCTCCACCCTGGGATGGGAGCAGCTTCCTGATATTGCTAATTTCTGGGCTATTTTATCCATCCCCTGTCTGTTTTCTCAGCAACTCTATGACCTGTTCAAACAATTTCCTGCATTAAGTGCCTTCTGTTGCAATAACCAAAGTGATTTTGTTTTCTCAGTTAAAACCTGTGTGGCCACGTGGCTAACGCAGTAACAAACTCATATCCTTAGCGGCAATGTTTTAAAAGCACGTACTTAGAGAGAACACCAAGATAATTTTTGGTAGAAGTTAACAAAACTCTAAGTAGGCAATAAGAAAATGATATTGAAAATGAGGCATGTGATCACATGACAATCTTGATGAGTTAGAAGGTAGGTGGAAGAAGCCAGCACTCCTTCTGGTCTGTTCTGTACGGGGCACCTGGACAAGGGGTGAGTGGGGCTCACATTCAGCCTGTGCTTCACTCACCGCACTATGCAGCTTTGGCGCACTTTTTAATAACTGCATTAAGTTTACACGAAGGTTTCTCTAATTCGCATTGGCTAGCCTTGGCCCTGTTGAGAGTTGCCAAAATTCATGGCAGGCAGGAGAATGAAAGAGGAACACAAAGAAATACCAACAGAGCATAAAATGAGGCCCACCTGAACCCTAAAGAGCTTTGTTTAAGGTTTTTCATGTTCCAAGAACACAAGGGGAAGAGACTTAAGAAGGAGGCTCCCGGTCCAGCGCCAAGGCTGGGGTACAAACTGTGCAGAGCCCGTCCTCTGGGGGAGCAGAGAGAGGCAGTGCCCGCAGCGGCCCTGCCAGAGACACCTCGTTAGAAGGGGACCCACACTTTCTACCCACACTAAGCCTGCTCCCCATAGCTGCAGCTTTCTCTTCTCTTCTCTTCTCTGTCGTTTGGGAGGGTGGCCCAAATTAGAAACTTAGAACTTAGAACGTCAACTTTGACCTCCGAAGGCTTAATAATCCCTGCTACAAAACAGCAGGACTCCAGAGCCCCGGACAGACCTAAAGTACACCCAGTTATTTCTGGGGGTCCTCAAAGGGCAGCCTGCGTGTACTCATAAGCTGGTCTATGTGGTTGCCACCAAGCATCAACCCTCCCTCCCTCTGGACCCCACGTCTCATTTGTCCATGTCCCCTGCCCACAAAGCTGCTTGCAGGAGCCTCACCTCCGGCAGCCCCCGGGGAAATGCCTCCATCCATGCCATGGGCATTCTGACAGGTGCTCCTCGAGCCATGTTCTCAGGTGCCCTCAAGGTGATGGGCCCCATGCCGAAGTGGGGAAGTGGTCTCCTCCCCAGTGCTGTGCCTCACCGCATCACCTGGGTCCCAAAGCAGTTCTGCCAGCACCCAGAGTCTCACCAAGTGGTCCCATAAATTCCTAGAACACCCCACCCCCACCCCCAGGCCTGGACAACCTGGAGAATCCTGGGCACCAGTAGGAATCTCTGTGGCTTCCAGGGTCCCCAATCCCCAGCCCACAGGGCCACATGCCCAGTCCACTGATCTGAACCTTGAGCAGACACCACACCACCCACCCAATCTCCTTTTTCTTACCGTCTTCTGACACCAAAACATCCTCTATGCTCTTCCACTTGCAAAGCAAAAACTCCTAGATACTGACATGAAATAGAGAGTGCTGTCTACCTCAGCAGCCAACAAAAGACCATCTGGTATACTTGGCAGAAGGGAGGGAGGGCATTAAGTAGGGGCTGTGCAGAGTTAAAAGAAATACTGGTGGAGACATTTACTGCCTCCTGTTTGACCTCCAGGACTGTAGGTGGCGCAGCAGCAATGTCCTGGAACAGGGGGAACTCCTTGGCAGGTCCTGAAGAGGCAGACAGCTTCTCTCCTGACAATGGGGTTTGGGAGGTGGCCATCCAGCTCCCTCCCCTCCCTGCTCTCCCTCCTCTCTCCTTGTCCCCTCTCCATTTGTTTCTCTTCATTTTCACCGCTCTCTCCTTCCTGCTCCTTAGCTTCCAATGATTGTTCTTCCTCTACTTCCCTCCTCATTCCACTCTCTCTCCAGTACCACTTGTGGACAGAGCACTTTTCTACATGCTGTTGGAGGTGAAAACAGAAATGGGAGACACTGGCCCTACCCATAGGGGTTATTGAAATAAATATTTGCTTAGAGAGCCAAGCAAAAGGGTAGAGCTGAGCCAAAGATGGCTTTGACCCTCTGAAATGTTTCTTCTGCAGTCACCTGTTAAGGCAGCCTTGGGGGGAGACATGGCCGAAAGAGAGAACCCCATAGACTCTTCTGGATCAGTTCAGAAGACAAAGGAGGGGTTTCAGAACCCTTGCTGATGTCTGCTCAGTGACACAACTGAATTTATCTAATGAAAAATAGGAAAGCAAAAAATTTTCTATAAGGGACTCTATTTATTTTTTAAAATATTATAATGTTCTGTTTGAATATGTTTTTAAAGAAAAGTCTTTTTAAATGCCTCACATACCTTATTGTGAAAAGTCCTATCAGACACAAGTCCAGAAAACTGTAAGAAGGACCACAAATACTATAAATAGGAGTTTAAAAATTCATCCAACAAATGTGATCAACTCAAGCTTTATATTCAGACAGAAGGGAGATAGCCAGGAGAAAATTACTCCTTTCTAATTGGGAAAGGTCCATCCTAAGGATTTCTGGGGTCAACACACAGGAATGCTTCCCTTTTGTGCCAGGACAGACAGACTCAGGCCTACAGAGCATAGAGTCATTTTCTCCCTGATACAAAGAGGCAGGGACCCAGGCTCTTAGGGAAAGCTAACCACTGCCCAAGGGGGTGAAACTTCCCAAGCTGTCTAACTGCTGTTGAGACCAATGTTCTGGCACATCTCAGAAAGGCAAGCAAGAGTGAATACCATCTATTCCAGTCTGGGAGGAGGAACCAGGGATGGGTAAGCAGAAGCCAGTTGGTTCTTGCCATGTTTTTGTGTTTCTTTAAATCTTATCCTAAACATAGCAGTCTATCTAGAATACACATATTGTATTAATAAGAGGTAACTCTGTAGTGTTTGGGGTTTTAATAGAGCTTTGGAAAAAGAAGCTAAATTCTCTTTCAGCTTCCCCCGGCTATGGGAAGCCTGGCTGTGGACCCCTGTGACTCCTCGCAGGTACCTCAACTGGAAGCACCTTGCTTAGGAGGACGCCTAGAATCACCCAGGTAATCCAAGGGGTAACAGCAAATATCACAACTCCTACCTAACCAAGGCCTGGGGTGGGGGTCAGGAAAACAGCCACCAAATAGGACCAATGATCTAGACAAAGCAAAGAGGAAATGGAGAACAGCGCAGGTTTTCCTGTTGATACCCCATAGCTCCTTCCACCCTGCCTTTGGATTAAGAATGATGGACAGGAGAACTACCTTCTGCCAATTAATTCCAGAGTATAATTTGTAGCCTGGGCCCATCCTGGAAGATCCTGGGCTGCTAACAAACCATGACACTGCTTTAATTTCTCCTTTGCCCCCACACTTTATTAAAACCTGGAGTGGGTTCCATCAAATATCCCTTCAAGGGAAAAACAGAGAGAGGCAGAGAAATGGAGCAACATTTATCTCAACACAATATGAAAGATTAGAGTTTGCTCGATAAAGAGGGAGAAGGGAGGGGAGTAGGAATTCTTGTGAAACACACACACGCACAGGGACACACACACACAATTTCTCTTTTGCAATGACCTCCTTATGCCCCATCCATCAGCCTGGGGTTGGCTTATTCTAACTAGCAGATTCCTTTATTCTGTATAACAGGTCCATCAGACACAATCTGCATGCCAATTACTGGCACAGACCCCTTGATACCAAAAAATGGAAATTAGCTGTCAAGGAAAGGCTTCAGCCAGCCAGGTCTCTTTCTCGCTCTCTATTTCCAGCTCATATACACACTTACTCTGCTCAGCGCCTGGCTCTCACCAGGGAGTCCCCAGTGGAAAAAGTCATCTAAAAAATACAAACATATTTTATTGTTATTAGTATTAGTTGCTGACTTTCTCAGTACAATGTGAAATTCACCAGTGGGCAAAAGCTGCTTAGGGCAGAAATGGGTGAGAGAGGTTGATTTCTGATAATTGCATTTCTTTGGGAGCAGATCAAGGCGTCCCATGAAAGGACATTCAAAGAAATGTGAGGATAAGGGCAAAAGAAAACAGACAAGGAATGGGATTCTGTAGCCAAGATAACAATCAGGACTTTCACACTTAGGAACGGGCCTAGGCAGAGTTGAGGGGACAGAGGTGAGACAAGCTCCAGGAACAAGCCTGCATGACTGCTTTGCATCCTAATCAGCTCTCACAAAGCCAGGCTGTGGCCAACCTGAAGGGCTTCTATGGACACAGAAACACTCTAGTGTGTTTTCAACCCAACGTAGGCATGCTACTCAAAAGGTTTCTGTCCTGCTGCTTCCAGAATCTCCAAAGGAGCACATTTTATTATATAATTCCTCTTTTCTTTTTCCCAAAATGAGTCACTGAGGCAGGGAGTTTATTTCCCACTGTCAAAGGGCCAGGGCCCATGTTGAATCTCGTTTGGTGGGACAAAGGAATCCATATGGATCTCTGTGACTTCAGAATGGGGCCCTGGAAAATTCAGGCATCCCCTTCATCCGGGGATACATCCTAGAGGAGGCCCTTACCCTTAAATTTTTTAGTGAAAGATATCTCTGTATTAACTATTTTGGTTGTGTGGATCTGTGCAACAATTTTTTTTCATTAAATATTTTCATTACCACACAATTCAATACTTGCTCAAAATCTGGATTCCTTCATTGGCAAGAGGAAGATATCTTTATTTGTAAACAAACTGTCTCTTCTTCCCATGCATTCTGGGAGCTAAAATTGTCAGCCAGGCAAATCTGGAGATTTTTTTAGATGCACAATTTTCAGAACATGATGTAACAATTGCTTAATTCATCCAACTGAATGCCTACTATGTACATGGCCCCTAAATGTGCAACAAAGATTTGTGGAAAGAATGAATGAATGCCAGGAGCTAAGCTAGGTACTGCAAATAGGTTTGTAACTAAGACACATGTCTTGACCTTGAGGAGCTCAAGGTCAGATCTAGCTGAAATCCTTCATCACTCATTTTTTATCCCCGTATGTATTTTGTGGTCGGTGTTAATAAACGAGTCTCTTTGGCTCCCACTGAGGATGGCTATGTGTTCCCTCACTCGAATGCTCTTCCTCAAGCTCCCAGTTTTGAATACTGGATTTCCAAAAAGATATTTACTTCCTCATCACCCAGAACTGCTCCTGACATCGAAACAAGAGCAACTTGATTTGGGATGTGATGATTTTTAATGCTCCTAACCACTCCCTCCTTCCCTTCAGGATGCATTCCTAGTGTTCCCCTCACTTCTGTCTGCTCCATCTCACCCTCCTTTGAAGATTCTTCTTCCTCTCCTTAAATGTTGGTATTCATCAGCGTCTGTCCCGGGTTCTCCTCCTCCTCATGTATTCAGGCTCCAGGACAACAGAGAAGGCAAGGAGAGTCAAAGCTGACCCCCACTTTTCTGGCTTGAGCAATTGGACAAATACAGATCATTCTAGTTAGGCACCTTTGGTTGTAAGGAACAGAAATCCACTCAAACTAGCTCAAGTGAAAAAGGCATTTTGTGAAAACACAAAGTTTCTCAAAGAAATGCAGAAAACTCCTATGCCTAGGGAAAGGTGAAACCAAGGCCACTCCAAGACACAGACACTCTCATCTCCTCCCCCTTGAGTGGCTCCTCAGCTTCTCTGACTATCTCCACTCACTTCCCATCCTCCAGTCAGCCGCCTCTGAGTTTCCCGTCTTCCTAAACTTCATCTAGGCCTTTATTGTCACCTCAGACACAACTCTACCACAGTCTTTCCACTCCAGGGCGTACCATGAACTGAAACTTGGTATCAGTTAGACAGATTCCTCAGAGCAAGCATCTGACCCAATTCACCTTTCCTGTACCAGGCCAGCTTATCAATGAGCTCCCCTTGGATGAGGTACGCACCCCTGCACCAATCAGCTATGACTGGGGAGGGATCAGGTGACCTGCTGTCTATGCAGCAGGGGCTGTGGGTGGAGGAAGGTTCTCTTAGAAGGGAGTGTGGGTGAGGCAGGTATTCTCAAATGTGCCAAATACAGTGGTATTATTAAACAGACATAGACTAATTCTGTATTCATTGTGAAAATGCTAAACGCATGGCAAGAGAAGAGCGTTGATGCTTAAAGCTCTCCCAATCTGGAGGAAACAGACTGAAAAGGACCAGCAGAAGCAGCAGAAGTTTCCATCACTTTAGATGTGACAATCTAGAGAGAAGAAAGTTTTGAGAAGTATTAGTTTCCTATTGCTGCTGTAACAAATGACCACAAACTTAGTGGCTTAAAGCATTGCAAATTTATTCTCTTTTTACAGTCCTAGAGGTCAGAAGTCTGAAATGCGTCTTAGAGGGCTAAAATTAAGGTATTGGCAGAGCTGTGTTCTTTTTGAAGGCTCTATGGGAAATTTCATTCCTTGCCTTTTCTAGCTTCCGGAGGCTGCCAGCATTCTTTGGCTTATGGCTCGGCATCACTCTGACTTCTGCTTCTATCATCACAGCTCCTTCCCCGAATTGGACACTCCTGTCTTCCTCTTTTCCTTATAAGGAAATGTGATTACACTGGTCTCATCCAGATAATCCAGGATAATCTCCCCATCTCAAGATCCTTAACTTAATCTCATCTGCAAAGTGTTTTTTGCCATGTAAGGTAACATATTCACACGTTCCAGGATTAGGACATGGATATCTTTGGAGGGTCATTATTCTGTCTACCACAAGAAGGATATGATGGTCACACAGGACAAACCCTGCCACTAGTCTGAGGAAAAGCCACTGAGTCTGGGCACAACCTCATCTGCGTCCTTCAAAAAAAATCATTTTGACAAAATGGAAGAAGTAGAAATTAAATGTCAAGAGATTAGAGGTGTGCAGGTGATAAAGAAAAGAAGGCAGAAATGTTGACCACTCCTTAGAAAAGTCCAGCAATGGAAGATGAGGAGAGGACTACAGTCTGAGAGGGAGTCACGCCAAAGGAGGATAAGGAATGACAGTCACTGAAATATGAAAGTTGGAGAGGAAGACCCCCCTGAGTCATGGGGAGGCAGAAATAGGCCAAGCCTTGAGGTGTCCAGGCTTGAAGGCACCTCTACGGAAATGCCATGGAGAAGCCTCAAGAGGAAGAGAAGTTCAACATGATTCTTAGCATGTCTGGCTGAGGTTAGGTGTTGACTCAACCTCCATGACTTTCCTGAGCAGGCCCCAAGATCTGGATAAGGAGCAAGAAGGCAAACAGTGGAGACAGTTGGGTTGGAGGCTTGGCAGGATAGTTTCATGGAGGCTATGAGAAGTGAGCAATGCTGGGCTGCTAGAGAGAACAAGGATAGAAAAGCTGAGCAGGCAGAGAAGTCAGGGAAGGCTGGGGAGTGGAGAACTGAAGTGGGAGGGGGAGACAGATAGCTGCCAGCGTAAGGAACTCCATCAACACCCGTTGGGTGATGGCATGCACGGAAGAATGAACAGCCAATCCATAGTCACAATGCTGCCAGTCTGCTGTGTGTGATGTAGGATATGAGGCTGAAGAGGAGGCGGTTGTGATGAGATGGGGGAGGCTAGAGATGAACAATGTCACACCACCAACCATGCCATACCCCGATGGCTCACAGAGTTGCACAGATGAAAGTTACCAACTTTGTTGGAGGATCCATTTGTTTACCACAGTCTAATGAGCTCCTGGCCACCAGGAAGGAAAGGACTCAAGGTTATCCCACCAGTTCCGACCCAGTTTTCTATCATTATTTAGACCTATATCTTTTTGTGTTGGGCTCGGGGGGTGGTTTATAAAAGACATCTTGAATGGTAAACTCAAACCTTCAGTACGCTTCTCCACTCGCCATACAAATGTTTTTCCAGGCTTGTCAGATGGACACTGGCAGAGAGCACACTTCTACCCCAGAGAAAAGGAAGATGTCACTGAAATTATCTTGGGTTCCATAGGTGACATTAGTACAGCCAGACTGCGGAGCATCAAGTGCCAATTTACATATTAGTTTCTGCTGTGCTAAATGGAAATCCTACCCTTGTTGTGTCAATTATGTAGGTGAGAAACCCCCCCTGCCACCGGCCGGGCGCTGGGCTGCGTGTGGGCCCCAGGGCCACTTATCTGCTTGCATAGGTGGATTCGTTGCTGCTTGGCTCTAGAGGAAAATGCATCTTACATAAGGTGCTGCTCCATAGATAAGTCTGTTGTTAATATGCCTCAGACTGCCTTTGCCATGGCTATTATCACGGATACATGCGACGTACATCTTTTTTATCGGTGTGCATTGTACTTGCGGTAAAAAAAATAAGAAAGGAAAAGAGACCACAGGATGTCATTTGTTATTTTTAAAAAAAGAAAAAATTTTTGCTACAGATTCAACCCATACCACATATTATCCCCAATGAATAAAACTGGAACATCAAACATGCATTAGTCAAATTTGTGGGGTTTCCAGAATAGACTTTCCCATAGTTCAGTGTGATTCGGCAGTTCTTGCAGGGCCTTAAGCCTGCACTGAACGAACTTGTTAAACGCTGCCTGTTGCGATTCTGCCCCATCATTACGATTTTAAAATGTATGGAGTATTCCCCCCCCGCCAAAAAAAAGATTTCATAATGAACTCTTTTAGCTGAGGGAACGGAGGCAAAGTGGGGGCCCAGTGTGGATCTGAGGCACTTCTTCTTTAATATCCAGGAACGGATCAGTCTAGGGAAACTGAGGCAGCATAACCTGATGTTTGTTCCAAAGCCGACTGTGCAGCAGAGGGATCCCCAGCTGCGTTGTTGGGGGAACTCCTGTCCCTCCTTTGAAGACCCTCTACATGCCTGGGGAGTTCAGAGTTGTGGGAAACTGTTTGGGGGTGTTCAGGCAGTGACAGGGCAATGATATTCTTCCCCATTTTCCTGGACCTGGGAAGGCAGAAACCTGAACGGTGACCAGAGATGAAACCACTCAGGGCAGCCAGGGCCAGGCCAGGAGCCCATGGGACTGAAGACACCCAGTGAATTGAAAGCAGCCATGTTTCTGGGCCTCTGTGTCGCCATCTGTGAGAGGCCTGGAGTGGACTACACGACCAATGGCATCCTCCGCGCTGACTGCGTGTGTATAACGGCTAACGGACAGCTTCCACCATCACTCTCTGTCCTCTCCACGCATTTCTGGGCTTCCTTCCTCACCCGGGATCAGCTGAGGTGCTGGCTGGGGATCCCACTTGTGCTCTGGCTGAGCCCCCATCCCTGAGAAAAACCCAGATCCCAGACTAGAGTTGGTACTGAGAGGAAGGAATCCTCCCTGAGGCACAGAAACCCTGGGAAGGTGGGTCTGAGCATATGGACAGAGACTGGAGAGTTGGGCCTCCAAAAGGAATGTGAATCTTCAGTCAAGGCTGGCCGAGAGCTTTGCTCCTCACCTGCCCCAAGAGGCAGCACGCTGACAGCTCCAATTTGAAACAACACGCGCAAAGGCTGAGAGGGGGACACGGGACAGGCCACTCTCAGCACTCCGCCCAGATCCTCTTGGATCTCTTTCACCATTTCTGTGCACCTCCCTCCTGGCTTCACTATGCTTCTGCCCTAATGGCCAGAATTCCACTTCTGGAATTTAGACCCTTCAAACAGAGGTCACTCTACCAGTCCTGGACAGGACTGGACACTAGGAAAGAGTCTTAGCTATTTTCCAGAGTTTGATCCAGACTGTCAGAATCCTCTCCAGCCCATAACTCCTGTATTCCCAGCATTCCCTAATCCCCTCACCTCTTTGCAGATCCCATCCCCCAACTGACTGCCTGCCAATCAGTGAACCACATTTATGTTGCTTTCTTCATGACGCTGAGCACAAAATGGTTAAATTAGGAACCCCAACACTCCCCCACACACAAACACACACCCCCTTCCTTACTCTTAGCTGCTAGAGTCTGGAGGCACATTTAATGGTGTCACACAGAAAGTTCCAGGATGCCTGTGTTTTGTCCCAGACCTAAGAGGAAGACTCTTCTACCCAATGTAGTTTAAAATGCCTCTCCCACTGTAGATTGTAGCAGCAAAGAACACTGAACAGGGCAGGAAACCCAATATCCAGACCCCAGAAACAGGCTGAGTGCTCAGGTTTAGGGAGGAGAGGCCAAGGCATGAGAGCAGGAGAGGGGGAGGAGGAGAGGGGGAGGAGTAGGAGGGGGAGCACAGCACAGCCCTCCACCCAGCTGTCCCGTGGAGCTGGCAACCAGTCATTCCACAGAGTCCTGAAGCGAGAACCTGCATTCACTCCTTCCAACAAAGAGAGGAATTGCCTATGTGCCCATCATTAGAAATCAGAGACTAAAGAGTCAGTATTTACAGATTTACTTTGAGGATCTGCAGATACAAAGATGAAGAGCTTTCTGTCCACAATAAAAGTAACTAGGTCCAAAGTGAGTCCAAAAGTGAACAAATTACACAGGCTGCCTCTTAGTCCATTGGGGAGGGATAGCAGGTCACCCTGGGGCCACTGTGGACCCAAATGTATACACATAATACAAATATATATATTTGGGGAGAGGATGCTGAGGCCCCGTGGGGATATGAGGTATATTATACCTTTTTGCTGATGCCCGGGAGGAGGGTAACAGGATCGTGCGGTGCTGTGAAGCACGCCCCTGCCTGAGACCCCCTAGCTCTGCAGAGCTCAGAAGAAAGGTGGACAGTCTGCAGTGGGAGCCGGGATCTTCTGGGAATAAAGGGGCTAAGATTCAGACTTGAGGATAAAAAAGCTGTCAGGGTGGACAGGTCTGTGGGAAAGGAAGCGCAATCTGGGGTGGGGACTCAGGTTCTAACCAAAGGCCTGGGCCTGGGGTCTGAGGGTTTATGAGGGGAGGGCTAGATCTGGCAGGATACCAGGCTGGGGCCTGTGCTGGGCTCGGAGGGTAACAGCTCAGGCGAGCAATAACTTTGATGCCAGGGTGAGAACTCACTCTGCAGAGAACAAGCGACCATCCACCTAGGACCTGACTTTGGCAGAGCTGCCCCAAGGAAGTGACCCTAGTTTGGTGCCCAGGGATAAACCATCTGTGGTCCCTGCAACAGCATGGGGCTGGGATATGGAGGCCTTAAGAGGTGATTCTCATCGCCCTTAGTAAGAACCTGTGGGGACTCACCAGAGTAGGCAGAAACATCAAAGCAAGAGAATAGAATTTTTACTTCAAGCTGGTGATGTGGCTCAAACATAAGAATCTTAAAACAAACAAAAAAAAATTCCAGTCTAAACAAGAGTGGGCTGCGGAAGAGGCTTGGCACAAGCTGGAAGAAGAGAAGAAAGACTATTTTATTGGCAACACTGGGGTTCTCCCTAGGGAACCTCCTACCAGCCCCGCCCCCTTTGTCCTTACAGGTCAGCGGAGGAGCCTCTACTGAGACCTCATTCCAGAGCACCAGCCCAGTCCTCCATTTACTCTTGCCACCTTCATAAAGCGCTGGACTGAAGAGCTCCTCTACGTAAGTTTAACTCGGACTCAGTCAAGATTCTGAAGTCAGAGTAGCAACCACGTGGCAGCCCCTCTGGCTCTCTCCCCAAGGCACTGACCGCCGGGGGGGCGCTCTGCCTCCACCACGGGCCTGGGGAGAAATGCTCATCCGCGTCTGGCCTCCCTTTTCACCCCGGGCAAGAGGCCCAACCCGCTGCTGCTGAGAACACACGGAGGGAGCGCCTGGCCCTCCATGGCAGTCCCGGGTCCCTGGGGTCCGCACTGCACCCCTCTCCCCCCACCCTCTCCTCGGCGCTTTGAAGCGACCATCTCTGCTGCGCCGGGCTCACAATTCACACAGGAATCCACATGCACAGCCTACCGTACGGCATCTCCTGGCCTGCATTACCTCTCCATAATAATCTCATATATCAAAGCTGGGAGAGACCCCGGCTCTGCCTGTGAGCGACTCCGTTAGACGTGGAATATCATTATCAGAAGCTCCTCGCTCCCTCAGCTTCGTATGCAAACTCCTGAGCTCCCTGGAGTCCTTCCCGAAGAAAGTGCCCTGCACGACGGACATTTGTTATTTTGCAGGAGAGGACGCGGAGGCTCCACGGGGACCGAACCGAATTGACAGCGGCCGCGAGTTGGCGCCAACCAAGACCTACATTGACACCTAGTGGCGTCTCTGGGAACTACAGGTGGCTCCGGCGGGTTCCTCCGGAAGCCGCGCTCCGAAAAGCAAAACAATGGCACTGATCCAGATATTTACAAGTATCCGGGAAAAGGACAGAGTGGGAAACAAATATTCACTTTTCATCATCTCTTTGGTGATAGACAAACCCACACTTCATGTTTAAATGTCTTAATCTGGCAAGGAGAGGGAGAAATTGAAGCCATAACTCTTTCATCCCGCAACGTCGTGGAGAAACGGAAATGGAGGAGTAAGACTCAGAAGCCTAAGCGAATCCAACTTGACCGGGACATCTTTCCTACATATACTCACACAGTGTGCAAAGACAGGCATCGCAGCAGTATTTGGAATAACAGAAAAATGGAAACAACCTAAAAAGGCTATATGTATGTATAACAGGTGTACACGATGACTTGTATTCTTATTGTTACATAATTCATTTTTACCTTTATTTGGAGTCTCCATTCCTCCTGATGGCAGAATGTAATCACGGTCAATCCTGGATAAAGCCAGACATTTTATATTTAAACTGAGTCAATTCAGAAGTTTTCTTTTCTTACCTTGGCCCTTAGGTGTAGGGGTCTACCTCCTATCACATTTTAAGGCAGAGGTGTCTGCCCCTCAAATCTCCAAATGAAAGCTTATCATTGACCCTCTGCTCCTGACTCCCCAAACATTATCTGGAGAGTTCTGTAACACTTTCACGTGTTCTATCAAACCCCAGGGAGGGCACAGGCGGCCTCCCTTTTGGAGACCCTGACTGTTTTTCCGTTGCTGCCTCCCATCTTCCCTCTTCCTCCTCCTCAGCTTGATCTAGTCTGGGGTTGGGAAGAGAGACAAAAACTGCCGATACATCCTCTGCTCAATGTTTTCGATTTTGTTTCTGAGATGAGAACTTTTCAGCCTAAAACCCAACAATTTGGCGTATTTCATCCCTGATTCCACCATGACAGCTTCCTTAAAGCAGTGAGCATCTCCCATCTACCTTCCAAAATCGGGAGTGGACGAGGGATCCCGAGTAAAGGGGGTGTGGGATGGGAGAACAGTAACTGGTGATACTTCACATAGCATCCCATCTCAGAGAGAGAGAAGTAACTAGAAGGAGACATGCCAAATATTAACAGAGCTCACGCCCAGGGTGAAGGAGGAAGGAAAAAAAGGGAGGAGCTTTTTTGTTTTATATCCTTCCATATTGCTTGAACTTTTTACAATGAGCATGTATTCCTTTGGAGATAAATTTAATTACTCTGAAGGTTAAAAGTTGAGAGGCTAGCCAGATCTTAAGTTACTTCCCGTCCTCTTCTTTACCTCCTCTGAAAACGTTGCCTCTGAAAGATATGCAATAGAACAGCAATTGGAATGTGTCACAGGAGACGAGGCACTGCTGTTCCCATGCTCGCCAACCCTGTCCCCATCATTGCCTCCTCTAGAAGACCTGACCCAGCCGGGCGCCCTTCATGGAGTCAGGTTTCAACACTTAAAAAAACTCCTGGAGTAAGCTCCTACTGTGCACTGCACCAAGTGTCTGAGCCCGAAATAACTAGTGCCTCGAGCTCATCACGAGCTGCATGGGGACCAGAAGCAGAAGCAAGTCTTTTTTATTTTAATGGAAAAAAAACTTCTGTTTAATCAGTTTATGGAGAAAGAAGGAAGTAGTAGAAAGTTGTGGAGACTCCAGTCACGTGTCGCTTATTCTCCTCCCCTGGGCCAAGGAAGGCAGGAGACACTGTTGACCCAGGCATTTCCTGTGACAGGAATGTGATCAGGTGCAACACTGGCTCACGACTTCACTGATGCTGGATCTCCTCTTTCCGTTCCCAGTGGCCCGTGATGGTGTTCAAAGGGATTGTTTGGGGTTTTTTTTATTACTTTACCCTCATAACAGTCAGTGCACTTTTCTGAATTGGAATTTTATTTCAATTATGGAAATTTTTCAGCCATTTCCTCTTCTATGTGCTCACTAGTCTTCTCATTCAGGAATCCTCTTGGATGTGTGTTGGAATTTCTCAGTCTATCATCCATGACTCAACTGCTTATTCATACTTTTCATTTCTGCACCTTTTGGTGCTGTGTTATACGTAATTTCTTTCTCTGTATCTTTTGATTCACTCATCTCTCATCAGGTATTCTAGACTGTTGTTTATCCTACTTATTGTAGACTTTTTATTTTCAAGAGCAGTATTTTTCATAACTACCGGTTCATGTTTCATAATCTCCTGGTGTCATTGCGAAGATGCTTTTCCCTCCTCACCTCTTCAATAAGCAACATGATGTTAAACTTAAAAGTAATATCCAAATATTGCACCTGTTACCCACTGAGAGGACATAAAAAGGGTTGAGTTGTTGAAAATGTCAAAGGCTTTGTGAAGAGGATGTCTTTGGAGAGAGCGGTTGGAATGCTCTGAGTTTCACTGCCCCAGGGAATGGGGGCAGTGTATCTCCAAACCCCAACCTTAAGGTCCAGTGCAGAAAGCCTGATACGTGTTCCCTGCTGTTGGGGAACAAAGAGGGCAGGTGCTTGGCTCATTTTGAGGAGGCCAAAGGGCCTGTGAATGCAAAGTAGATGGCAGTGTCTGGGAAACCCTAAGAGGCTAAGGAGGAAAGTTGCAGCTGTGTACTAGTCTGGGTTGTGCAGAGAAATAGGACCATTATATGTGTATATATCGAGAGAGAGAGATTATAAGGAATTGGTTCATATGATTATGGAGACTAAGAAGTCCCAAGATCTGCAGATGGCAAACTGGAGACCCAAGTCCCAGACTAAAGGCAGGGTGAGACTGATGTCCCAGCTTGAAGACAGGCAGAGAGAGAGGGAATTCTTTCTCACTCAGCCTTTTTATTCTATTCAAGCCTTCAGTGGACTGGATGAGGCCCACACACATTGGGGAGGGCAATCTGCTTTACTCAGTCCACCAATTCAAATGTTAATCTCATCCAGAAGCACCCTCACAAACACAACTGGAATAACGTTTATCCAAATATCTGTGCACCTGTGGCCCAGTCAAGTTGACACAAAATTAACCATCACAAGTCGACCCCTCATCAACTTGGCACCCACATGCATCTCCTTAAAACATGCTTTATCTCCAAATAAAGATAATAACAAGGTCATAATTCCATCTTACATGATACAACTATCCTGCATACACCAAAAATGCACTCCCCCTTTCCCCATAAGAGGAGGCAGGGTACTCAAGTGATGTTTACTCTTCTTCTTGATAGCCAATAACTTAAATACTATGATGTAAAGTTAATAATACTTCAATATTATGAAAAAAAAGTTCAATACATCTTATGTTACATAAGAAAATAAGAAAGGGTAGAACATAAAGAAATTTGCTTTATACACAAACACACACATCCATAACATGATAAGGAGGAATACTCATGACAGTTAGACTCCTCATTTCTGTAACTGGTCGTGTGGTCATAGCTGGTATTTATAACTATTGTCTTCCACTACCCATTCTGTATTTCCTTTGCCCTCAACACGTACCTCAGCTGGTCATGGTTCTTTACCTGCAGGGGTGACTCAAACCTTCATTCCTGAGGGGTCTGGGCCGTTAGTGGTCCCCTGTGGATTAGATTGTTGTAGTTTTTCATTGACCTTAATCACAGGACATGGTAATACTAAGAGACACACTAAGGGATCTCCTGTATTCCAGACATACTCTTCCTTACCTCCGTCGTGGAGTAGGAGTCTAATTTCCCTTGGTAGTCGAGATCAATCATCCCAGCCAGCACAGTAACTCTCCTCTTTACCTATTGATTCAGAGACATGAGGAGTGCAAAGTAACCAGACAGTAGTCTTCACCTCCAGTTCAATGGAATCATTGTTGTATCTCCCAGTGGAAGCATTCCCCTCTTTGTAACTAAGATCTCTAGGCCAGCAGAGCATAATGTCATGAGAACAGAAAGCTGAAATTTTGCTAATGGGTCACTAGGGGTAACAGTGCATGGTGCCACTCCCATTTCCAACCTTTAATTCCTGGAACCATGAATCCCAGCTATGGAAGAAACAGTACTTTATACTGGATGCTGATTCAGAGCATAAGCAGTCTTCTGAAGAACCTTGCCTTAGCCCTGCAAGGTATTGCCACCTAGCTGGCACCGTAATTGAGTCTTTGAAAGACCATTTCATCGTTTTATCAAGGCAGCTGCTTTAGGGTGGTGGAGAACGTGGTAAGACCAGTGAATTCCACATAAGCATGAGTCTACTGCTGGGCTTCTTTTGCTATGAAATGAGTTCCCTGATCAGAAGCAATGCTGTCTGGAATACCATGATGGTGGATAAGGCATTCTGTAAGTCCGCAGATGGTAGTTTTGGCAGAAGCTTTGTATGCAGGGAAAGCAAATCCATATCCAGAATAAGTGTCTATTCCAGTAAGAACAAAGCACTTCCCTTTCCGTGATGGAAGTGACTCAGTGTAATCAAACCTGCCACCAGGTAGTTGGCTAATCACCCCAGAGAATGGTGCCATATTGAAATCTCAGTGTTTGTCTCCACTGCTGGCAGATTGGACACACAGCAGTGGTCATAGATGGGTTGGCCTTGGTGAGTGGAAATCCGTGCTGCTGAGCCCATGCATAACCTCTATCCCTGCCACCATGGCCACTTCATTCATGAGCCCATTGGATGACGACAGGAGTGACTGGGGAGAGAGTCTGACCAGAATTCACAGAATGGGTCATCCTATCCACTTGATTATTAAAATCCTCTTCTGCTGAGCTCACTCTTTGGTGAGCATTCACACGGGACTCAAATATCTTCATGTTTTTTGCCCATTCAGAGGTGTCTAACCACATATCTCTTCCTCAAATTTTCTTGTCACCAATTTTTCAATCATGTTACTTCCAAGTCCCTGGCCATCCAGCCAAATCATTGGCCACAGCCCATGAATTGGCATATAATCACACATCTGGCCATTTCTCCTTCCAAGCAAAGTGAACAATTAAGTGCACTGCTTTAAGCTCTGCCAACTGGGAGGATTTCCCTTCACCACTGTCCTTCAGGGATGTCCCAGAGAGGGGCTATATGGTGACAGCTGTCCACTTTAGGGTAGTGCCTGCATGTTGTGCAGAACCAGGCCCAAGTCTTCTCTTCCTCTGTCAACTGATCATAGGAAACTCCCCATGAGGCCATAGGTGCAGGCTGGGAGAGAGAAGGCAGTGTAGCAAGAGTGGAGACCATAGACATTTGGACTGCTTCTTCATATAACTTACTTGTGCCTTCAGGGCCTGCTCAGGCCTAATCACATATATATACCATTTCCACTTGATGATGGAATGCTGCTGTGCATGCCCAACTTTACGGCTTGATGGGTCAGATAACACCCAGCTCATAAGAGCAGCTCAGGTCACGTGGTAACTTGGTGGCCCATGGTTAAGTGTTCAGTGTCTACTAAGGCCCAGTAGCAGGCCAAGAGCTGTTTCTCGAAAGGAGTGTAGTTACCTGCAGAGGATGCCAGGACTTTCTTCAAAACACCAAGGGCCTGCGCTACAGTGCATCTATACAGGCCTGCCAAAGGCTCCAAACAGCATTCCTATCTGCCTCTGGCAGTTCAAGCACCATTGGATCTGCTGGATCCAATGACCCAAGTGGCAGAATAGCTTGCACGGCAACCTGGACCTGTTACAGAGCCTTCTCTTGTTCTGGGCCCCACTCAAAACTAGCAGCTTCTCAGGTCACTTGGTAAATGGGCTGGAGTAACGTACTCAAATGAGGAATATGTTGCCTCCAAAATCCAAAGAGGCCCACTGGGCATTGTCCCTCTTTTTTGGTTGTAGGAGGGGCCAGAGCAACAACATATCCTTCACCTTGGAAGGGATATCTCAACATGCCCTACACTACTGGACCCCTAGAAATTTCACTGAGATAGAAGCCCCCTGAATTTTAATCAGATTTATTTCCCACCCTCTGACATACAAATATTTTACCAATAAGTCTAGAGTAGTTGCAACTTCTTGCTCACCTTGTCCAATCAGCATAATGTCATCAATAGAACGGACTGGAGTGATATCTTGTGGAAAGGAAAGAGAATCAAGATCCCTATGACATAGGGCTAGAGAGAGTTGATATAGCCCTGAGGTAGGACAGTGAAGTATATTGCTGGCTTTGCCAGGTGAAAGCAAACTGCTTCTGGTGGCCTTTTCTAATAGGTATTGAGAAAAAAGCAATGGCCAGGTCAGTAGCTGCATAGCATGTACCAGAGGATGTGTTGACGTGCTCAAGCAATGAAACCACATCCAGTACAGCAGCTACAATGAGAGTCACCACCTGGTTATGCTTACAGTAATCCATAATCCACTGTCATTCAACATAGGTCAAATAGGTGAGTTAAATGAGGATGTGATGGGAATCACCACTCTTTCATCTTTCAGGTCCTTGATGGTGGCACTAATCTCTGCTGTCCCTCCAGGAATACAGTATTGCTCTTAATTTAATATTTACCTAGGTGGAAACAATTAGAGAGGCTTCTACTTGGCCTTTCCCAACCTAATAACCCTCATTCCACAGATCAGGGAACCAGTGTGGGGATTCTGCCAGATACTGAGTAGGTCTCCCAATTATGTATTCTAGAACCAGGGAAATAAGCACAGGGCATGTTCGGAGACCCACTGGGTCCACTATAAACCAGACCTGAATTAAGACGCCTTTGATCACCTGACTTCCATGAGTCCCTAACTCTGACTGGTGGACGACAGTAATATTTTGAATCTCCTGGAGTCAATGTCATCTCATAGTCAGTGTCCCGTAGTCCCCAAAAGGTCTGATTATTTCCTTTTCCCCAGTGCACAGTTTCCCTGGTAAAAGTCTGTAAGTCCCTTTGGGGAAGGCTGGGAGGAAGATAAACAGTATAAACTTTTGGTAGTGTACCAGGGTCTTTCCTAAAGAAGATCCAGCCTTCTCTTCTTGACCTAAATCTTTTCTGCTTATACAGATCAAGTAACAATTTAGTAGGCTTCTTATCTACTTTCATTTCTAGGAACACCATGATCAACTAGCCAAGGCCATAGGTCTTTCTGCGTGAGTTAGAATGTTCTGATTGCTGCTTTGACTCTGTTGTCCATTACAGTAGTCACACTCACCTTGCCTTTGGCAGTTGAATGCCACCACTTACCTCACCCCTGCCACCCCAGGATCCAACTACTCCCATTGCATTTAGGTTTCCCAATCAATGACTCTAGCTCCCACTGTAAGGTCTGCCCTACAGAGAAGAGTGATCACAGAGCTCTTCAAGAATGTCGGGGCTCCCCTCACAAATTTATTTCTCATGGTAATAGTGAAAGGTATGTCTTCTGCATCTTCCCAGTATGGATGAGTAGGTCTTAAATGACAAATCCACTTTAAGATTCTAGTCTCCCTAAGCCTTTGAATCCCTTCCTCTACATTAAGTCAAGGCAGGTCAGTCATTTCTAACTTTCTCACTGTGGGCTGCCTTTTGGTCCATGTTTAAGTCAACCAAACACATCATTAGAGCCCTTCCTAACTCCTTGAGCTGCAACATAAATGCAGAATCTCTGCTTAGTGAGCCTGCATCAATAAATTTGACCTGATCCAAATTTATGTTCCTCCCACCATTATCTCACACCCTCTATCTCCATTCCCACACATGTTCCCCAGATTTCTGTCTGTATAAATTAGAAAACTCAAGTAGTTCTTTTTGGAGCGTAGGGCACTTCCTCATGGGTCACACTTTGTACTTCACCTTTAGGAACTGCTGGGACTTGAGTCTAATTATCGGTCTAGAAGCAAAGAGGAGTGGTGGGGGTCAGTCCTGAGAAGACTCATTTTTGTGTTGCATGGCAACTGCCTCAGGGGAGGCCATCACAGTTTCCTCAGCCAATGCAGGGTGCGGGGAATCACTACCACTGGGGGGAGGGAAGGCTCCTTCTATTGGGGGTGGGGAGGCCTCTTCCAATGGCAGAGAAGACTCATCAGAATTTAGGGGCTCAAGGTCCCCAGCTTCCTCAGGGTCTTCCTACACACCCCCAATCCAATTTACAGGATCCCATTCTTTCCCAATCTATGCCCTTACTTTAATAGCAGGCACCCTGTGAGGCTGGTGTTCAACGTGCAGTGATTCAGCCAATTGCAGATGAGGTTCTGCATTTGATTTTTAGCAATCTCAGCCCTACAGCTACAGGAGATAAGAGTCTCCTTCAGGGCATACATAGAAGCTTTCAGGTGATTTATACAGCATTTGAGCTGGGAATTCAAATCCCTGAACTCATCCTTTTCTTTTGCCACTTTGTCCAGCAACATTAGAAGCAACAGCCAACCTCATTATATTCGTTATTTTTTTTTTAAAGTTCAAAAGTACCATATACACGGTCATCCAGCTCCATGCTTCTTATTAGTGATTTATTAGGAGTATGCAATGGAGATATTTTGCATATCTCTATTGCCAAATCATGCCATGGATTATGATCTCTTTACTACAGGAAATAGAGTCATTAGCATCCATAAATTTAATTAGATTAGAGAACCAATTCCAAAAACCCCAGAACCAATTCCGAAAACTCATCCTTAAAATTCTGTTCCTCTAGATCTACTCTTGAAAATCTGTGTTACTCCTGAAAATCTGGGAGACAGACAGATAGATAGACAGACGGACGGACGGACAGATAGATAGATAGATAGATAGATAGATAGATAGATAGATAGACAGACAGACAGATAGATAATAACGAATTGGCTCACATGATTATGGAGACTGAGAAGTCCCAAGATCAGCAGCTGGCAAACTGGAGACCCAGGAGAGCAATGGTGTATTTCCAGTCTGAATCTGAAAGCCTGAGAACCAGGAGAACCAATGTGTAAATTCCAGTCCAAGTTTGAGTCTGAAGGCAGAAGACTGATGTCCCAGTTTGAAAATAGTCAGGGAGAGAGTAAGAAAGTTCTTTCTTACTCAGTTTTTTTATTCTATTCAGGCCTTCATCAGATTGGAAGAGGCCCACCCACATTGGGGAGGGCAATCTGTTTTACTCAGTATACCAATTCGAATGTTAATCTCATCCAGAAACACCCTCACAGAAACACCCAGAATAGTGTTTATCCAAATTTCTGGGTGTCCTCTTGGCCCAGTCAAGTTGACACGTAAAAGTAACCATCACAAGCTGGAAAAATAAAATTCATTGCCTACATCATGGGAGTTACAGTCTGAGAGTTTCAGCAGGAAATCTCACAAAGAACTCACATATGTGCCCATAGGAGGAAAAATCAGCTTTAAACCTCAGCCAGTTCCCAGGTTAAGGAAGCCTGAAACCCACTTTCAACTGTTCCAATCAAGTAAGACCCTTCCTGACCCCTCATCCTTTCTTGAACCCCAATCTCAGGTGGGTCCTCAATGGCAGCAGGTGAAGGAGGAGGAGGTGAAAAAGAGAGATGGAAACTGACCACAGCCTTCCTTGAGGTAAGGAAGCCCACCTGCTCAAGACAAAAGCAGCTTTATCTCTCATCAGAGTTCAGAGTTTGTATTACTATCTGGGAATAAGCAGTTTTAACTACAAATTGAAACTCTGAGTTAAAGTGACTGTAGAGCTTTCTATTACCCAGGAGTGACCAAAAAAGCCATCAATTGGCAGGAAAAAAAGTTTCCCCACTAGGTACATGTTAAGGGAGGGTAGGAAACATCCCATGAATCAGCAGATTTTCAAATTATCCATTATTTCCCTTTCTTCTGTTATGAATTCTGTTTGTTATTCTGTTATTATTTCCACCTCTTGTCACGAATTCTGTTTGTTGAGACTATGAAATATGCCTCGTGATGGATTTTGTTATGTCCTTTGTCATTTTTGCTTTACAGCTCATTCTGCATGGAAGTGTTTTCCATGAACAAGGCCTTCCATGGTAGGTGCTTTTGCAGCTCCTTTAGCCCTGTTCTTCCTGGATGGCACACCCTGGACCAGGTCTTCTGTTACGGAGTTTCAGGTGTTTGCTCTCAGCCAACGAAATTCCTGGTGCTGCACCCTGTGCAGGACCAGCCCAGTTCCCATTTCTAACAAAGATGCCCCTTTTTCTTCCTGCACCATGGGCAAGCAGCACATTTCTGGAGTGTTTTCAGCCCCTGTTCATTAAATAGACAAGACAACCAGCCCCAACCCCTAGCTTCATGCAGTGAGCATGGGTCCACTCTCCCGCCCAGCATGGAGTACACTCATTCCCATTCCACATGAGCTTTAAAGCCCAAACTGTGTATACCCAGTTCCTTCTACCCTTGGGCTACACGTCAGCTTAGTCTATAGGTTTATTCTTCATTATTGAGCCACAAAGATTGTGTGTGTGTGTGTGTGTGTGTGAGTGTGTATTTCATCTATAATTCCTCTGTGTTTGGAGAAGGTTTCAGAGAGGGTTTGATGTGTGCTCTCTCCACCATCCTGATCAGAAGTCTTCCAGCGAAGGTCATCTCAGTCTTCCAACAGGGTGGACAAGCCCATTTCCAAAGTGGCAACATCTTCCCTCAGTGATGGGAAGAATTTGCTTATTAGTGGCATTAGCAGAAATCTCTCCCCGTCCTGTCCTGTCTTACCCAGAAGAGTGGACACCTCTCCATGCAAGCTGACGTAGGGCAGACAGTTCAACAGCCTGGAGCGCCACAGTGCCAGAGGCCTCTCCAGGCCTCTCTCTCACAGTGAGGAACCTGAGAAGGGACTCAGGGCTTTCAGGTAAAATCTCAGGTACAGACGGTGGTATCACCTAGGTCAGCCTGCTACCCCCTCAGGCTTAGAAGGCTCTGGGCCTCCAATGTGCTGCTTACCGGGCTCCCGTTCTCTCCTGGGGCTATACCATCAGCCCAGCCTGGCCTTGGCTGTTCAGCCCAAGAATTGAAGCTCCAACAACCAATTAGGGTAAGAGGGGCAAGAAAAGGGGCCTGAGCACTGCCCACTGGGGCAGGGGGAGAGCCCACACCCAGAATGGCAACATGGATGCCTCAGGAACTACATTTTCTTAGCACAGAAGCAGCCCATAGAGCCACACCCCACAGGCCTCAGCACCCACACATCATCCTTTCTGACAGCAGAGTGACTGGCCAATCAGCAAGAAGTCCAGCCAACTGGAATCTTTGAATGCTGACCATCTACCAGCCACTGCACTTTACATTCATTATCTCATTTAATCCTCTACCCATCCTGAGAGGTACTGTTATTAGTTCCATTTTCCATATGAGGAAGTGAAACTCAGAGACATTAAGTAACTTGCCTAAGATCACACAGCTATTAAGTGATAGAGTCATAACTCAAACACAGGGAGTCTGAAGCTGGAAGCAGTGCTCTTGGTCTCTCTGCTTCACTGCCTCCGGCAATGGGGCTCTCCAGGATGTTGAGCTGGTCCATGCTACGTCGGTTCCCACGAAGAGGTGTCCACTCTTCTGGGCAGACAAGAAGAGCCTGGGCCTCATCTGGGCCACAGCCTAGGTGGTGGGGAGTGGAGGAAGGCTGCAACATGGAAGGACAAAGAAATCCCCCAACCCCACAGAGAGTCAGAGCAGGAGGACCCTCAAGGACCCTCTGGCCCAAGCTCTTCTGTTTCCTGGGGCAGAAACTGAGTGTGAGAGAAGGGGTAATGATGTGTCCAAGGTCATAGAGCAAGGAACCAGCTATGCTAGGACCAAAAACACATCTCTAAACAGGAGCAGCCTCCAGCTCAGTGTTTCTCAACCCTAGCCACCTTCTGAACCCGGAGTTTTGTTTTCCTTTTTTTGTTTTGTTTTGCTTCATTGCAAAACCCACCCCAGGAGATCCTGAGGCCCAGGCATCTGTCGTTTTTTTTTTCCAATTTATTGCTTAAGATCTCCTTTTTTTTTTTTTTTGCTAGGAAAGTTTCGCCCTGAGCTAACATCTGTTGCCAATCTTCCTCTTTTTTTTCCCTCCCCAAAGCCCCAGTGCATGGTTGCATGTCCTAGTCATAAGTCCTAGTTCTTCTGTGTGAGCCGCCACCATAGTATGGTAACTGATAGACGGGTCGTATGGTCCCGTGACCGGGAAGCGAACCCCGGCCGCCAAAGTGGTGAGAGGGCTGAACTTTAACCACTAGGCCATCAGGGCTGGCTCAATATGTCCTTTTTAACATTCCCCAAGTGACTCTGGTGTGCTGGGATCTGCTACTCTAGGCGCTCTTGACTTGCTCCTTGGTTCTTTCCTCCTGCACACAGGCTTTTGGAAGGAGTAGGCTGCCCCCTTCCACTCCTCATCACTCCAGCCCCTCGGAGCGCCCTGCTGTGGGACCCTCAGCCCCCTCTATTGACACAGCCCTCCTGCTAAACCCAGCGGCCTCCTCTCTGTACAGCACAGGATGCTGACAATTCCCCTCTCCTTGCAATTCAGCTTCCTCAAGTTCTAAGAAACTCTAAGGATGGAGAGAGAACAAACTCTGATGGACCTCAGTTCTTTGCTCAACCTCCCTCCCTCCCTCCACACAGCCAGCCCCCCTGGGATGGGCCCTGTGCCCTGGGACTGCTGTTCCCACTGCCTTCTGGACATCCAGCACCCCAAACCCACCACATCCCCAAACAAACTCATCATCCTTGCCCCAAGCACAGGTGGCTCTACCTGCCCAGTCTGTCATTCTCCCGGTTCCTTAGGCCCTGGACTCAAGAGTAGTTTCTTAACCCCTCCATCTCCTTCACTGGTTATGTGGCTACGCACACTGACCATGAGCAGGGTCGACTACATAATTTGCAGGGGGCCCTTGTGCGTGAAGCAGAAAAGGTGTCATTAAAGGTACATAGAAAGCTTTTCCTTTCTTCTGTGATCTCTTTCTAGGTTTGTCATGGTGTTTTTTATTTGCTTCATTTGTATGGTGTTTTATTTGTTTAATGGTGTTCAAAGTAAAGAAAGATTAAATTTTTATATTAGTACAAATTTTACTGTTCATTTTTGTATGGTGCAATACCAATTTTAAATGCAAGATCAGAGCACTTATTTAGCTGTTGCACAAAATTACCAAAATTACACAATTCATATTTCCTGTCACACCCCAGAGGGGAGAAGCCAGCCAGAAGAGGCAAACATAAGCCAGACTCAGGAAGCTTGGATGGCCAAGATCCACCAAACCTCAACTCCTAAGCATTGATTTTACGGGTCCTCTTAATACAAGAGTATAATCAAAGATACCTCAGTTGAATTTTGGCATTTTATGTGGCCTTGTCTGACTCAAGGTTACAACTTACAGGGTCATTCCACTTATATTCCCCTTGAGTCATAAAAATTCCTTCTGACTGATGTATTCGTGTTGACTAGTCTCTGTTTACTACATCTATACAATAGACAGACAGGAATGACAATCTGATTCAATTAACTCAGCAAAATATACTTTTTTTCACCTCTTTTTTTTATTTTATTTATTTTTTTAATTTATTTATTTTGTATTGCGGTAACATTGGTTTAGAACATTGTATTAATTTCAGGTGTACATCATTATACTTCTATTTCTGCATTGATTACTTCAAGTTCACCACCCAAAGACTAATTACAATCCATCACCACACACATGTGCCTAATCATCCCTTTCGCCCTCCTCCCTCCCCTCCTCCCCTGTGTTTTTCACCTTCTCTTGCACTACCTGATGTAGACTTTTGCTCCTCTTGTGTACTGTTTTGGACTCATGACTTGTCAGATTTATTGTATGCCAACTGATCTCAGTTGCTACTTTATTTCTGATGCTCAAGTTGCCAGCAGGAGCCCCTTTTAGCCTGGCCCCTATGTCCTTTTGACCCTACTAATTTATTTAAACTTCCCTGCTTTCTGGCCTTGTTGTTCAGTTATTCAGGTTCACCTTGAACTTTCAGCTCAAATTATGGAATCTGCCATTTCTCCCAAGGTGCTTTCCACGGGAAAAGAGTGTTAGAGACCAGACTGTGGGAGCCGAGGTGTGTTGTGGGGTGACATGGCTCCCTGGCCACTTCAATGCACAGAGAGACAAAAGGTATGTATTTTTAATTTGCTATTTTTTTCTTTTAAAAGCATGACTTCACATTGATGTTTCCAGTCCGGTTCCAAGAATACAGCGTTCCTACTCAAATTCTTGATTTGACAATTGTAGCTCCTCTTCTCTTATGCTAAAAAAGTCTAGATTCCTAACAAAATGAACATAATTACTTGTTTTCTTTGTCTGAAAAGAAAATAGTTCTAAAATAGCTTTACAACATTTATGCAAATTATCCAATTACCTAATACAGCTCGATTTTTCTAATACTTTTGTTTTTAGACTGCTTTCCACTAAGGATTTGCAAAAAATCTCTTTGCTCCAGGGTCACTTATAATTTCTCACTCTATTTGGCTCTGTGAATCCTTATCTGGTGTAGAGTCTTCTTTGTTTTTCAGTTTAAGGGTCCTGGCATTTGAACAGCTGACAAACCAAAGCTCTCAGGAGGTGGAGACTGGCAGACCCGAGGAGAGAGAGGGAGGTGATGGAGAAACCTCCAACAGCGCAGTGGCCAAAATTCTCACGATGTTTGCACTCCGCCATCCTCTGATCCGTCTACAATGGCTTAATCCATAGATATAACAACAAGATTGGTACACGTGATTCTGGCTGAGTGAACCAATTCTGCCTCCTGTGGTCTAATCTATCCAACCTATATGACTTTCACTTGTTCAGTTGTTTTTTCCTTTACAGTCTCGTCCTCATCTTCCAAGCTTTTCAATTTATTTTGCTCCTTTAATAAGCTATAAGCTTTTCTGATATTCAGCATTCCCTTACCAACCTAATCTATCACATTATATATTGTTACATGAAGGTTTGCTGTCAAGAACCAAAACAGTTGTCTCAATTAGCAGTATCGTAAGCGCAGAACTCATCAAAGCTTTTAATTTTCTCACAGGGGGATCAAATTCTTTATGATTATCCAAGAACAGTACCTGTAAATGCAGCAACTTAAAATTTTGTCTGAAATCTTTTTGACTTATGGGTCAAAATTCAAACTTTGCTTCATATATATTGCTTATTTTAATTACAGATCAACAGAGTGTAGAACTCCAAATTCTCAGAAGTCTTTGGAAAACACAATTACCAATTACTTTAATTCTATGCAAAATTCAAACTTCCCAAAGCCAAATAAGAATGTCACAAAATACAACCATATATACTTCAATGAAGTTTAAATTAAAAATACATAACCAGGTATATCAAACTATATCACAATTTTTTAATGACTGAAAAAATGTATTAGATTATTTCACCTTTAAATCATTCTCAGAAAGTTCAAATAGAAACTTTTTTACAAATTCATAAAATTTCCATATTATGCCGGTTCCAAAAGAACCCATTCATAAAAGACATCAGTGTTTATAATCATAGCACTCTGCCTCACATTTAGGATATAGCTATTTAGTGTTAATGGAGAAATCCAAATTCTTCCCCAGAATCAAATATGTCCTGCCCCAAATTCCTGACTTTGCATTCTGTAGGAGCTCCATTTACAACTTCAAGTAAATCATAAAATTACATTCTTTGAATCTAAGGTAAATTGATTCATTATCTGGTTTCAATTATCAATATTCTTAATGCCTTTTTAAAGTTTTAAATGGCATTTAATTCAAAAACTCTAATTGTGAAGTAAATGCTTGGAGGGGGAAATGAGTCATTAGCCAGAGAAGAGTGGGCCCCGCCTCCCGCGTACACTGGGCCACCACCCCACACGGCTCCTGACGCTGAGCTCTTCGCTTTTAGAACCACACCTCAGACCCAAGCTTCTTACCAGCTTTTCAGCTTGAGGCTTGTCTTTGCCAACCCGAAGTTAAACTTCTTCAGAGTTTAAAACTTTGCTAACAAAGAGAAGAAAGAGAGAGCAAGAAGGAAAAGAATGAGGAGGAGGAGGGGAAGAAGGAAGGAGACAAATCCTTTTATCTGAAAAAGAGATTGTCTCGTAAACTAAAACTGAGCAGCTTACAGTTACACATATTTAAATTTCAGCATCTATTTGCCACCATCTGCTAACTTAACCTTTCATTTAAAACACAAGGGCCGGCCCCGTGGCTTAGCGGTTAAGTGCGCGCGCTCCACTACTGGTGGCCCCGGTTAGGATCCCAGGCGCGCACCGACGCACCGCTTCTCTGGCCATGCTGAGGCGGCATCCCACATACAGCAACTAGAAGGATGTGCAGCTATGACATACAACTATCTACTTGGGCTTTGGGGGAAAAAAGGAGGAGGATTGGCAACAGATGTTAGCTCAGAGCCAGTCTTCCTCAGCAAAAAGAGGAGGATTGGCATGGATGTTAGCTCAGGGCTGATCTTCCTCAAAAAAATATAAATAAATAAAAATAAAATAAAATACAGTAATTCTTCCACCCCATTGGCCCTCATAAGCCAGCCTCAATCGGAAGGTTATTGCATTTTGACCTATTTCCAATTGCAACACAACAGTGCAGGTGAGACGGCGGAGAGTTAACATCAATGAAACAGGCCCCACCTGGGAAATCCCTTCAGCCCAGTTAATGCAGGTGGGATGACATCAGAGGGCCTGAGTTCTGGGATCTAATCGCCTGAGGCTAGAAAGCAAGATGACATTTGCAGGCTTCATCTTATGCTGAGGCTGCTTGGTTGGAAGACTTGCTGGCATGCCCAGAAAATCTGGAGGCGTGTGGCCATTTCGTGAGTGAGTGGTTTTAAGTACAGGAACAAAATGTAGAAGTTACTGAGGTTTGTACAGGCACTGATTTTTCCAACAGCCAAGTTTTTTAAAGTAGTTTTTAAAAATTTCCCCAGTGGGTCCAATAGAGGAAACAGGGACATGCACCTCCTCCACAGTAGGAGGGTTTGTGCTTTTGTTCTTGGGGCTTTTTGCAGGTATTCGAGACGGCTCCTCCGTTTCTCCTCCAAGGGGGATTTACAACCTCTCCAGGGCTTGCAGCCTGCGACTGAGGGAGGCAGGAAGGCCTGTGTCTTCCTTGTGTGAGCCTCCTGCTCCCTCATGTGTGTGCTCCCACCTCTAGCGAGGAGCCAGAGGAAAAACCTCTGGGTTTTTCCAGGCTTTTTCGTTAGATGCTTGCGAGTCCCAGGAGCCAGCAAGAGAAAACTGTAACTTAGGGTCAACTCGGGTGTGCCAGTTCCAGATTCCCCAGCCTGCGTGCCACAATGGTTTAACATGACTCCTCCCTCATGAACCGTGGCCTGACGAGCTCCTCCGGAAAGTCAGACTAGACCATGGGTAGGCTAGAAATAGGACAAAAAAATACCCAAAGACTCTTTTTTTAAGAGGTAGAGAAGGGCAGCACAGAGGAAAGAGGACAGACAGGAGAGTAAGGCAGACGCCAAGGGCCCGTAGGGAGGGAGGACGGCGTGGGCAGAGTGAAGATAGAGACAGAGCACCAGTGAGAAGACGGTGGCCACTGAATCTAAACCCACTAATGACAGGAGGTTTGTTAGGGGCCAAGCCCATGCAAGCTTTGTATTTGAGTTCTCCTTCTAGGAAACCTGTGTGAGCTTTCCTTTCTCTCTCCAGGAAGCCCAGGGCAGTTCGCTGAGTGGGAGCAGAAGAAGGAATTTTCCAGCACTCAACACAAGGTGGCGCCAGACACCCGTGGACGTAATGAGGTCCCCCTCCGGGTGGGCTCCAGGAGCTGCGAAAATTCCCTGAAGGGATCGAGTCTGGCCAGATTTAAAGGAAACGAGAGCTTTGCACCCGCAGAAAGTTAGCCTATAAAATAGGGCACACTGAAAATAAGAAGAAAAAACATTTTTTTTTTAAAGAGATGGGAAGGAGTCGCACAGAGGCTAGACAGACAGACAGAATCTACAAAACCTCCGTAAGAGGGAAATAAAGGCCCTTGCGGCGGAATCCCCACGGGACAGGAGACAGGTGAGCGTGGAGAGACTGGAAGTGAAGCGGCGGGGGGCCGAGGCAGTGGCGGGCGCTCGGGTGGGAGAGGGTGGCGGTGGAGAAAAATGCCTTCAGACTGACGCCTTTACCTTTCCTAGTTTACATTCCTAGTATTCTTCATTGACACAGTGAGTCAATAAGCCCAACACGATTGAATAACAAGACTCGGGAGAAATGCATTCTGTTCATCTTTGAGAATTCACCCTATTAGCTTTTGCTCTTTTGTGTATCCTTATGGACTCCTGACATTTCAAATTTATTGTCAATTGATGTCAGCCAATATTCTCCTTTTGACGCTCACATTGTCCCAACTTTGGCCAGTGGGAGCCCTTTTAGATTGATTCTTGTGTAATTTTGAATGACCCAATAGTTGAAAGCTTTGTTTCTGGCCCAGCAAGGTATAGGTGTTCTGGGACTGCCTTGTGCCCTTCCAGCCCAGACCAGATGTGGACTCAGACATTGCTCCAAGAAACCCTGGCTCCTTCTGAGAGAAAATAGCATTAGAAACCAAAATCTGGGCATTAGGGTGCCCTATGGAGTAACATTGCTACTGGGCCATTTCGGTGGAAAAATGCCAAAAAGGAAATATATTTTGAATTAAATGTTCTATAAAGGCATGACTTCATATTGGTGTGTTCAATTCAGTTCTAATAGTACACAGCTCCTACGCAAATTTTTGAGTCTACAGTTGGCCTTCCCTTTCATTAATCCGGAAATCTAGGTCTCTATCAAAATAAACAATTATTTACTTGCTTTGACAACTTAAGAGAATAGCTCCAAAAAAAAAAAAACATACTGTCAATACAAACAGTACAAATACTGAATAAAGTTTTGTTTTAGGCTGCATACTCCTAAGGATTTGTTGCCAAATTACTCAGTTTAGAGCCACTCATAATCCCCACACTGTGGGCTGTGTGAGGACTTGTCTGACAGAGAGTCGTGGTTCAGTTGTTTCCATTCACGTGTGTTTGGAGGAGGCTGCAACCTGCCCCGCCCCCCATTCTCTGCTCTTCCTTTTCATTTGTCCATAGAACATAGAAGCTCCCAGTATAATAGGCAATTCACTTAATAAAATAGTTACTGTTATTATTTTATTTTTTATTACTTTTTTCTTATTATTTCCTCTTTTCCTCTATTGGAATGTAAGCCTCATGGAGCAGGCATTTTTGTTGGACCCTGGCCATTGTCCCCTGAATGCAGGACTAAGAAAGCTGGGCTCAATTCTGGGGTCAGGGGTACCCTCCTGGGTTGAACAACAGCAAGGACTGCAAGAGATGCTCAGTCTTCCTGTTGTCCTGTTGTCCTCCCTTGTCACTCATTAAAGAGTTCCAGTTTAAAGGGCCAGGTGATAGGGGTAAGTGGATTAGAGGGGAGGGAAGGAGGCTTGGGGAGTCAGCCTATAAGTGCCCCAGGAGAGAGGTGTCTTGACATGAGTACAGCCATGTTTGGCCGCTCCATTGACCTACAGCCACCAGCACAAAAAGAAATATAACAGCTGCTTTCTGCGTGGTGGGAACTGGCCCTTCTCCCACGGAGAGAGTTACAAGTTGTAACATTTCAAGGCTCTTGGAGCGTCGTAGCCCAGGATGGACTGGCCATCTGTGCCGGGCTAAGATGATAACCAAAGAGAACAATGCACGTACACAACTACTGGGCTGGGACATTAGCCAAGGGGCTCAGTGCACATATGCCACTGATAACCATTTTGTGCATGGGAACACTAGATGCTTCCTCTGCAAACTCTGTAACTGCTTATGTAAACTGCTGGAGACTGAGACCAGGTGAGAGTTCCACCTGTGGAAGGGACGCCTTGCCCAGGACGTGTGATCCTTGCCCAGCCGTGTCGATTGACAGGACTCTCCCGGCAGTGGGGCGTGGATGTTGTGAGTAATTGATTTACTGTGAAGTAATTGATCTGATATGTTCTCTTTTCAGTCAACCTGGTGTTTCTCTTTCCGGTTGATTTGTGTCATTTCCCTTCAGTCGATCTGGTGTTTCCCTTTCCGATCGATCTGATGTTTTTCCCTCCTATTATATGACCTATTCGGATCTGCTGCTATCTCAGCCGATGTGGATGTTTTCCCTTTCCAGTCAAGCTGATGTTTTTTCCCTCTTATTTGACCTATTCAGATCTGTTTGCGGACTATCGCCTTTACTATCCTCTATATAATAAAATATACCTTCAGTCCATTTGTTTGGAGTGGAAAGTTTCTTTTACGTCTCCGATCGAATCCCCGAACCTCTCATAACAAGAGGGAATGACCAGCTACAGCGGAGGCAGCCCCTTTACAGTCAGGGACTAGCTCAGTGTCTGGTGCATGGTTGGGCCTCAATAAATGCATATGGCGGACATGGGAAGACAACAGAATAATGGAGAGAAATTTCTATATACTTATATATGCCAGCAAGAATAGATGGGCACTGGGACTAATTGTGAGAGGGATTCAAACAGAGGAAAGTCCAGGATCATTTCTGGGTTCTGGGCCTGGACAGGTGACAGAGGAACAGTGGCCCCAGGGTGGAGGGGCAGGGAAGAGGGAGGAGGGAGTATGATGACCAGTGTAGTAGTATGGTCTTTATTTTGCAAACTGAAAATATGTTTCCAGTTTAAGCCAGATATAAAATTATATGTAACACATACTCTTCATGAAAGAGTCAAACAACGCATTAGCACACGAAATGGTTGAAAGGAAAAGATCTTCAGCAATCTCATCCTCCCGGAGAGAGCTCACCAGGTGGAGAGAGGGTGTAGGCCTCTGTCTTGTAGGAGAAACACCTGGCTGAAGCAGTTAGATTGTGCCCCCCTCTGGGCTGGCTGGATGGGGCCCAGGAAGTGGGGGTGGAGACAAACCAGCCCGGAGGCTCCAGAGCTGGGAGGGGTTGTGGGCCTAAGAAGGAAAGCACAGGCCTTGCCCGTCAATCCCTTCATGCCTCAAGAAACTTCCTCCCTCTGTCCCTTCTCTGAATGACTCTCCCTGACTCTTTTCCTCGATTGGTGGGGGAGAGGGGTAGGAGAGGTTTCCAGAGGCGGGCCCTGCATGAACATGCTGGAAACCACTGATCACTCTCTGGGGCTGCGGCCTCCCTCCAGGTCGCGTATTGTGGAGCTGGCTGAGCCATTCACCTCTGCGCAGACATTTGGCTTGAAGGGAAATCAATACTATTATACCCATCCTTCCTTCCTCGTCAAGGTTTCCTCTAGGAAAGTGGGATCTCCAAGCCAATCAGTGTATAGAGTCATTGATCATTCTTGTTACACATTTGTATACTGCTCTTGAGAAAGCTGAACCAATCCACTGTCACCAATTTCCCTACAGCTCCGCTGGTACTAGAGATATATATATGGAGATATATATCTATATGTGTTGTTGTATTTTCTCAGATGAGAAGACTGAGGACCAGAGAGACTAAGTCACTTTCCCCAGGGTCATTCAGCTAGTGAATGGCAGCTGGGTCCAGTTCTAGAGGTCACATCTCCTAACCCCCACTCAGTGCTCTGTCTGCCTGACAGTGGCTTCTAGACCTTCTAGACACGACAGGCTCTTCCTACTTCTCTTGTCCTTTGTTCATGGAGGAGAACAGATCCACAGCCTTTCCCCTCATGGCTCTGTGTCACGCAGACCAGTTTTCTCAGCTTCACTGGGCCCTTCCCCAGCCTGCTAGCTCCAGGCCCTGAAAAGCTCCTCAGAAGACAGCACAGCCATGGCACAGGCTTCCACCTCTTCTCTTCTGCAGCTGACTAACTTCTGGGGTGAATTGGTTATTTTCTGAAAAATAATTTTCATGAATATTCATTAGATGAGTAGTAGCAATAGTAGTTGAACAGAATATCACAAAAATCCCAACCATTTGATTCATAACTTTCAAGCAGCAAAAAAGCCCACAGGCAATTCTAACCTCTAGATCAGGGGCTTCCAACGTTTACTGAGATCATCTCTCAGTTCTCCGACCAGCAGATCTCTTGGGGCCCTGCTTCCTCGGTGCTCCTCTGATGGTCCCCTACCCCACAAAAGCCCAGACGGTAATTCTGGTCAAAAAAATCTAACCTTCTTCCACCAGAGAGCTCTGAAAATAACGACCTGGTCTGAGATTCTCCACAGAGAGCACCTAGCAGGTGCCCAGTCCAGAATGGCACTCCACGGACGAGAGTTCCTTCCCACTCATGTTTTGTGTTCCTACCAGCAACCGCAATACATGATCATAACTGGCTGTAAAAATGCACATATCAGCTTTTCAGAGGGACTCTCCCAACTGTCACTAGCCTGCTCACCTCGACCCAATTCACTAGGTTCTTCTGCAGTTCATCTCCCACAGCCCTTCCCATCGTCACTCCAAAGAGTGGGACGTGGGTACAGACATAAACAGGCACAACGGATCCTCCATCTCAGTGCCCCGGAGACGTCAGCTTCATCGAGTCAGTTGCCCTTGATCTTTGTTTGTAAAGAGGCGCGGCAGGGTCTCACTCTCAGTGTCCACAGGCAAATATCGGGAAAGAACAATATACGAGAGGGCTCCCTGAATGCGAATGTCACTGTGGAGCCCACCTCCAATTCACTGCTGCTGGTCCCGTCAGATTCTCAGGACCCGGGCTGCCTAAATCTGCAGTGTTACACCTGATTATTTTTTAAATTCTAGGGCAGCCCTATCTAATGGAAATATAATGTGAGCTACATAGCAATTTAAAATTCTCTAGTGGCACACACATTTTAAAAAGAAACAGGTGAAATTAATTTTAATAATATATTTTATTAAAAAATAAATAGCATTTCAACATGGAATCAATATTAAAATATTTTACATTCTCTTTTTGTACCGAGTCTTCAAAATCCATTGTGTATTTTATATTTACAGCACATCTCAGTTTGCACTAGCCACATTTCAAGTGCCCAATAGTCACAGCCAATAGTGGCTACTGTATTAGATGGTGCCGTTCTAGAACATTAAAGTAAAACGGCATAATCTCAGAATTTCAGAAGGGGCAAAACTGTTGCCCCACGGGTTAGGACAAACTTTCAAGCAAGGTTCAGCTGATTTGTTTTTATTTGAATTAGTTTTCTTTCTTTTTTTTTGTTTTTTTTTTGTGTGTGTGTGTGTGAGGAAGATCAGCCCTGAGCTAACATCCGATGCCAATCCTCCTCTTTTTGCTGAGGAAGACTGGCCCTGGGCCAACATCTGTGCCCACCTCCCTCCGCTTTATATGGGACGCCGCCACAGCATGGCCTGACAAGCGGTGCGTCAGTGCGCGCCCGGGATCCGAACCCGGGCCGCCAGCAAAGGAGCGCACGCACTTAACCGCTACACCACGGGGCCGGCCCCTGAATTAGTTTTCAACATTTAAAAATCAGGAGATTTCTCATAAAAGTCTGGATTTCTGGATTCTCGTTTAAATCTTGGAGCTCTGGTAGCACAGGCTCACATTCTCTCTTGGCAGCAACCTGCTAGAGCTGAGAAGCAGCCCACCATCTCTCCCCATGGAATTACATTCATCGCACTGCACATTCTTTTTCTTTTTTTTTTTTTTTTTTTTTTTTGGTACCTATCTGGGCCCCAGAGCCATCTGAGTTCACAAACTCTCCTTTCTATAAAGCACACAAAGTCATACTTGAGATGGTCCATTGAAGAATGACTAACTTAGAGCCATCTTTATGCTTGCTACCCACAGTGGAAGATGACAGCAAGGAGAGAAAGAATCAAGTCACAAAAAGGAAAGGAAGACCCGTTAGCACCTAAGCCTCCGTCCCCAGGAAGCAATTATGGATGAAAGACAAGGAAAAGAAATTATATTTTAAAGTAGGGACTATACACTGAGCAGTCTTAATATAATTTTCTTTGCATATGTATTTCTGCTTTAGACTGTTACTTGGTGATATAAACTTGAATGAAAAGGCATTCTTAATGGTATATTTCAGAGTGCAACCATCACCAACTGTAAAATTATAGATGTAGACATGAAATGTTTAATCCAAATATATAGATTAAACACTTACAAACTCAATAGGGCTTTTTGAAGAATTGTCAAGGATTTCCACTTGGTAATTTTTCATGGTTTAATTGGATTTTGCAAGAATGGCTGGAAGTTGCTTTTTAATAGTTTAGGGGATTATCTATAACTACGAAAATGTTGAAGTGCAGTGAGGCTGTGCTAGCATCAAGGCTGAGAGGGGGAGATGGCAGTGGTGATGCTCCAGAACCAGTTTGGGATTTAAGGGACACTAGTGATCTATTTCTCATATAGCACTGTGGGAAATGCATATTCTCAGAGAAATGGTCCACCTTAAAAATCTAGGGAGAAACAGAATTAAAAGCCTTATGGAAAGGAATGAACGCAGGGGCAGACACTGGAACGATGTAGGAAGGATAGTAAAGGAGAACAGAGAAGCAAAGGTAGCCACAGGTAGTGGCATCTACCTTCCACGGATGAAGGTGGTTATAGTCTCATAGAATCTCCTTGTTTCTGGTCTCATCTAAGTTGTTGGTTTTCTCCAAAAGGTATTTTTAGGGTGTGGCTCACAATGCATTAGGATTCCTAGGAGTCCATGCCATTTGAGAGCTCCTTGTGCACCTGAAATGCTACAAGGAACGGACCCTTTACATGGTCTTTTCCTGGCCCTTTTCTCTGTTGCTCACTCACAAGGCACTGAGTCTTAAAAGGATGCTAGTGCCCGTGATCCTGAGGTAGAGAGGAAACTCTGCTGGGCTGCTGAATGCAGGACCAGAAGAGGAAAAAAGAGGGAGGGTGTTAGGAATGGAATGGCCTGTGTGTAGAGGGTAAGCATGGGTGACAGAGTTGAGAGGAAAATCACAAAGGGTGACAACTTGATGGAGTCCAGCTAGAGAAGGCTGAGCTCTTCACCACGTGTGGAAGAGAAGAGCCAGTGACCCGCCCAAGCCAGGAATGCTCCCCTACCATTGTCATCATTTTGGCTTGGTGCAGGCATGCCTCTTTGATTGCAGGATTCTGTTTCTACTTATGGCAGAGGGGCACCAATCAGATCAATCCTCCTATGCATAACAACTTCAAAAACTGACCGAAATATAAAACCAACTTCCTTAAGTCACCAGAGAGCAACCAAAAGTTGACACTTGGCAGAAGGGAATGTCACTGGGTGAGTTTCTCAGTTTTTACAATTCTTGTCTGAGGGTAGGTCTCTCTTGGTGCCATGAACAGTAACAGTCTTCCCAGCTTGAAGAACCAGAAAACAGACAGGAGTGCAAACACAGAAGTTAGAAAGTGAGAGGACCAGAGTTAAGTGTTAATGGACTAAACATTCCAATTAAATGGTAAAAATGGTTGGAATGGATTTACACACACAAAAAAAACCCAACTATATGTTGCTACAAAAACACACTTTAAATATGAGGACACAGGTAAGTTTAAAGTAAAAATATGGAAAGGATACACCATGCAAACAGTAAACAAAAAAGGCTATATTGATATCAGGATAAGGAATATTGCTAGAGATAAAGAGGGACATTTCATGATGATAAAATACTCAGTTACTCAGGAAGACATATCAATCATACGTATGTGTGCACCTAAAACAGGGCTTCAAAATATAGGAAGGAAAAATTGGCATAAAAGGAGAAACAGACACATCCATACTCATAGTTGGAGATTTTGTCTCACTCTCAATGACTAATAGAACCATACAAAACGTCTCAACAGTATTATCAAACATTTTGACTCAACTGGTATTTATAAAACACTACCCCAGCAACTGCAGAATACACCTCCTTTTATGCTTCAGGGAACTTTGAGCCCCTCAAGTTCTTGCTGAAGGGGATTGAGGCCACCCTGTCCCCCATGTTTGAGACACCACATTGCCCTAGGTTTAGCAGTAAACCATGTAGTCATTCAGAGTGGGCTGGAGGGGAATTGATGAAAGTACACGGGTAAGCGCTATGAAGCAGGGAAATGAAATGAGTCAATATATGTAAAGCTTTAGAATGATGCCTGGCGCTTAACTCTGTACCAGTGTCAAATAAATTATGACCACCTGGGAGTACTGGAAAGAAGAAGAGAGCTGACATTAGGAGAGCAGGGCAGAGGAGTTTCCTAAAAGACTGTGTTACCAGGAGGATGATTCCTCCTGTGTAGGGAGAGCATAGCCCATCTCTCAGGGCCATGCAGACGTCACAAGACTGACTCCTTCCAGAGTGACTCCAGGCTGATGAGGAACTACAGGAATGGATAGGTTGCAGGTTCTGGTTGCTTCTGAGAAGGGGACTGCTAACTCCCTCCTCCCAGGAGAGAACTGTGGAAATCCCTGAGTTGTCAGGGATGGGTTTGTTTTTGTTTGTTGTTGTTTTGTTTTGTTGGGGCTGCTTTGTGTGTTGAGGTCTAGGGGGGTTGGTGGGGGGACATAAGAAGCAGCCAGATGGGACTTGGGGAGCTGCCGGAGGCCTGCTCTTGCTTTTCCCCACCCTGGCATGGACATACAGGGCCTATCCCCACTCTAGAGACTCAGACCTCTGGTCCAGCGTCCTCAGGAGTAACATAAGAATTCTGGGCTTGTGAGGAGCTGAGAAAACATGTGCGGACCCCTCATCTTGGGTAGTCACTGGGCAGGTCCAGATTGTCCCCCTGCCCCCGGGCAAAGGCAAAGCACAGTCCAGGCCTCCCACATGCACCTCACTCTGAGAACCAAGGAGGCTCTTAGTGTATGAATTGAATATGTTGTGTCAGAACATATTACGGGATGTAGCTGCTGTTATAATTATGAGAAGGGGCCAAGAATGCTCAAAGGCCACTCCGGAAGGCTAAGACTGTGCATGACTCCTGAGATGCCAAGCATCCTGGGCTGTGCACACCTGCTCTCTTGGCTGTGCCAGGTCCTGGGGGCAAGCAGCACTGGCCTGATGGGAGCCTGAGGATAGTCACCACTCCCTGGTGAAGGGAGGTCTCTCCCAGCCCCTCTGATCCCCTCTTTGTGCAAATGCTTGTAAACCCACAAACGTGTGCCCATGCCCAACCAAGGCCCAAATTGCATCTGGTCAGTGTTGTGCTGAAAGGAAAAAAGAACATTACCAAGGTGTCGGGGAGCACCACCACGGGGCAACAGGAGTACCGGAGCAGCTGACCCATCTTCCAGATGGTGAACAGCACAACCACAAGGATCAGCAGGAAGCCAGCAAATGCAAACAGGGCCAGTGCCAGGGAGAGTGTCTCTCCTGGAAATGAAAAGATAAGGACAGGCTTAGGAGACCACAGTGAAGATGAAATCTCCAGTCTTGGGCCTCCCTCACTTTCCTGGAGTTGGCGCTACACATTGGCCAAGACGGCAGATGCCAACATCTTGAGATTTGATGTATGTCCTAGGACAAAAATTACCATCGTTAAAAGCATTTTTCTAGAATCCAGATTAAGGCTTGGTTTCCAGAAAGCCCCAGAGAAGATAAGGATCTTTTTCTTGGGAAGGGAAGGGAGGAGCATCATCTGTTAAGCCACTAGCTGTGTTTGCACGTACCTTGGCACTGCTGCCAGGAGGGCAGAGTGCCAGGCCCCAGGCAGGATGAGGGGGAGGCGCTGAAAGAGAACAGCACAGAAGGGAGCTGGGCGGTAACTGAAAACAAAGTGTGTTTCACAATTTGCTCTTGGCCTCGATTCATATTATGGGGAAAAATCCTGGGTTCAGAAAACAGTCACACAATAACTATGATAGATCAAGCCCCTACTGTGGTTGAGTGACTTACCCCCAGGTCACATAGGTAGGGCTGACTCCAAAGCCCACCGGCATTTTACTAAGAAAATGTATCAGAAGGTGCCAGGTGTGAGCATCTGGAGCTGTGGAAGGGGGATGGGTTATTTTTCCCTCTCCCTGTTCTGTGTAACCTGGAACAACTCATTGGCCCCTCTAGGCTGGGCTGCTCACCTGCATTGTGAAGGGAGGCACAGCCAGTGAGGCTGCAGAGAAGCTGCTGGTCTCACATATGTGGCTGGGGGCACTGTACTTTGTTTCAATGCTTTTGGAAAATCTTTTGGCAGTACACATCAAGAGATAAACAAAGGTTCATACCCTTTCATCCACTCCTATGAGTGGATTCCAAAAAATAATTCCAAGGAAAGAAACAATTATTTGCATAAAGCAGTTCATAGCAACATCTGGACTAGACCAACAGCCTCATAACCAGTCTCCCTCTCTGCCCAAACTGTGTACCTACACCCCCACCACCACCCCAGGCGTGCTCTGGTGTGTTTTCTTCATAGCACATGCCACCAAGGGAAACTATCTCCTTTGTTTACTTGTTTGTAGCCTGTCTCCCCAACTAGAGGATAAGCTCCATGAGGGCAGGGACTTCCCAGCTGTATCCCAGTGACTAGGCTGCCCTTGGCACCTAGTTAATGCTCAATTGTTATTCATTGAATGAATGAATCAATCAATCAATCAATGAACATCATCTTCAAAAGCAAAAGGAAATGATCTAAAACATGGAAATGATCTAAATATCCCAAAATAGGAGATGATTAATATATTATGGGACATCAGCATGGTAGGTTAGGAATTGAGCTATTAAAACGAGAATTAGGATATATACAAGCTTGTTCACTACAGCATGGTTTGTAGTGGTAAAAGACTGGAAAGCATAGAATATACCTATTCACAGGGGGACGGTTACGTATATTTTGGCACATCCATATATTGGCTTATTATGCATCTTCTTTAAAAATGAGGTAGATCTTAGGGCCGGCCCGGTGGCGTAGTGGTTAAGTTCGCACACTCCGCTTCAGCGGCCCCAGGTTCGCGGGTTCAGATCCCGGGCACGGACTTGTGCACTGCTCATCAAGCCATGCTGTGGCGGCGTCCCACATATAAAATAGAGGAAGATGGACACAGATGTTAGCTCAGGGCCAATCATCCTCAGCAAAAAGAGGAAGATTGGCAACAGATATTAGCTCAGGGCTAATCTTCCTCACACGAAAAAATGAAGTACATCCATATGTACTGACATGAAAATGTGTTCACAATATACTAGTAAGTGAAGCCAGGCAAGGCGCAGAAGAGTGAGCACAGGAGAGTCCCATGTGTGCCTGTGAGTACTGGTACCACACCACGGCTGGAAGATTAGCCAAACTTGCCAAAGGAAACCTCCTGAGTGGTGTGGGGAGAATGGAGAACATGTATCTCTTACTTTATATACTTCTGTATTGTTTGAATTCTTTAACAAGCTGGACATATATGGTTTTAAAAAGTAGTATAAAATGATAATCGAGAATGTACATGGAAAATGTTATGGATATGGTATTTGTGGAAAAGCAGGCACAAAGTGTGTGTGCAATACAGTTACAACATGTGTCTACACATGGGCAACGATGGAAGGATGACACCCCTTTAGAGGGCAATTTGGGAACAGTGGTCAAAATTCAAATGCGTATGCCTCTGACCAAGCAAGTCTACTTCCAGGAATTTATCCTTCAAATGTACACACACCAGCAAAATGATCTGTGTACAAGGTAATTAATTAAAGCATTGGCTGTAATAGCAAAACACTGAGAAAAAACTACATTCCCATCAATAGGGGATGAGTTAAATTAGTTATATGTGCACACAATGGAATACTATGTAGCTGTAAAGAAGGATGAGGAAGTTCTTTATAGATAGGGAAAAAGCTACAAGATATATAAAGTGAAAAAGACAAGATCCAAAACAGTGCATAGAGTATGCTACCATTTGTGCTAAAAAGAAGGGAAATATATATAAATATACTCTCATTTACTTGTATATGCATTTAAAAGTCTTTAGAAGGATATATAAGAAGCTAATGCCTATGGGGGAAGGATAGGAATTATAAGGATGGGAAGAGGAGAAGAAAGGAGAGTTTCTATGTGTATCGTCATATTTTTTGAACCATATAAAAGTACTAAATATTCAAATTAATTTTTTAAAGACTAAAAAGTTATACACAAAAATGTCACTAGTGGTGACAGAGTGGCAGAGTCATGGGATGTGGGGTTTTGTTTTGTTTCTTTTCAAAGGGTTTTTAAACATTGTGGGTTTTTAGACCACAAAAAATTCAAGGGAAAAACTTAAGTCAAACAAGAGGATTCTACAGACTTTCCATAAGGTCTCTTCCAGCTGAAAGCAGCTGTGATATACAATGGGGTGCCTTCTCACAAGGTCTGACTCTCATGCCCCTGGCTGCCTCTCTGGCAACCCCGCTGTGATTCGCAGGCAGTTGCCATCTGGGAAGCCAGCCTTGCAACATCTGGCCCCGGCCTAGGGAGCTTTCAGGGGGAAAGTGTTCCAGACAGCTGCTCAAGTGCCCCCCACCCAGGCCCAGGGTGGACTCTCGCCTCTAGGGGAATTAGAGTGAAGCACACTTTCCACAGGAACCCACCCAGCCTGGGGGGCAGGTCAGTGAAACCAGGGGAGACTCAGAACCAAAGGAACCCAGCAGGCAGCCGGGCATCCACCAGGAGGTGCTGTCACCCGCGCAGGGCTCCAGGGAACAGACAGGCCGACCTTACCCTGCACCTTGACACATTCCACCTGGCTGAAGGCGCTGTGCCTCCCAATGGCCTTCGCGAACGTCTGGGCCTTCACACAGTAGGCAGCCCCCGGCTCCGTGGTTTCCAGGTGCACTGGAATGCCCCCGCTCCTCACCGTTTTGACGTGCTCCTTTAGGAGACCAGAAAACAGTTACACCCTGAGAGACACAGGACAGGAAAGGGCAAGAAGAGCCAGGGAAGGAAAGTGCAGATATTTCCCTTGGGGGATGCATGCGGAATGTTCCCTGTCATTCATTCATTCATATTTACTTATTAAGCACCTACTATGTGCCAGGCTCTGTTGAAGGCACTGAACAAAACAGACAAAGTCCCTGCTCTCGTGGAGCTTACATGGGGAGACAGACAGTATATAATACACGTCAGGTGGTGATAAAGGCTGTGAAGAAAGAGGAAGCAGGGCAAGGAGGCAGAGTGATGAGGAGACACTAGCCAGTGTGGTTAGCGAAGGCCCCTCGATAGGGTCACATGTGGGCAGAGACCCAAAGGTCAGAAATCTGACTGAGCCAGGGCCTTGGCATGGCCACTGCTGCCAGGGGGATCAGTGCACAGGAGCACTGGAGCGGGTGGGCAGTGCTTCCCCAGGCATCCGTCCATCCACCCATCTGTCCATCTATCTGTGCACCCCTCCACCCGCATCCACCTGTTGAGGCCTGTGCTCCACATCTGAACCTGTGGAGGCTTGTCTGGGCCAAGCCCAGATGACTCAGGGTACATGCTCCTCTCTCAGCACTGGCCCTGCCAGTTACCAAGGGTGGGGAGTGGGCCCCATCCCAAAGAATCTGAGGGAGCTGCATGCTCCCCCATACCCAGGTTCTGATATGTCCCTCGCACCACTCCACCTGCATGGCTGGCAATGCCATGTCCTGCCACTGAGCCCTGGTCCAGCAAGAGTAAATACTGGAAACCATTGTTATTGCCTGCCGCACCTTCCAGGGGAAGCTACCCACCCCACAGCCCCTGATGAGTAGGTGGTAGGGCATGTGCCCTGGACCCCTGATGCTGCCTTGAGGCCTGGGGTACCCCTGGCCTGAGAAGGGTCCATCAGAGGCCAGCCAACAATCTGAAGCGACCCCTAAGCTTGGCCTGATAAAATGAGCAGAACCAATCGGATTTTCTCTCCCAGGAATTTGGTCTTGGGAAACTGAATGCCTGGAGCTTGAAGCAGGGACAAAGGGGAGAGGACACAGCGAGAGGAAGTCAGGCCTGAGACTACACAGCCACAGGCACGTGTAGGAAGCAGTGATAAGGGATCGTGGGCTGGGTGTAAGCTGGGGAGAGGACCCACCAGAGGGAATCACGGACTCCACAGGCGAGTGTGCCTGGGTAAGTGAGGCTGTGCTGCAGCCTGGCTCTGGGCCAGCTCTGTCCATAGATTCTGTGAGAGCCCCTTATTGCACCATATTAATCCTTATGATAAAGCCTACTTTTCCTTGTGCTGACTGGGGCGGGCCTCACCACCATGTCAGCTTGGACAGGGCCCACAGGTCTCACTGCCCCGAGTGCCTGCTCAAGCTCCACTCCTGCTGCTGCTGCTGCTGCTTTGGCCATTCGCTCTGGGGGAACTGGCCTCCCACCCATCCCAGCCTAGAGCAACCCCACAGGGAGGGGCAGCGCCCCATCTAGGCATTCTTGGTGACCCGCTGGCTCATAATTAGACAGGTTTATTCCTAACTCCTGGCTCTCCGCCCCAACTTCTGCACCCTGCCCAGATACACCCTCAAGAGGTTTGTGCCAGCCCCACATGCTTTTGAAATCATCCAGTTGATCTGGAACACCCTGGTCTGCTGCCCCTAAACATGCTAGGGAGAATGGCTGAGAAGACAGGCTGATGAAGGAGAAGAAATGCATTGAAAAGATATTGTGGATCCAACTATGTTAGCATTTAAGGAAGGAAGCAGCCCCCATACTTCAGCAAATCTGGCCTCACAAGGCTCCTAGCCAAGGCCTGGGTTGGACCAAAACAATTCTTTGAAGAGGAGGATTGTTAGCCTACTCCCATCTCTCCTTTCCCACCCTTCACCTAGGCCACCCCAGACAGTGAGCACTGCAGGGGCCTGCTTTCCTCACCCACCCCGCAGACTCCTTCCCTGAAGCCTGACTTAAAGGCCACGGCCAGAAGTCTCACCTTGGCACCAGGCTCCCTCCTCCAGTAGGCCACAAGGAACTCAAACTGGGGCCCCAAGTCTTCCAGCTCAATAACCAGGTGGAAGCCATTCTTGGTGACTTCCATCCTAGGTGGGGTGAGGATAGCTGTTGGCAAGACAAGGGGAGAATCAAAGCCAGCCCCAGACAGGATTGATTTCTGTCCCGGGAGACCATGGCCAAGTCATCGTTGGGAACATGCCAGGCTCGTGGGGAAGGGAGGGGGTTGGATGTAGCTTCACAGCATGCGGGAGCATGTACACCAATACTCGCTTGTACTCAGCAGGTGCTCAGTAAATGCTTTTTGAACGATGAGCAAATGAAAAAAACCAAATGCCAAAGACTTACTACAATTCCTTTTTTCATTCCTCTCCTTGTCTATAATAAAGTCCTCTGTTCCTTCTTCAGGAGGCACACATACTCAAGAAAAGTGACTATAATACTCAGGTAAACATGATCTCTTTCTGTTTTAAAATTTTATAATCTGTGCTCCTGTTTTTACTTTTTTGGCAGAAATTGCTCCTCACCTTGGCTCATCTAAGTGAGCAGATGCTGTTTCTTAATGCTTGCCAAACAGCTGCATGAGCTCAGGTCCGTACCGAACACAGTCAGGGCCAGTCTTTGCCCCTTGGGAACAGACATCCTGGAAGGGGCAGGTGTGTCCGTATAGCTCACATAGATCAGAGATATGTACTGGCTGCTGATGACTTTCAAACCTCAGGAAATCAGCAGCCTGTGGATGGGTTGGCCATTCTATTCTTGGCCCAAGGATTCTTCATCTCATATCCTTAATGAGGGATCTTGGAAAGTCAGAGGATTTTACATATTCCAATAATCAACTCTAGAAATTACAGCTTAAGCACAAACACCATCTTTCACATTGTTGGATCCCAAACAGAGAGGCCAGCAGCCCCCCACAGATACTTTCCCAACAGCAGACAAAGAGCAGAAGGGCCCGCATAGGCAGCCTCTAGTCCCTGGCTACTGATGGTGGATCCATACTTGCCTCTCAGATCCAGACACTGCAGGACCAGAAGGGCCACCTCAATGGCTGGCCTTGGCTTGGGAGGTAGAGTGGGGTGTGTTCTAGGCTAAATCTCCCTGCATTAGAGTCAGTGAACACTCAGAAGAAAGGCAGTTCCCGGAGGGAGTTTTCAGAGAGCAAAGCATTTCCTGGCATTCGAAGAGCTGCCTAGACAGGGGAGGGAGGGCTTGGGAGTCAGGGACCAGCTGTGCAAAACATACCCAGCTCAGAGTCTTCATACGATCACGCAGCATGCTAGAACTACCTCTGCAACATCTCCAGAAGGAAAAGAGATGTTTGAATCCTCCAGTTTTAAGTCAAAGATGATTAGAATTGGATCCTCTGATCTCCATCTTTATTGAGAATAGAATTTGAGTAAATAACCTAAAGTCATTTCATTTCAGAGAATTTTTTGACAGTGTTGGGGCAGGAACCTCTGTCCTATGCACTCTGCGTACTTATCTCATTTAATTCTTCCAGCAAGCTTAAGAAGGTAAACGCTATTCCTTTTGTGCAGATGACGTAACTCAGCCTCAGAGAGGTTAAGTGCCTAGAGGGACACAGTTAATGGCCAGAATTTGAGCCCACGTCTTTCCACATTTCTAAACTCTGCTGTATGGGGTGTTTAGCCTCTCTGCTAGTGGATCTCAAACCTGGATGTACATGAGAACAACCTGAGGGGAATTTTAAACTCCCAGTGAACAGGACACACAGAGATCGTTTAAATCAGACTCCCTGGGGATGGGCCCCAGACATAAGTGGTTCTAAAGCTCCCCTGTGATTTGAATGTGCATTTGAGGTTAAAAACCTCTGTTCTCAACAAGGCTTCCCTTTAAGAGTAGGAGATCCTTTCCAGAAGAGCCTTCAAACAAGTTTTTCACCTGCCTGGGGAGTAGTCGGGGTGGCCTTTTTCAAAAGCAAAAGAGCAGACTTAACTAATGCCATTAGGAATCACGATTCCATCCTAGCTCCGTAGCTAACTCCACCTGCACAGGGGTCATACAGGACTGCATCTTCCGCCTTCTGGCGCAGGTACAGAGACTCCTGTTCCTCAGCTCTCCTCAGCAAGACCTTTTTCTCTTTATTTTGGCCTTCTCAAGCACAAGTTGTTACCACACACTGCTGCCCACATAGTTTTGTAGGCACTTTCTTATCTCTATCTGACCCGTGCCTTCCTTTCCAACAACAGCTACCAACCCCCAGCAATGGTCTTGGCTGGAGCCCCGTCCCCCAGTAACCAGAGGAAGGCGGTGCTGGGTACTGCCTGGGCATTGCGGGCAGAGGCAGAACCGCATCACCCTCCAGCGCCCCTCAGCCTCCCCCAGTGCCTGGTACTGGGATCCCACTGCCTCCACTGTATCCTCCCAGTGCCTGGGGAAAGAGGCCTAGGCAGAGGAGCCCACATTCTGCACCAAAATTCCTATTGGTATCCCATTCCAGTGGTCCCATTCCTGCCCCCACCTCTTCCCTCCTCTGCTCTCTGGCTATCCCTAGGGCAATGACAATAATCATACTTACCAGTAGCTGAGTACTATGACTGGGAAGCACTGCACCGAGCATTTACACATTTCATCTCAAATAGTCCCCATGACTACCCAGTGAGGCAAACTGTTGCCCTTCTTACAGATGAGGAGGTAGGGACCCAGCTATCAAGTGACTGAGCTGGGATTTGAACCACATCTGTCTGACTCTAGAGGGCCAACTTCTCTTTGAAATCTATCTTCACCTTCCTCAGCCCCTTCCAGCTTGGGGTCCCACACATTCCTGATTTCCACCCAATCTCATACACTCCTCAGTAACCTCTGACTCATACCTTTACTGTAGCTGCTGCCCCAAACCGTCCTTTGTCCTCACTCACAGCAGAGGATCTTCTGCCACATCAAGAAAACAGAAGTCATCAAAGGCCTTTCCTGCATCTGCAAACTGGTCACATTATCGCCCACACCTGTCTCAGAGTAGGAGCTGCCTTGCTCCTTCCCACCTCAATCAGTACTCCATCCTGTAGCCTGAGCCCCATCCCCACTGTTCCATGAAGCCACTTTCTCAAGGACCCATTTAGGGCCCTCCTTCAGGCCTATCAGCAGCTCTTCTATTCTTCCCTCCATGACCCTCCACCTACTCACAAAGTGGGTCTTTCCCTCCATCCACTTTTTAAACCCAGAGGTTTCCCAGGATCTTGTCCTGGGTCCTCATATCTTGTCCCCAGACAATCTCATCTGCTCTCAAGCCTTTAGCTATTAATTTTGTGTTGTGTGTCAGACCTTGACCTGTCTGAGCCCCAGGGCCTGATTTCCAACTGCCAGTCAGACATCTGTGGCATGATATCTTGTAGGAATCTCAATCTCAAAGAGCCCAAAGCCAGGAGTGTGTCCTATTCCTCAAGACCAGTTGCCCCTCTTGGGTTCTCTGCCTTCGATGACATGCTCACCAACCCCAATTGGGGGCTGGACACCATCATTCTCTCTCCCCACTCCATCTCCCAATAACTGGTACCAAGCTCTGTCCTTTTTAATTGTGCCATGCCCCTGGAATTTTTCCTTTCTTTCCCATCCCCTCCCCAACTCCTAGGGTCAGGACCCACCTGGCTCAGATGGACTGTTAGAATCCCCTCCACCCTCTTCCCCTACCCTGCAGGCTTGTCCTACTCCACTGTACCATCCACGCAGCAGACAGTGATCGTTCTGTAAGACAGACCTGGCCTAGACTGTCTCTTCCTCCATGACCACCCTCTACTGATTTGATCAAGCTTCATGTCACAGCCCTTCCCCATGTGACCAGCTGCTTCCTCACCCCTAGCCATCCAGCCCTTGCTCATGCTGTTCCTCAAACACACATGCCCTCTCACACACTGACCATTCCTTGCACTCTGCCATATTTGGCCACTTGTCTAGATTCTTCTCTTACTTCTTTCTCAATCATTTTCCAGGTACTATTGCTATAGAAAAGTTATTTATTTCTCAGTGACTGTTTGTGATGGCTCTGATAAATGTATAGATCCTATTGCACAAAGAAGGTGCTCACATAGGCAACAAATATGGGGTTAATGGGGCACAAGATGGGAGGCAGTATAAGATTTATGGAGGCACTACCAGGGCAGAAAGAAGCAGTTCTCGCCTCGTCTCCCCGCTTCCAGAGCAACCTTCCTCCCAGGTTCCCCACCACCGGCAGACTCTGACAGAGACCATCAGAAATGACTTCCAGTCTCCTTCAAAATGAGAGAGAGGGCATGTGGGAAGCAGTTGGCAATTTTTTAAATGAGTTGTTTGTATTCACAGTACTCTGGCTTTGCAAGACTAATTTGATGCTAAAAAGAATCCAGAAAGTCTCAGTGACTATGATTCCTGAAGGGGAGGCTGGTGGGGTGGGAGAGTAAGGAGAGAAGTGCCTTACTTGAGTTTCGATTAAAGGGGTGCTTCAGGGCGCTCCAGGCTGAAGTCTGTGAGCCCAGGGTGGCCCTGACACGGAGGTTGTATGGCACAGTGGCAGTGATGTCATCAGTGATGTCACACTCAGGATCTTCCGTGGGTGAGCACCAGCTGCTGGGGATCCAGATGTGGCTCATGTACAGGCTCTCATACTCTCTGGTCACAGACAAGAGGGCACAGCGTCACTCCAGCTCCTTCCACCCAGGCTCAGTGATGGCTGCAAGTAACTGCCTCATTCACCTACTTTTTATGGATCAGGAAAAGAAGCATTTGCTCCACACTCAAGTTCCTCCACTCTCCTTCCTCACCAACCATCCATTCTTCCTTACTCCATTTATCACAGACAAGGGAAACCTAAGCATAAACCCCACTCTGTCCTGGTCTCTCCATCCATGGTCACCCCCCAATCTCAGCCACTGTCATCCCTTGCCTTGCTGTGGTCTCCTGACTAATCTTCCAGCTTCCACTCCCGCCAATCTTCAAACCTTTCACCACTCAGCAGATCATGACATTTCTCTCCTTAATGGCTTCCAAAGCACTTAGAATGGAATCCAAACTCTTCCCTATGGACTACAAGACTCTCTGGCCTCTCTCACTCTGCCCCTAAATGTGATGTTCCCTCCAAGCTGGCCTCCTTGCCATTCCTCCAACATGCTGAACTCTTTTTAACTTAGGACCTTTGACTAGCTGTTCACTGTGTCTCAAATGCTCTGCCCCTGCTGTTCACATTGGCTGGCTCTTCCTGTCCCTCAGATATCGGCTTAATTATCACGTCCTCAGACAGACCTTCCATGACCACCTAATAAAAAGGAGCCACAGAGTCAATTCTCCATTGCATCAGCCTTTTAGCTTCCTCCTAGCACTGATTACTATCTGAAATTGCCTAGAGCAGTGCTGCCCAATAGAACTTTCTGTGATGATGGAAATGTTCTATATCAATTGTGTTCAATACGGTAGCCACTAGCCACCTGTGGCTATTAAGAATTTGAAATGTGTCTAGTATGACTGGGAAACAGACATTTTAATTTAATTTAATTTTAATTATGTGTCTAGTGTCTACCACATTGGACAGTGCAGACCAACTGTATTTATTTCTTTACCTTTTCACTGTCTGTCCCCTCCTCTACATATAAGCTTCCTATATCCAGAAACCTTGTCAACTGTACCCTTGAGCCTAGAAGAATGTCTACACATGTAGGTGCTCAGATTGTATTAATTGTGTATAGTATATCGAGCACCTTATGTGTTCCTGTTGCTCTTCAACAGCTCTGAGGGCCCGGACATCTGGAGAAGAGAGAAGCCTGATTGGCCCCGGGGCCAGCTGACCTTTAGGGTCACGATTTGTTTTGGCTCCTAGGGACAAGCTCTTAGGAAAACTGAGGTCTCCCCCATCCCCAAAGGATCTGAGTCTCCAATGATTTATCCACGTTAAGTCAGAGTCAAACTGATTTCTTAAGGTTTTCTTTAGCATTGGACAATGGACTCACTATTGAAAAGAAGCTCCAGCAAAATGCATTTAAACAAATTTGTGTTCCCAGAGAGTTTGCTGTCAAATCCACAGGACAATTTCCCTTGCTTCTTCAACCCTCCCAATGCCCATGCAGACAGAGGAGGCAGATCATGGGAAATAATCCGTCTCTGGGCTTGCAAAGCCTCCTTGAGCTCTGGAATGAGGGCTGTGCCTCCAGAAATCAAGTGCCATCTAAAGAAGAAAAACTAAAAAAACAACTCACCCCTGGTACTCGACAGAATAGTCTATTACTTCTCCAGGCACGATCACTGGGCTCCACGTCAAGAGATGCTTCATGTTGGTTGATTGCACAGAGAGGTTCTGAGGGGCAGGCAGAACAGCTGCTCCATCTGGGATGGAGGCAGATAGACAGGCTGACAGGTGGGCTCACATCGGGGGGGGGGGGATGACACAGCTTCAAATTAGTTTCTAATGAAAGGCCTCATGTGTTTACGAACCAGAAACAACTCTAATTTCATCATGCTTGTGTTAATGCTAAACTTTTGTTATCATCATTGTAATTCTGCCTTTGGTGATAAAATGGTATATTAATAGTAATAGTGGGCCAGCCCCGTGGCTTAGCGGTCAAGTGCGCGCACTCCGCTGCCGGCGGCCCGGGTTCCCACCAGGGCGCGCACCGACGCACCACTTCTCCGGCCATGCTGAGGCCGCGTCCCACATACAGCAACTAGAAGGATGTGCAGCTATGACATACAACTATCTACTGGGGCTTTGGGGGAAAAATAAATAAAATTATTTAAAAAAAATAGTAATAGTAATAATGGCTAATATTATCGGGCACTTAACCATGTTCTGTCTGGGCTATGTGCTAGATTGTTACACTATTATCTCATTTAACCCTCATGACCATACTGGGAGGTAAGGACCGTTAGTTTCTCCATTGTACAAATGAGAAAATAACAAAGCACGTTATTTACAAACTCTTATGTCTGATCCACCTAGAGGCAGGCTTGACTCTGCCACTAACTATGTGACCTTAAGCAAGCTGGGTAAACCTGAGCCTCCCACCCCTACATGGCAAACCCATGCAGGCTCCCGTCTGCTTCTCTTCAGCTCCCTCTGCTGCTACCGCCATCCTTGGGACCAAGGCACAACGTTTCATGTACCCAGCAAGGCCAAATGGGGCATCAGCTGCCAGCTGGGAAGTGCAGGCTCAGGTCTGCTGTGGAAGGAGTCCAATCCAGATGGGCACCGAGCCAGCTCAGAGACCACCCCAGACAGACTGCAGGCCCCTGAGCCACTTGGGCCACAAGCATCTGCTCACACAAGTGTGTGTGGTGTGCCCAGAGTGTGCATACAGTGGGTCTATGGTTTGCACACAGATTCAAGGAAGCCTGTGAAGCTGAACCTGCACTCGTTAGGACGTTGGGCAGCCCCGGGGCTCATCCTTGCGTGTAACCCAAGGTGCAGTCCGGCTCTTCTGCTGTGGTCCTTCTCCCCCGACTTTCACACGCTCCCCTTTGAATGCCCAACACCTGCCTCTCTTGGCTCTTACAGTCACCAAGATAACATCTTATCAACAGCATAATGTGTAGGGGGCTGGGGCCCTTGCCTGGGAGTTTTCATCTCTGTGCTGTCTCTGGATTGGCACCTGCTATTCGTTTTCAAACCCTGTGACCACTAGGGGATAGGGGGCTGCCTGGGACACCCCGCCTGGTTCACTTGCTTCTTCTCTAATGTAGGACTCTGGTGATGCACCTCCATCTTGCTCTCAGAATCCCCGGGCTGCGCTATGAGGAAACACCTGGGGTACCACAAGGGAGGCTTTCTGCCCTCCCCACCCTTAACTTTGCAGTCACCCAAGGGATGAAAAGGAAAAGGGCCAGCTGCAATGCACAGGAGGGCGGGGCATGGTCCTCTCTGACATCCTTCCTCGGTAAAGTATACAAAATATTTCTCTAGTCAGATATGTGGGGAATATAAAGCTATGTAAATATAAAGCTATAATTTGTAATTTTAAAACTCTCAAAAATGGAATCTCCAAGCCCAGATGGTTTCGCTGGAGCTACCAAATATTTAAAGAAAAATTAACACCAATTTTATACAATCTCTTCCAAAAAATAGAAGAGGAAAGAACACTTTCCAACTATTTTATGAGACCAGTATTACTCTGATACCAAAATCAGACAAAGATAGTATATATTTTAAAAGACAAAAACAAAAAAACTACAGACCAATATATCTAATGCACTTAGATGCAAAAATATTTGACAAAATATTAGCAATCCAAATTCAATAATGTATAAAAAGGATTATATATCATGACCAAGTGACGTTTATTCTAGGTATGCAAGGCTGGTTCAACATTTGAAAATCAGTTAACGTAATCCACCATATCAACAAGCTAAAGAAGAAAAAGCACACAATCATATCAATTGACAGAAAAAACATTTACGAAATTCAGCAACCATTTGTGATTTAAAAAACAGACTTCTCTTCAAGTTAAGGACAGCAGAGAGTTATCTCAATTTGAAAAAGACCATCTACAAAAAACCTACAGCTAATATCTTCCTTAATGGTGAAAGACTGAATGCTTTCCCCCTAAAATCAGGAATAAGGCAAGGATGTCCACTCTCACCACTTTTGTTCAACACTGTATTGGAAGTTCTAGCAACTGGAATAAGGCAAACAAAAGAAGTAAAATGCATTACAGATTGGAAAGGAAGAAATAAAACTCCCCCTATTTGCAGATGACATGATAGGCTATGTAGAAAATCCCATGGAATCTGTTAAAAAAAAAACCTCCTGAAACAAATCAGTGAGTTTGGCAAATTCATGGGATACAAGATAAACATAAAAAATTAATTGTACTTCTATATACTAGCAATGAACACTTATACACTGAAATTAAAAATACTGTTTACAATCACTCTCCAAAAATGAAATACTTAGGTGTAAATCTAACAAAACATATCTAGGATTTATATGTGAAAAACCCCACAATGCTGTTGAAAGATTTCAAAGAAAACCTAACTAAATGGAGAGACATACTGTGTGCATGGATTGGACAACTCAATATAGTTAAAATGATAATTCTTCCCAATTGATATGCAGGTTTAACACAACTTCTATCAAAAGCCCAGCAAGGTTTTTTATAGATATAACAAGCTTTTTCTAAAATTTATAAGAAAAGGTAAAGGAACTAGAATAACTAAAACAATTTTGAAAAAGAATAGAGGGAGGAATCAATCTATCCAATTTCAAGACTTACAGTAATTAAGAATGTGTGATATTGGCAAAAAAAATAGACACATAGATTGATGGAACAGAATAGAGAGCCCAGAAATAGACCCACACAAATATGCTCAAGTGATTTTTGGCAAAGGTACAAAAACCATCCAATGGAGGAAGTACAGCCTTTCAACAAATAATACTAGACCAATTGGACATCTGCAGGCAAAAAAAAAAAAAAGGAACCTCAACCTAAATCTCACACCTTATGCAACAGTAACTCAAAATGGATCACAGACTTAATGTAAAATATAAAGCTCTAAAAATTTTAGGAAAAAACATGGGAGAAAATCTTCAGGTTTAGGCAAAGAGTTTTCAGACTTGACACCAAAAGCAAGATCCATAAAAGGAAAAGCTTATTATTGGACATCATCAAAATTGAAATCTTTTGCTCTGCAAAAGAGTCTGTTAGGAGGAGAAGACAAGCTACAAAACAGGAGAAAATATTTGCAAACTACGTATCTTACAAAGGGTTCATATCTAGGATATATAAAGAACTCGTAAAACTCAACAGTAGAAAAGCAAACAATCCAATGAGAAAATGGGCAAAAGACATGAAGAGATGTTTCACTGAAGAACACATATAGATGGCATATAAGCACATGAAAAGGCGTTCAACATCATTAGCGATTAGGGAAATGCAAATTACAGCCACAATGAGATAGCACCACACAGCTATCAGAATGGCTAAAATTTTAAAAAGTGACAAAATCAAATCCTGGCGAGGATGCAGAGAAAGTGGATCACTCATAGATTACTGATGGGAATGTAAAATGGTACAGCCACTCTGGAAAATGGTTTGGCAGTTTCTTGTAAAACTAAGCTTGCAATTACTATACAACCCAGCAATTTCACTCTTGGGCATTTCTCCCCCAAAAATGAAAACTTATATCACACAAGATCTGCACACAAATGTCCATAGAGGAACTGGAATCAGCCCAGATGTCCTTTAATAGGCGAATGATTAAACAAACTGTAGTATATCCATCCATGGACTACTGTTCAGCAATAAAAAGGAACAAACTATTGATACATACAACAATGTGGATGAATCTCCAGGGAATTAAGCTGAGTGAAAAAAAGCCAGTCCCAAAAAGCTACATACTGTATGATTCTACTCATCTAACGTTTTTGAAATGATAAAATTTGAGAAATGGAGAACAGATTAGTGGTTGCCACGGGTTAGGAAGAGTGGGGAAGTGCGGGTAGGAGGAAGGAGGGTACAGGCAACAGGAGGTATTGTTGTAATGTTGGAACTGTTCAGTGTCTTGACTGTGGTGGTAGTTACGCAAACCTATACACACCCTTGCGTGCACACACACACAAACACAAATGAGTACAGGTAAAACTGAGAATATCTGAATAAGATGGGTGGAGTGTATCAATGACGTCAATATCCTGGCCCTGATATTATACTATGGTTTTGCAAAATACCGTTGAAGAAACCGGGCTCTCTGTATTATTTCTTACAACTGCATGTGAATCTAGAATTACCTCAACAAAATTTCAATTAAAAAATACAACCATAATGTCATCACAGCTAAAAAAAAATAGCATTAATTCTGATTATCTGAATGACAGCATACAATTTAAAAACTCATGATGGGGTAAACTCAAACAGGATGAAATGTACCTAGGAAAAATGTAAAGTTCTATAATTAGATTCAGTCAATTAAATCAGTGAAAGAATCCTGTTTTGGGAGGGAAACCTGATGATTAGGACACTCAAAGCTTTTTTTTTTTTTTTTTTTTAGGACACTCAAAGCTTTAAGTAACACACTCTGAGGTTGAATTCTGGGTATGTCTTTCTTCATGTGGGGGCGCCCAGACAGGAAAACAGCAAGAAATGTCCCAACTTTTAGGTAGCTCCATTATGTTAATGTAATAATTTGCACTTGTGTGACCTTCTGCTCCTACCCATGAAGTTCCAAATCTAACTCCATTATGGGCAAAGTACTCAGTCTCATTCCTGTATTAAAATGAAAACTGCTCCTTCTTTTGGAGCCCTAAAGGCAACATCTTCAATATCCTTATGCTATTTATATAGCATAGTCCAAATTTCGTCTCAGTTTTGCCCATGTTTATGTAGCGCACACACATTGGGTGTGAGATGGAAAATCAGTAATGCCCGTAAATGCCGGGGGACATTTAAAGGGGTTACATAGAAAGTATCACGGCACTGCATGAGGATGATTTTATGCTAGGCGCTAGATAGGAAATGACTTTACAAGGCGGCAAATATATTTTCAGCTCAGATTCCAAGCTGAGAGTGACTCTTTCCACCTACAAAGGGTTTAGAAATCCCTTCCAGTTGTTAGAGAAGGCTGATTGTGGTCTTGAGAACACAATTAAAGGGAGAAAAAGAAAACTTTGTTATCCACACAGCATTCTCATTAACAAGAAATGTCATCAATCCAGCAGGAGCAATGTGTATTCAAGTCAAGTCTCTGAAGAAAGCAGTTAATAAAGACTCTACCTGATGTAAACGTGCAAATGCAAAAACAAGGAATATAGTCAAGGGGGAAGGGGAGAGTAAGCTTGAAGTGTGGACAGGAAAGACAAATTGACCACAGACAGGAGGGTGAAAAATCTGGAAGAATTATTTCCTCAGCCACACGGGATGAGGGTTCTCACCAGAGCTCAAGAGAGATACTGGACCCCTCTGTATAATCTTTTGGTTCCTTGTGAATATTTATGCTTTCCTTACGTTAGAGAATTGTGTTATTCTCATTCTAGCGGTCTGACTCAGGGACCTCAAGAATGCCCACAGGATGAGCCTCTTTGGTGGTGTTTCCAATAGAGACTTGAGCTGGGTGACCGTGACCTGACTATTAAGATTCCGGTGCTCAGTGTGGGCAAAACTAGCTAAGCAACATTTTTTGCGTAGAGCTGCACTCACGACGCTGATCTCTCTCTCTCTCTCTCTCTCTCTCTCTCTCTCTCTCTCTCGCGGCCTATTACTGTTCTATTTCCATTGCAACAAATCATCAGAAATTCAGCATCTTAAAACCATACAGATTTATTATCTTACAGTTCTGCAAGTCAGAAGTTTGACACAGGTCTCACTGGGCTAAAATCAAGGCGTTGGCAGGACTGTATTCCTTCTAGAGGCTCTAGGAGAGAATATATTTCCTTGTCATTCCTAGTTTCTAGTGGCCACCTGCGTTCCTTATTCATGGCCCCCTTCCTCCTTCTTTAAAGCCAACAACGGCCGGTTGAGTCCCTTTCATGCTTTGAATTTCTTCTGCCTCTTCTGTTCTCCCATCTCTCTCTCATTGCATCCAGAAAAGATTCTCAGCCTTTAAGGACTCATATAATTAGATTGGGCCTACCTTGATAATCCAGGATAATCTTCCAATCTCAAGGTCTCATAGCATTAATCACATCTTTAAAATCCCCTTTTCCACGGAAGGTAATATATTCACAGGTTCCAGAGATTAGAGTGTGTACATCTTTGAGGGACCATCATTCTGTCTACTACATGGGGCTTGCACTGCAGGGGATATTGGCACTATGAATTGACACTATGCCCTAAAATTTCTCCCTCAAATACCGTAAATTATTTCAAGAGAATTACCTTGTATATGACCAGAAGAAGAAAAGAGCAAGGCTGAGCTGGGACATGTCTGCTAAGCAGGCTGCTGGCATCACTCGCTGCCTAGGTAACTAGTACCTACATCCCAGCTTCAAAAGGTATGCAAACAAATTCACACCTCAGGAAAGTGATAGACCACGTCATGGTCTTAATGTCTGGTCTTTGGATCAGCAGCGTCACGTTCTTTACCCAGGAGCTTATTAGAAACACAGACTGCTAGGCTGCACCCTACACCCTATTGAACCAGAATCTGCATTTTTAACAAGATCCCTAGGTAATTCACATGCGCATTAAGGTTTTAAGAAGAACTGGTCTAGAGGCTATGATAGTGGCTTTCAACCTTGGCTGCCCTTTAGAATCACTGGAGAGGTGGGTTGCTTTTCTTAAGTTTTATTTGGAAATAGTTTCAGACTTACAGAAGAGTTGCAAAAATAGTACAGAGAGCTCCCATATACCCTTCACTCAACCTTCCATGTGTACATAACCATAGTACAATTATGAAAATTAAGATATTAACATCGGCACAATATCATTAATTAAGCTCAGTCTTTATTTGAATTTCAACAGTTTTTACCCTACTGTCCTTTTTTTTTTCCAGTAACCAACCCAGGATTCTATATTTAATTGTCATATCTAGTTAGTTTCCTCCAGTCTGCTCTCAGTCTGTCTTTGTCTTTATGACCTTGACGTTTTTGAAGAATACTGGTCAATTGTTTTGTAGACTATTCCTAAATTTGGGTCTGTCTTATGTTTTCTCCTGATTTGATTGAGGTTATACATATTTGGCATGTGCTCACAGGGAGTACATGTTGATATGTCTTGTTACTGGTCATGTTAACCTTGATCACTTGGTTAAGGTGGCGTCTCCACTGTAAAGTTACCATTTTCCCCTTTATAATTAATAAATAACTTCAGAGAGATGCTTTGACACTGTACAAATGTTCTATTTCTCCTCAAACTTTCATCCATTAATCAATTAGCATCTATTGGTGGATATTACTTGCAACAATTATTGCTGTGATGTTCTAATAGTGATTTTCCTATTTATTAATTGGAATTCTGTAATGAAGAGCTGTTTCTTCTCCATCATTGATTTATTTATTCAACTATATTTATATCAATATAGACTCATGGATATTTATTTTATTTTATTGTTACTTATTTTGTTACTCAAATTGTTCCAGCTTTGGCCATTGGGAGCTCTTTCAGAGAGGCTCCTATGACCTTTTGAATTACACCCATCCCTCACTCTCTTTTTTCATGTTATTTTTATTATAGACTTTTTATTTTTGGAATAATTTTAGATTTACAGAAAAAATTACAGACAGTACACAGATTTCTGTATACGCTTCACCCAGCTGCCCCTAATGCTATTGGTACATTACTGTTAACTGAACTCCAGACTTTATTTAGATTTTGCTTGTTTTCCCACTAATGTCCTTTCTCCATTCCAGGATCCAATCCAGGATACTTACTGCATTGAGGCCTCTATCCTTTTTTGAGCAGATCCTCACTTACCACAAGATGCTCCAGACTTATATTTCCTCTGCTCAGTCCTGGAATAAACCACTTCTCTAAGGAGTCCCACTCAGGGAGTACTGAAAAATCCAAATGCCCAGGAAGCACTCTAGATTAAGTCAGAATCTCTGGCTGTGAAATCCTGGCATTTGCAGTTTTAAAAGCTCCCCAGGTGATTCCAGTGTGCATGTGAGATTGAGAACCACTGATCCAGACCTTAGTTCTGTAGCTAAAGAATAGTTAAAACTATGAATGGTAAATCCCCAAATGCTAAAGACTTAAGCATATTTCCCGGCAGGCTCTTATGCTCCCTGAAGACAAGGGAATCTGTCTTGTTCACCTCTAATCAGCACCTAGCCCAGAACCGAGCACATAGGAGGTGCTCAGAAAAGCCATATGAATGAAAACTGAACAAGCGAATTGAGCCTTGCCTTCCTCAGTGAAATGAGCCTCAGCCTGACTTCTTTTTTCCTAACCCCAATTTATTATACATTAGACCTTTTGGTTGCTCTGAGTTTTATGCTGAACACCTATTTCCTAAAATCTTGAGTCAGTGCTAAGGAAGGAACATAAAGGCTGCCCGCCACAAATCTTTGCATCTCCTCCCTGGCATGACATCATGCTGGCTTCCCCACACTGGGTCTGCTGTCAATTCCCCTCATTTGGGTCCTCTTCTGCCCTCTTTTACCTCCAACAGCACTTATGGTAAATGCATCAAAAAAGGTAGCACCAACACCTTTATTTCTTTTACTTTGTCCCTCCTCCCTTTTTCTAGCCTGCTCAACGCCTCAGCGTTTTCTGTAGCAAAGTACAAAAGGCGCAGGCTCTGGAGCCAGCCAAACTAGAGTCAGGTCCCAATCCTCCCACTTAGTAGACATATATAGTTGGGCAAGTAACTGAACCTCTCTGAGTCTCTGTTTCCTAGTGTGTAAAATGGGGATAATATCACCTACCTTACAGGATTGATGTGAGAAGTCAAGAGAACATGTTTGCTAATCTAGAGCACAGTGTGTGCTCAGAAATGGCAGTTGTGATAGTCATTCTTGTTATTATTATTATTGGTAGTGGGGATCAGTTTCCTGAATCACACATTCTTCTTTGGAAGGGATAGGGCAAGGCAAATGAATTCTGTAAAAGAAAGCAAGAATTCTACCCTCTGTCCAGGGTCTAGAGTAACTTATAGAAGTTCATTTAGAATTTTCAGAATTCACTGCAGGCATTTAGACAATTCAGAGGAAATGGTCAAAATTGCATAAAGCCAACCTCAGCTAAAGCAATTACCTGCTGACACCATCTGTTTGTGTAACCAACAGATAAAAATAACTAAAGCAGGGGGGAATACATTGATATCTTCAGAGTGCTTTTGTTTGTAACATCTCATTTAACCCCTCCCAACCTCATAGTGGCTATTTTGACCATTTTACAGATAAAGAAACCAAAGTTATATGATACTGTCACTGAACTAGCAAGTGATAGAGTCAAAACTCACGCACAGGTCTTTCTAGCTCTGACATCCTTGTGGTTTTTTTTCTTCTGTGTAAGTTTATAGGTGTCAGAAGAGCACACTTACCTCCAGGTCTGTTTGAAACGGGAGTTTTAAGGAAAAGCCTTAAAAGACTGAACTGCCTCATTGAAGAAAACATCAAATTAAAAAATGGGTGAAGGGGGTCAAAAGGTACAAACTTCCAGTTATAAACTAAATAAATCATGGGGATGTAATGTACAGCACTGTGACTATAGTTAATAGTACTGTATTGCATATTTAAAAGTTGCTAAGAGAGTAGATCTTAAAAATCCTCATCACAAGAAAAAAAAATTTTGTAACTATGTATGGTGATGGATATTAAGTAGACTTATTATGGTGATCATTTTGCAATATATACAAATATCGAATCATTGTGTTGTACACATGAAACTAATATAGGTTATACGTTGATTATACCTCAATAAAAAAAAACTCAGATGAGGCCTCTTCATCTTCTCCCTTTGGCTTAGTGGAGAAGTGTTTTCCTGGCAACTTGTTTGTCCCACCAACTAATCAATCGTCAACTAATTAACCAATCAACCAACATGCTTAGCCTACGCTAGGGGCTGTGGGGACACGAGGAAAGATACCCAGACTCCTCCCCTCCATCAGGCCAGTGCAGGAAACAGAAGTAACCCACCGAAGCAGAGTACATGGGGTCATGGGTCAAAGGAGAGAGAAGTCGGGGAAGGATCTATACAGGGGGGACCCATCTGGAATGATGATGGGAGGATGGGCGTGGGATGGGGAAAGGAACTGGAGATGGTACTTCTGGTGGGAAGTCACAACAATAAAGGCAGGAGGTGGAAATGAGGATGTCATATGCCAACTATGAAGACAGAAGCCACCTGTGGTCCATATTTGTTTTCAAGGAGAAGTGAGAAACAGGATGGGGGTCTGAATATGCTGGGTCATGAAACAAACAGCAGATCTGAACATCAAGTGCTGACCAGTTGGGAGCTGTGAAGGTTTATGAGCTAGGCAAGGACACCATAAATTTGATGTTTAAGCCAGTTCTAAACATTGCAAATCACCCTAGCATTGATTTGTTGCTTGATTTAAACTAACTAGAATAATTAGTTCTCATTGTTAAAAAAAAAAAAAAAAAGACAGAACTACTCAAGGCTTCCACCAACGCTGCAAAGTGCCCAATACTTTGGAGTATTAAAATTAGAAATTTCTCTTAAATATGATTCGACAAAAAGAAACATCAAAGGCTAAGGAGCTGCAATTTTGGAATAATAAAGCATGTAGGTACAAGCAGCCAGGAGTGAAGCAGAGAAAATTATGTAATCTTACTGGCAGGGAAAATGCTCCAAACCAAATATTTTTTTAAATGCTATGGAGTACCTGACTGCTACCTTTTCTGCAGTGACCAAGAGAGAAATCTAATTTTTAACCCTATCAAACCCTTATGATAGGGTTTGGCCCCAATATTAAGGTTGCAAATTATGTCTTTTTATTCATGTTTATTTTGTTAGAATCTTTATTTTACTTTAACCTATCCTTACAGTTAACATCTCCAAGGCACACACAGAAAACTGAGATAACCATGTTGCGCATTTTAAAACTAAATAACAAAATGCACTGAGTTCTGCTAACCTTTAGACTATTGGTTTTGATGTTTTATCTTGCTAGAATTTTCTGTGGACATTAGCAGAGAGATTTCCAAACAGAATGCAGGCCTTTTCATTTCTTTGGGATGCGGGGATGGAGGTTTAGGAGGTGAGAAACCTTTTTTAAAACAGACATAAGATGTTCTATGCATATGTTGCAACTCAAAACCCTGGGAAAGTATTTTTCACATTCTTAACCTATATTTGAGTCCCAGACTATTGGCTATATTCTAATTCATACTTACCTATGAGCAAACATGGAATCGAGGCGTAGAAAAACCACATGATTTGTCGAGATTTCTTCTAGAACCATCGGGAGGGTCTGTGTTTGGCAGACTCAGCTTGACCTGGAACACTGTTTCCTTCCAGAATGAAGCATTCTGTCCATCTCGGCCATCGTTGCCTCAGAACACAGATGTGGGAGCTGAGGTCTGAGTTGCTGTGAAGCCTGAATTGTTCTGGAATGAGGAGCCGGCCCAGACAGCTCAGAAGGGGCGGGCTGTGCAGCACCCTCCTTTCTGCCCAAACTCAGGTGTTGCCACAGGGGGCGTGGCCTAGGAGAGTTCCAGAGGAAAGGTAACTCTGGGGAGCTAGAGAATCTACATGGAGGAGATCCTTAGACCATAGGGTCTGTCCTGAGGGACCCTGGCAGTCCTTAGAGGCCCCATTGGCAGTGAGCAGGCAGGATTATCTTACCTCTCATCAAATAGCTCTCCTCTTCCAAGTCTCCATCTTGTGATTCATTCAAGCTGGGTACTGATTAGCTCTTTTTACATAGCTTTTTACATAGCTCTACATACCCACTTCAAAAAAGTAGAGAAGTTAAAAAAAATTTTTTAATACCTTTAAAAAAGTCAGGGGTGAAGAAGAATATATAGCTTCATATTTGCTTGCATTTGCAAAAAGAAAACCTGGAAGGAGACATAGAAACTAACAAGATTGGTTACCTTGGGGCAGAGGGATTGGGAATTGGGAAGATGGAGAAAAATGGGAACGAGACTCTTCACAGTATATCTTTTTGTTTGGTTTGTTTGGGTGGTTTTTAAATTTTTTTTTTTATTGTGGTAAAATACATATAAAATTTACCATCTTAACCATTTTTAAGTATACAGTTCAGTGGTATTAAATACATTCAAATCTTTGTGCAACCATCACCACCATCATTCCCATAACTCTTTTCATCTTGTAAAACTGAAACTCTATACCCATTAAACAATAACTCCCCATTCTTCCCTCCCCCTAGCCCCTAGCAACCACTATTTTACTTTCTATCCTTATGATTTTGATTACTCTGAGCACCTCATAAAAGTGGAATTTTGCAGTATTTATCTTTCTGTGACAGGTTTATTTCACTTAGCATAATATCCTCAAGGTTCACCCATGTTGTAGCACATTGCAGAATTTCTTTCCTTCTTAAGGCTGAATAATATTCCGTTGTATGTGTATACCACATTTTGCTTATCTATTCATCCATCTATGGACACTTGAGTTGCTTCCATGTTTTAGCTGTTGTGAATAATGCTGCTAATGAACTTGGAGGTACAAATATCTCTTCAAGACCCTGCTTTCAATTCTGTTGGGTCCCGTATGTCTTTTTATACTGTTTGATGACTGAACCATGTGAATATATTATTGAAAAACTAAAAACAATTTTAAAAAGTGGAAGGAAAATCTTATGATAGGGTTTGGCCCCTTAAGATGTCAGCTTTTTAAAGAGCCTAAACACTCGACATGTGCAAATGCATTAGTGGAAAGAACATGGGTTTTAGAGTGCAACAGGTTTTGGTTCCAGTTTCAGAACTTATTTGCAATATAACCTTGGAACGTTAATCACTTAATAATTCATTAAACAAATATTCACTGAGGGCCCACTATGTGATAGATCCTGGGAATTCAATAGTTCCTGCCCTCAACCAAGAACTTCCCAATAGTGGAGAAGATGGACATGGGAATAATTATAAATCAATGTTGAAAATGAAGTGACAGAAATATTCACAAAGGAATATAAGAGAATTAAGGAGAAATACCTAACCCAGCCTACGGGATCAGAGAAGGCTTCCTGGAGGAGGTGACTTTTGGGCTGAGTATCAAACACTGAAAAAAATTAGCCAACCATGGTGTGTTTAGGAAACCATAAGAAGTTTGGTGCAATTAGAAAGCAAGGTTAGAGTGGCAAGAAATGGGGCTTAAAGGCAGACAGAACAGGATTCCAGAGAGCTTTGAATGCCTTGTTGAAGAGCTTAGAGTTTACCCTGAGAGCAATGAAGGTCATAGGAGGGGTCAAAAGCTCAAATCTGATTATGTCATTCCCTGCATTTGAGCTTTAAAAAGTTTATGATTAGGGTGGAGAAAACAATGGAAGGGGCCAGACTGCAGGCAGGAGGGCCAGGAGGGAGCTGTGTCAGTTAGCTAGGTGAGAGATATTATTGGCTTCCACATATCTGTAGAGAAGTAACTAAATTCAAAAGATGAAGGAGGTAGAATTGACAGTTCCTAGATATTGAGAGGATTGGGAGGGTGGAGGAAGAGAAGGCAAACATGAATTTCAGGTTCTAGGTTTGAGTAACTGGGTGGATGGCAGCACCTCGACCAAAGTAATGGAAAAAGGAGGAGGGTGGGGTGAGGTCAAGGCAGGCAGGGGTGGGGGTGGTACAGAAAAAGGTTGCATGTGTTCAGCCTGATGCACTTGAATTTGAGATGCTTACCTGGGGGGGAGGGTGGTCTCCAGTATGTAAATGATCTTTGTCTCAAGTTTATGTGTCAAGGGTATGGCACCATTTCCCCTACCTTCAGCATTTCAGTGGTTGCTGAGACCAGGAAGTGGGTAACATTGAAGGAGAGTATGTAGATTAAGGAGGCATGTGGATGTGTTCCTGGAGAAGACCCACATTTAAGGACCAACACAAGAAAAAGAAATAGGGAGATATAGGGGGAAAAAATAGGTCAGAGAGGTGGTCCTGGAACAAATTATGGTCCTGGAAATGATGAACGATGGAGTGATCGTCAAGGGAGAGTGCAGAAGAGAGAGTCATTGAGTTAATCATTGAAAAACGTCCCCTGGACTTAGCACCTGGAAGGTCATTTGTAATCTCAGTAAGAAGAGTTTCAGTGGAGAGCTTGAATCAGAAGTGGATAGTTGTAGGTTGAGGAGCGGATGGGGAAAGTAGTGCTCTTTTGATGTGAAGGGAAAGAAATCAACTCCAGGAGCCTCGTTTTTTCACTTATAAAATAGATACAATGATGTCTTGCATAATAGTTGTGGGAATTAAAGAATGAGAAGCTTATTATCACAGTGCCAGGGATACAGTAGGTCTTCACAAATTCTGTATTAACCATTTATTATATTAATAATATTAACAATAAATACATTAGGGATTATTTGCTCTGACTGGCTGGCCCTCTGTGGGCTGCGCATCCTTCGATTTGGCCCCTGGATCAGCAAAGGAAGGCTTCCAATTGGAGATACCTACTAGAGGGTAGTAGCTAAAAGCATGGGCTCTGGGGCCAGGCTGCCTGGCGTGGCATCCAGGCTCTGCCGCTTATTGGTTGTATTTTAGGCAAGTCATTTAAACAACTTGTTTTAGTGTCCTCATTTGTAAATTGGAGACAATTATAATAGTACCTAATTCATAGGGCTGTTGTGAGGACTAAATGAGATGGTACAAGATCTAGGAAAGTAAGTGTACAGTAAACATTAGCTGTATATCTTTTTGCTACACCACTGTCAAGAAGACTTGGTGCATGCTCTCCTTGATCCCAGCACTGTGAGTCATCTGTGCCCTGACCTCTGGTCACCAGCTGTTTGTACAGTCTCCCAGTGCTCCCCTGGCATCTGATCCTGGCTCCACTTGACTTTGGGTCTGGACACACCTCAACTTGGGAGTGCTTCATCCATGCTGGCCTCAACATCTGTCCTCAGTCTCCTGGCTTCCTGATTCCTCTGTCCTAAATCCACTTCTGCCCACAGTTTCCACATGTTAAAAGCCAACAATAAAGGCCAATGTGTACTGGATATGTATTATGTGCCAGGAATTGTCCTACAGGCTTTCCATAATTTATACATTTCCACGTATTATACAACAGACTTTCAAGGTAAGATCTGATTCCCAACTTTTCAGATGAGGACACAGGGCTCAGAGAAATTTATTTACTATAGATCACAGAGCTATTCAGGGATGGAGACAGAAATTCGAATCGAGGTCTGCGTAACTCCAAGTTCTTTTCACTCTTCTTACTGCCTTCCAATTAGCCCCAAAGGAGGGCTCACAACGTGTCCGAGGGGCATAGAAGAGTGAGTGATCCAGATTAGCAAAGGCTTTAGAGAATAGACAGATCCCAATATGGAGTTCCAAATATGTACCCATTTAGATTTGGGTAGGAGAGATGCATTCACAGTTTAGCATTCCAACTGGGAGAATGGCAAGAGCAAGGCCCAAGGATGGAAAGGTTGAGAGGAAGATTAAGAATGAAAAGGAAAAGGTAAGTAAGTAAAGAGAAAAATGGGAGGGAAAGAACAAGACTCTTCAGCTATGCCGTGGGGGAAGAAGGAGAGTTGTCCACCAAAGCTTGAGGTCTTAAGATAGTTAGCTCTACGTGGGCATGGATCCTTGTCAAGATGCCCCTGACCAGCACTGCCATGCTGATAAGGCAGTACTGCCTGCCAATCCTTCACAAGCCACTGCAAGGAAAGTCTCCATCCTAGGCTCAGCACACCTCAAGGGACACTGAGGGGTAATGCTACCTGCCCATCACAGCTTTTAAATGACGGTCCCGCTCAGGAGTAGTTCATGACTCAACGAGGAACTCAGACCATCCACCTCTGCTTGGCCCACACTATCGGGTGACTTCAGGAGGGCTATGCCTTACCTGCTAGCCCCTACCCTTGCCTGGACATCCCTGACTCTGATCTTGCCTTTCTCTTCTGCCTTTGAGGTACTTCTCTTTGTATACCTTCTCATCAGCTGGCTATGATCTTTTGCCTACGCAACATGCCAAAACCAAACTATCCTCTAACCTGTTGCCTGCACTTCTCAGGTTAATTTCCAGTGCCTTCCAGAGTTGAAGGATCATCTATGTCTGAAGATGAACTGCTGGAAGAATAGACCTATTTCCTATCATAAGCAGGTAGTCTAGAAACAGGAATTTTTTTCCTATTACACTATTTGCAACTTAAATATTTGATACTTAATTATGGAAGGAAAAGCAAGAAGATACGGCGTTTTTGTAGAAGGGTAAAGATGCAGTGGGGAGGTATAAGGAGGTTCATAGTCAAGGAAGAGACTCCCAAGCCCTCTGAGCCCCACAGGGCCCAGACTAGAATGAAGCGAAGGGAGGCGTTAGGGCACAAAATTTGAGGCATTCACTCTTACGTTGTGCAAGTGCAGGATATGTGCTGGCCCTGGCACCAACTACGTGGTCAATTACTCCATTCCAATACCCCTTACTTGCCCTACTTAGCACAGAATAGTTCCCTTCCCTTTACTGAGTAAGATTCCTAAATATCTATGTCCTGTGTTTTAGCACATCTAACATTTAGTTGTAACTCATCATCTTTTTTTTTTTCTGGAAGTAACATAGGGTATTTAAACAGTTGAATTCCCCTTGTCTTAGATTCTTCTAACTCCTGTTTTGATTGAGTCTGCTCCAGATGTAATTTCCACACACTTCCAAGCTCTAGTTTCCAGGGTTCTTGCAGCCCTTTTTCACCTTCTCTGAACATACTTTAGTTTTTCAATTTCCTCCAGTGCAGAACATCAGGAATTTATCCTCCCTTAAGCTCAATTCCTTCCTTAGGGTGTGATCAATTAAAACCCTTAAGGCTGTCAAACAGCCCTCCTTTCTGTAGTTACAAACTGATTTTTTTCTAAGTCACCTTCCCCAACAACTCTTAAGATGGAGAATTCGGCTTTATGCAGAAGAGCCCTATATAGTTAAAAGATGCACATTTAAATAAAACAAATACTATGTAATTCAATTTTAAACTTTAAAACCAGAAAACAATGCTCTGTAATAGTGAAGATCTTAATATAATTTTCAAATGATTTTAGTTGCTTTATTTTCACTCAACCACTGGTTTAATCCCAGTCATCAGTGATTCTATTAAGTGGAGCACACAGTATACTCCAAGGTCAATCTTATTAGAGGCCTCCTTTGATCATCCTACATAAATTAATACCCCTACTTTCACTCTCCAACCCCCTCAACCTACTCTATTTTTTCTTCAGAGCACTTCTTCATTAGACATTACATCATTAGAAATGTAAGTTTGATGACAGCTTTTGGACAACTTTGTCCATTTTCTTCACTATCATATTGCTAGTTTAGAACAGTCTGGCACCCGCGCAATCAAATATTTGAGGTGAGTTGGGTGGATGGTTGGATGACAGATAAAATATCTCTAAAAGCTATTTAAACAGACACTACCATACACATAGATACAACAGTTCAAAAAATATTTTTTTCATCTTGGTGCCAAGTGATTAGCATATGTCCTGATAAAATCAGTATTTGTTTTCTATAACATCTCCCTTATCTATAGTCTAGAAACCGTATCAAAAGTTTGTTTGTCCTTACTTGTTCCTAGAAAAGACATGCTTATTCAGGGATTACTAACTTCTTCCCTAAGGACTCAAAAAATACTAATTAATAATCATTCCTGTGTTTAGCCTAAAACAGACAACACATCAGTCTCATTCTGGGTCCCCCGGTCTCCATAATTTCCCAAAGGCTATCTGCAAATTTTCTACATAGTCTATGATATAAATTATCTCAGCCCAGAAATTTATGTAAAGGAACTATATATCTTAACTATTTTAGATGTCTATTTTTAATTGCCTATTTACGTTTGTTTTCCTGTTTGAAAGTCATTATCATTCCATGAGGTATAAGAAAACTGGAGGGGAAATTGAGTACTCTTTTTGTGTTCTGTAGTTATAACCACAAATAAAATTTGCAACATTATTCCAAAATACTGAGACCAGTTTTCCTGTGAGCTTTAAAAACAGCTTAAATTTAAAGTGGTTTGAGTGGAAACGTTTAAAAATCAGCCAGTCCAGTAGGTAAAGTTTGTGTTAAACCATTGTAGGCATCAGGCCAATTCTGAAATATTTGAGATAATGCAAGTGCTCTGGCCAGCAAACATAGTCCCAAAAAGACACTTTGGTTTAAAACATTTACCTCTGTGAACACGGCCAATAAAAACTGCTCTTCAATAATAATTTTCCTGCTCTTTAAAATCTCACCAAGTTCAATTTAGGTTCTCCTCATTAAACAAGCAAGTCTCAGCAAACTGTATATGCTTTCAGATCAAAAGAACACCTCATTAGTAACCTAGAAAAATATATTTTGGTTCCTCGGTCACTTGGTTTAACTCATGTAACAGCAAAAAATTAGGGTGTGGAGTACGCATAGTATGCTTGTCAGTGTTTAGAAGATGACAGAGTTGAGTCACATAAACTTGCTAAACCAATAGAACCAGCTTATCAGAAGAGAAGAGCTTCCTACTTTGCCTTGCATTAGAATCAAATAATGGTTTTCCCCAGAAGCAGTAATGTGGCATTTTTTAAAAAGTCCACTGGATGCTATTCAGAACATAAAATGAGGATCTCATCATCTATATCAAATGTCCTTTAAGGAAGAAGTGACTACAGTTGTGAAGCCATTTGGAAACAGTCAAAAGATCTATATAAATACAAGATTACGAAGGACCCCCCTTATCTTCTAGGAAAATATTAAAGTGGAAAAGTTAAAGCATGTTGTAATGCTACGTTCCTAATTTATTGATTTGGACATTGCACCTGAAGTGTTTCTGAAAAATGATAGTTTCCTGATTCTATATCGAAAACTTGGAAAAATAGGGAGTAACAGTAACTGCATTTGGAGATGTGAACTAGGGAGATAAGGGTTGGAAGACTTTTTTACGTTGAATTTTTTTTTTACCATATGCATTGGTGAAAATAAGAGGACATCCATCTGATAAGTCGCCTGGTGGGAATTCAACTCCAGTATTGTCCACTTCTCCTTTTTCAAGGGAACCCAGAACTCTGAATTTTATGTGAAATCCCCCAATTTTTAAATGTTAACTATTTTTTTAGGCACTGTGTGGATTGAACTGTATTCCCATTTGGTTGAACACGGCACCTGGCCAAGATGAGGGGTGGGGGAAACGGTGGTGGTGAAACTTAGACTTCACAACAAGAAGAGGGGCTGGGCTTCCTGGGCGGAAGAGGTGCCTTTTCCTAATTTTCATAGACAGTAGTGGCCCTGCTTCTTTGCAATCTCTGGATTAGACGACAGAATTAGAGCATTAAAGCTTAATTTATGTATCTCTGAGGATGACCTTATTCTAACAACCCAAGCTGCTCACCTACTAGGCCTTTATTCTTCTGGCAATGGCAATGCATTGCACTTAGCCTTCCTTCTTTGTTTAGTGATATATCTGTGATACACTGTCCTTAACAGTGCCAAGTGCCTGTGTTACTGTGTATAGTGAAAGATGTATAACATATATGTGTGAATATATATTCAGCTGAACCCTGAGGATTTAGGACCAAGTAACAGAGCAGCAATACCTTTTCGCTACTAAGTTTACATAAAGTTCTGAAAAACCCTCTACCAAGATTTTGGAAAAGTTATTTGTACAAGTGGGGTGGGCAGGATTATTTATGTGTATTTAAATTGATAGCTCAGCATCTCCTCACACGTGGAAGAAAATTTCTGTAATACTGCTCTTTCCAGGACTCTCCTCCCAGTCTAAAAACAAGCACACAGAGGGCAACGTGTCATGATACAGAGTGTACCAGGCTGGGAATAAATAAGGAAACCTGGTTTCTAATACAAATCCTGCTACTAGCTAGCTATGTTGTTCTAGTTCTTAAGAAAATTGCTTCAAGTAAAATTCATGCTTATAAAAACAGCCAATGGCGTAAGGATTGGTTTAAGACTTTTAAAAAATTGACAAAATGTTGAAGTACAAAATTAAGTAGTTCCCAGTGAGGTTTTCATTCCATAATAAAAAGAGGACACAATAGGTATTATTGGCACACATGGGCTATCTGGGAACTCTCTAGTTATTATAAACCTAATTATAGCAGAGAAATATGCCTTCTGCTTCCAGTGCTACTCCATTCCTAGCTACTTTCTTAAAAGCCTTAACATTGCTGCTCAGTGGGGTTTGCTACAAATAGCTCATGTCTGTGATACAAAGTTTTAACTGCTCTTTTTTCTTTTTAACAAACATTCTTTTTTTTTTATAAAGAAGACTGGAAAAAGAACACAGAGATGAAGAACAAAAAGAAACCATCATCGAATGTTTGTTTAAAATGAAATGAAAAGATTTTTACTACCCAGTCATTTTACAACCACTTTAAAACTATTTCCTTCAATTTATATTCAAGTGACTTTACAGCAAAAAAGGTAAGCATACATTACTTTTATTTCCATTAAACTTACCTACTAATAATCACCCTAATAAACAAAAGGGGACTGAGAAAGATAACGAAACATGAACGAAAAGGCTTTAAAAGCAGATGTAACGAAGATGAAAGACTATACATCAATATCTTAATTATATTTGCTGACTCCTGTTGCTTAGTGGGAGAAGCCAGGGCTGCCACCCAGTGGCAACATAAGTCTTTAAATGATTTTAAGATTTAAAGAATAAAAAAATATTTAAAATAAAACAAATTAAAAAACCCAAATACCTCATGAATTAGACAATTTTAATTTTAACCTCAGTAATTCTGGCGTATTAAATGTCTGTTTCTAATTATTAAGGAATGGAAACATTCATTTGCTTAGGCAGCATTGGAGAAATTTTTGAAAATATCATATGACTTCCTACCATTTACTAAGTTATGTGGTTTTAATAAGTATTTTCAATTAAAATATTGAAGGTTGCTTTGCTTAAATTTAAATCTCCAGAATTAATAATGGAGAAGAAAGCTGTGACCATAAAACACAACTTGTTTTCTTCTGTGACCTACAGAAGTTGATTCAATACTCTCTAGTAACCTTTCATCCATACACCCAAACTTCTGCTTGGTAAACAAAAACATGATGGAAGCACCTGCAAAAATAAGATTTTAAAAACAATTTTCTCTAACCATGAGCACATCTTATCTTTTCCCCAGGTATACATCAATTTTAGTGTCCCAGTCAACAAAACTCAAAGCTGAAAGGAGGAAAAGAAAATAGAAATACTATGCCTGATAATTATTGATGTTTACGGATGGGGGGAAACTAAGTATCTTATTGCCTCCTCTTACCCCAAATCTTGGCCATAGCTTTATTCCACATTGGCACAGATATAACATATTCTAATACAAGATGCTTTGGTAACACAACATTAGGGGAAAAAATAACACTAGAGCATCCATTTAGTTTGAAAAGCTAAATATCTCAGTGACTGACTGCTTTTTTCTCTTGAAAAACCAGATGAGAGAGAAGCACCAAAAAAACATTTTTCAAAATTTAGAGATTTTTGTTTCCAACAGTTGAAAATTGAAATTGTACAAGACATGTTTTCTAACCTATGTTCCATTTGTTTCGCTTTACATTGAATGAATTTTTTAAAATAATGGCAGACACAACATACTCGATATTTACAATGGCTTGTGACAAATATAATACCTGAAAATAATTTCTAATTTTCCATTTATTATTGCTATTTAGTCACAGAAAAGATTAACATTCTCCAAGAAATTTATTTTAGCATATGTCACATACTGATATAATAACTTTATATGAAGAGAAACCATTGTGAAAGTGACTAATATGGTGCCCTTACAAGGAAATAAAGGCAACAAAGAAATTCTCCCATATAAAGACTTTCAATCTGCATCATTTTTTCAAAATATAAACCTTAATATTAGAAGCAAAAACAGCAAAAAAACCGAACAGAAGACCAAGGATAAGGAAGTGCCCTATGCAGATGCTTTGCATACATAGTATATTTGTATGGGCTGAGTTATAACAAAAATACTTAGGTATTATAGTCAATTCTCATACAGAGTTAGAAACAGCAATTTCCAATCAAGTACGATTGGACCAACATTTTCTCAGTCTTCAATTACATGACGAATTATAGCTGTGTAGCAGTCACTTTTGGTCAGCAGTTATCATGATAAATGCTTGATAAGATATAATTTTTCTCCTTGTTCACTTGTAAAAATTGGTGCCTTTTTGTAATGTTCTACAAGTTCTTCCATGGTGCTGAATTTACGCTGCCCAATGCAGTAGACAGTCTCTTTTAGTTGGACTTTAAAATGCTTGTTTTTCCCTTGCGCTTTTAGTGATACTGAGAAATCATTTGGCTAAAAGAAAAAAAACATGTAGGGTTAACATACTGAAAGACATTAATTAGAATTTTTATATAAACAATAAAAGCACTTACTAAGTGCTTGAGCACTTGAGCACTTACTAAGTAAGTACTAGGCACTATGCTAAATTATTTACAGAGATTATCTCCTTTATGCCTCAAAATAAAGCCATTTTATAGATGAGAAAATCGAGGCTGAGAGAAGCTAAGTTGCCCAAGATCATCCATCTAGTTAACAACAGAACCAGGATTCAAACCCAAACAGTCAGACTCCAAAGTCACTTAACTAATATGCTCTACCTAACACCCACGGCAAATTCTTTCATTTAACATCTGAAGCACAAGAGGTATCTTCTCTCCAGTCAGACCACTGGAGAAACACGTGAAAAATCCAAGACATCCACCCCTTTTCAATCAGTAGCTAACAGTACTTACAGAGTAAGTGAGATAACACTCTCAATTCTCAAAGATGAAGGACACAAAAATGAGAATTAATGTAAGCTCTAATGAGAGGTCATAACTCAAATGCCTACAAGGGGCAAAAAAGAAATGTAAACAAGTGACACGGTGGCTAGACGGAGGAAACAACAGTGCATGGCCAGTCTAAAGGAGGTGGCCACTGAGCTGCGACTGTTGCCTTGTGGGAATACGAGCTCAATGTTGACAGGCCTTCCAATTTTATTTTATTTTTTGTGTGTGTGAGGAGATCAGCTCTGTGCTAACATCTGCCAATCCTCCTCTTTTTTTGCTGAGGAAGACTGGCCCTGGGCTAACATTCGTGCCCATATTCCTCCACTTTATATGGGACGCCGCCACAGCACGGCTTGACAAGCGGTGCGTCAGTGCGTGCCCGAGATCTGAACCAGCAAACCCCAGGCCGCCGCAGCAGAGCACGTGCACTTAACCACTTGCGCCACTGGGCCGAGGCCTTCCGATTTTAGAAAGGAGGTCTGATGTCTGAATTTTTATAATAAATCTCCGAATATTTAAATACTGACAATGAATTCAAACGTTTAAAAACATTGCGTAGGTCAAACAATATATGCCTGTTTGACACCCCTACTTTAAAAATTCTACTGCTAAAATTAATGATATATTTTGGCTAATACCTATGCTCAGTCACCTACGAGAAAATACACAGTATTCTGCAATCAAGCTACTTTCTTTCTTTTTTCTGAGGAAGATTCACCCTGGGCTAACATCTGTCCCCAATCATCCTCTTTTTGCTTGAGGAAGATTTGCCCAGAGCTAACATCTGTTGCAAATCTTCCTCTATTTTGTATGTGGGCCGCTGCCACAGCATGCCCAGCGACCAGCAGTGTACGTCCACACCCAGGCATCCAAACAGGGCCACCGAAGCGGAGCACACCAAACTGAACCACTAGGCCACGGGAGCTGGCCCTCAAGCTACTTTATTACGTTTTTTTTTTTTTTTTTAACTTAACACTCTTCTGAATGTCTATATCAACCCCAGAAGCCTCTTTTTACACAGTTACTGCCAAAGTTTCAAACAGTGGGCTTCTTGGAAACATCCCATACTTATGGTTACCCACTCCAAGGTCACTCCCTTCCTAACCCCTCTGCGCATTGCTTGTCCTGGAAAGCAGGGCCAGGTTAGGCATCCAACAGGAAACAAACCCTACTACTCTTCCCTATCATCAACCACCTACTCTTCCTCAGGGGTTTTGTACAGGCCCCATTTCCTGAATTTCACGTTGGGCAGTTCAATTATCTCCGTCTCTCCTCTCATTTCCTCTCTCCCTCTCTTACATACATACACACACACACACACACACACACACACACACACACACCACTCACACTGACAGGTTTTCTTCTGACTTTCAACCTTCTGTACAATCACACATTCACTTCTGTACAACTACATACACACAAACAAAGCCAGTACTAATCATGATCTGAAAAGTAGTGGTATCCTTTATCAAGGAAAAATAAAGGCTATTTTTAAGGGAAATGAGTATCACCAAATGCTGATATCCCAGAGAGTTCCCAAAAGAGCTCACATAATTTTCTTATTCAATTTTTATGGTTTTATAATTTTATTAGTATTAGAATAGAATTTATCTTTTATAGCAAATGCATTCAAATACAGTGAATGTTAAAATAGGTTTTTGAGGTACATAATAGAAGTGTATTTCCAACTTCCAAACGACCAATTTATGAAGTAACTTAAATATCAATTTTTTAAATTTGGGATTTCCTTTATTATAAGCATAATGGTGCATCCAATAAGCAACTTAAAACTGTTTTCCCAGCTTAGTCTATTGCATTGTTCTACTCTCAATGAAGAAGCCAGTGTTAACTTCTCAGTTTAATGCAACAGAAAATTATTTCAGGAATGCAAAACCAACAAAACTAGACAAGGCCAAATAATCCAGTGTAGTATCACTGCTAGGGCTATATTTTATTCAAAATAAATACAGTTGAAAAGAACATTGACTTTAGCTTCAGAACATGTATGCTTATGTCCCAACTTACTACCTGGTTAATTTTAGGGAAGCCACTTAACCTGTCTAATCTTCTATTTACTTTTTTTTTTTTTTTTAATACCCAGAGCTCTATTTCCATTTACCTTTGAAAATCAACTTACCGAAGATTCACTATCACGAATGAGGAAATCACCTTCACGCCCTCTTTCATTTAATGCCATTTCTGCTTGATGCCTGGTGACTTTCCCATAATACCATGGATTGCCAGCAAACTTTCCAGTGAGTGAAGGCCTAATATAATCACACTGTGGAGGTGATGGTTCCAAACCTGAGGTTAACGGATTATTCTGCATAATGGTAACATAGTTTTTGGGCACCAGACCAACCATTCCATTGATCTTCCTGCATTTCCACCACTCAGGGTCATTTTCAGGTTTTTCAATAACATCCATTACATCTCCTTTCTCAAAATTAAGTTCTTCATCATTGGATGAGCTGAATGGGTAAAGAGCCTGTACCACATGCAACACTTGCCCAGTATTTAGGTTATTGACGACTGCGGCTAATTTCTCTGACAGAGAACCTACATGGTCACCTAAAGGACTTTCACCTTCCTCAGTTACATAGTTTGAAGGGAACCATCCAACTTGTCCATTGTAGCTACCCCGCCACCACCCATCACTGCATTTCTCCATGACGATCACCTTCGTCCCTTTTATCAATGACAATTCATCCTCTCTCTCTGCCATGTAGTTAAATTTCACATAAGCAGGCATGTTGAGGTCATAGAGCCGTTCCCCTGGGTCAAAGCTATCATCAGCAGGAGATGCAGAATCTGGCACACTAGGTTTTCTTTTCACTTTTCCAATGCCTGTTTAAATAAAAAGGGGTAATGAGAAGAGAATATAATCCACTGATAACCAAAAAAACCAATTTCTTCACTATTAAAAAAGGATCTTCAACTCTGTGGTTCTTTTAAGCCTTACATTTAGATAGCAAATATCTTTCTTTCTTTTTATATCCCCATGACTTATTTATTTCATAACTGAAAGTTTGTATATATATATATTTTTTTTGGTGAGGAAGATTGGCCCTGAGCTAACATCTGTTGCAGAATCTTCCTCTTTTTGCCTGAGGAAGACTAATCCTGAACTTACCTCCATACCAATCTTCCTCTATCTTGTATGCAGAACGCTGCCACAGCATTGGCTTGATGAATGGCGTTAGGTCCACACCCAAGGTTCATGGTTTCAGATCCTGAACCCATGAACCCTGGGCTGCTGAAGCAGAGCGTGCAAACCCAACCACTACGCCACCGGGCCAGCCCCTGGAAGTCTGTACTTTGACCCCCTTCACAAATTCTCTTTTCATAACCACACACTTAACTGCAGTTATTACATAAGAGTTTACCCTTCTCATCTTTTCTCTTGTCAAAGGCCTTTATAATTATAAAGTTGTCCTAAATTAACAAATTTTCTCTTAAATGTAAATAGATTATTTCTCTCATATCTACAATCTAATATCTTAACCCATACTCTTCTTGTCTTACTTTATTAATCTAGATTCCACAATTAGCTGTATAGAAATAAAACAAAAACTGACATTACAACTTGATGTGCAAGATAAAACTCTATTTAGGTCTGGGTAATCCTCCTATTTGCTTCCTTAGTTCCCAGACCCAGGTTGCTCTATTTACCTCATATGTTTATTTTAAAATAATATATTATCTACTTGTTTGTCTCCCCTGACCCCATTCTCATGTCAGCTACACAAGGGCAGGGATTTTTGTTTACTTGGTTCACAGATATAATCCCAAGGATCTCATATAGTACTTAGTACACAGCAGATGCTGAATATACATTTGTTGAAAGAAATGAGAAAATCACCAAATGGTACTATTATTATAAATGTATGCTACATCAACTTCAGTCAGCCATTATCACTACTACTCATTTCTTAGCACAAGATTTTTTGTTCTACCTTTACCGAGAAAACTGAGGTATTCCTAGGTAAAACTTCTCAAATACCTTCTCACTATCTCAAAACTCTTTCTCATTACCCTCATTGTTTTTCTTCACCCAAGTTTCCAACCTCTGATCCTCCTGGATTCTTTTTTTTTCCTCCTTTTTCTCCCCAAAGCCCCAGTAGACAGTTGTATGTCACAGTTGCACATCCTTCTAGTTGCTGTATGTAGGACACCACCTCAGCATGGCCAGACAAGTGGTGCGTCGGTGCACGCCCAGGATCTGAACCTGGGCTGCCAGTAGCGGAGCGCGTGCACTTAACCGCTAAGCCAGGGGACCAGCACCCCTCCTGGATTCTTAACACCATCTTTCCTGCCTCTTTTGAGCCTCTTGGCCATCCTTGTTTTCCTCTTACTCAGCTCCCACTGTCTAAAAACACACTCAGATTACTTTTATTCCAAAATAAAGTTACTTAACTCTGCTACTCCTTTTAAACTACACTATTCTTTAAAAAGTGGTCTTCCCCTTTTCCTTCAACTTTTTCCCCACTCACTCACTCACTCCCAACTTCTTATAAGGTGGTCCTCTATCGCCACCATTCTACCAAAACTATTCAAGTAAAACTTATGAAAACCGTTTCACCTCTTTACTGACAAATCAGTACCTTCTGGAGTCCTCAGTCTTTTCAAACTCTCCATACAGCAACCAAGATCACAGATCACTCGCTCCATCATTTCCTCCTTCTCTAACTTCCCTGAGAGTCCCGTTTTCCCTACTGACCCGTTTAAATATTCTTATGTGCCTCTTACGGTCCCTGTCCAGTTGAAATATTCTCTATGCCTCTTCTAAACCTTATTATAAAATTGCATTGTACTTGTTCACTTGTCCATCTTCCTTAGTAAGAGAGTGAGCTTCCTGAGGGCAGAAAACTGGATCTTATTACCCTGTATCTCCAGCGCTTAGCCGTACCTACACTAATAGTAGGAACAAAGTGAAAGTCTGCTGAATGAATAAGTGAATGATTCCTTAGTTTAAAGTGTTTCCCAAGATGCCATGCTTGGACTTGCCCTCTACTTCAAGGAAACCATACACTTTCATTTTCTATAACTTCTATATAGAAGTTTCCAAGGTCTCTTTACAGCTCTCACCTCTTTCTGGAATGCAAGCACTACAATTCCAATTGTCACTAGACATCTACAGACTGTACTATCAGCACCTCAAATACATCACCCATGTCCAAATATAAATAACCTCTCCCATATCCATAATCAACTCCCTCTCTCCCAATTTCCTTACTTCTGGTTAATGGTATCATCATCCTGAAAAATCCCAACATCAGGGACTTCTGGCAGAATAGGGAATTCTAGGGCTCCATCCCTCCCAAAAAAGTAATTAATGAACTGGAAAATACTGTCAGAATCAACTTTTGCAGAACTCTGGAATCTAGTAAAAAAATTACAAAAACTAGGGCAAGGCTTAGTGAAGAAAGCAGCTGCTGCTTTGTAGTAAGACAGCACTGTGGCATTTTAAGTCTCCCGCCTACCATCTCTTACATCCCAAATCAGTGGCAGCTATGAGGACAGCAACCTGCACTCCTAATCCTAGAGGGAGCAATACAGATCTTATTCTCAAAGAATTGTGATTGTGGGTTGCAAGCTGTCTGGTAGCTATCTGAAAGACCAGCACACTGTCTTGCGTTGGTTTCACTCAACTTGGAGAATTCCCAGGGCTAGAGTGTCTTTTACTGACATCATTTAACCGATGAAACAGCCTGGGGTAAGGGACAATAACTGGGACAAGGAACAGACAGACTGAAAAACTGGGAAGAAAACATTTGGGAAAGGATATATGTGTGGTAATAAGGGCTTTTAAAAGCTCCTGTGTATAACAGAGAATCAAGAAGAACACGCACATAGCCAGGGCTGGACACATGCTCAGCAAAGGCCTGAGAAGACCCTAAGCTTTCACCTATGCCTGACCTTCAGGATCTGAAGAAGCAGTAAGTGGAGGCTAAGGCATAGTTGTAAATGGCCTGGCTAAGTGCTGGAAGAGTATTTTTTAAAATCTTTTTCTTTGGTTCCAGGTGTTTAAGGAAACTGTCAAAACACTAGCTGACAACTAAGCAAACAGAACACAGACTTCAGTGGCCACATAACAAAGAAGATAGACTTTACAAAAATAGCTTAGAAAAGTCACTAAACAAGCAAACAACCACCACCCATAAGAAGAAGCAACAACAAACCCCAGGGAGGGGTAGAATCTGATGCTGAAAGAAAAACTGTCAATCAAGAATTCTATAATAGCAAAACTATCCTTCAAACCAAAGGAGAAATTAAGACACTCCCAGAAAAACAAAAACTGAAGGAGTGTGTCACACTACACCTGTGCTACAAGAAGTGCTCAAGGGAGTCCTCCAGGCTGAAATGAAAGGACACTTAACAGTAACTTGAAGTCATATGAGGAAATAAAGAACAATGGTAAAGGCAGCTACATTCATAAATATAAAACCAGTAGCATTACATTTTTGGCTTGTTAAGTCCTCTTTTTTTCCTATATGATTTAAGATGCAAATGTGTAAAACAATAATTTCAAATCTAGGTTAATGGGCACACAATGTATAAAGATGGAACAGTAAAGGAACAGAATTTTGAATACTATTGAAGCTAAGTTTGTATTAGTTAAAACTTGATTGTTAAAAAATTAAGATGTTTGGGGCCAGCCTGGTGGCATAGTAGTTAAGTTTGAGCGCTCCGCTTTGGAGGCCTGGGGTTCACGGGTTCGGATCCTGGGCACGGACCTATGCACGGGCTTATCAAGCCATGCCGTGGCAGGCGTCCCACATATAAAGTAGAGGAAGATGGGCACTGTTGTTAGCCCAGAGCCAATCTTCCTCAGCAAAAGAGGAGGAAAAGAGACCTAACAGATATATATTGAACACTGGTAAACAACAGCAGAATACACATTCTTCTCCAGTGCACATAGAACACTCTCCAAAATAAACCATATGTGAGGCCAAAAGAAAAGCCTGAATAAATTTAAAGAGACTGAAATCATATAAAATACCTTCTTTTACCACAATGGAATAAAACTAGAAATAACAGAAAGGAAAACTGGAAAATTCACAAATATATGGAAATTAATCGACACACTTAAAACAACTGGTGAGTCAAAGAAGAAATTACAGGTGAGATTAGAAAATATTTTGAGACAAATGAAAATGAAAACACAACATGCCAAAACCTACAGGCTGCAGCAAAGGCAGTGCTCAGAGGGAAATTTAAAGCTCTAAAAACTCACATTAAAAAAGAGAATCAATCTCAAATCAATAACCTAATTTACTTCTTAAGGAACTACAAAAAGATCAAGCTAAACCCAAACCCAGCAAAAGGAAGGATATAATAAAAATTAGAGCAGATATAAACATAAACAGAATAGAAAAACAACAAAGAATCAATAAAACCAAAAGTTGGTCTTTGAAAATATCAGCAAAATTGACAAATCTTTAGCTAGACTGACCAAAAGAGAGAAGACTCAAATTATTAAAATCAGAAACGAAGTGGGGACATTACTAGAGACCTTATAGAAATAAAAGAGTAAGAAAACACTATGAACAACCATATGTCAATAAATTAGATAACCTAGATGAAAAGGACAAACTGCTAGAAACACACAAATTACCAAAACTGACTTAAGAAGAAACAGATGCAAAAATCCTCAACAAAATAGTCAATTCTTGTTATTCATGGTAGTTATGTTCTATAAAGTCACCACAAATATTCAATTAGCAGATATTGAACCACTGCTCCTAGGAGAAATACAGGAGCAGGTCTTGCAAGTCTGTTCACATTTTTGTCAATCAATCAAGACATAACTTTGTTTTATGTGTTTCTCTTTAAAGACACTTTAATATAAATTACTGATTCATTAACATTGAACTCACGGCCAGCATCACTATAACTCACGCCTGAATAAAGCTTATCTAACATACATATTTTCCCACAAGACAAATCACAGCTTTCTTGTGCTTAGGAACACTAGACCACACTTTAGAACTATGTTTGGGGGCCATTTTAAACAGCAAAACTACAAGGAAAAAAAAATGCAAAAAATATGGCACTAAAAGGTGAAAAGGACACTTATTTACAGTATGAGAGCTGAAACAAGAAGGCAGAGAATCACCTTGTTTGACCTCAGCTGGCAACATGTGCATCACGCAACTCAAATTTTTTGCCTGCACATGTCTGCAAAAGCACTGTGAGTATCAATTTGGGGCTTACAAATAAATGTTAGCAAGTAGGCAAATTCACAAATACGAAATCTGTAAAAACTAAGGATCATCTATACTAGCAAACTGAATATAGCAGCATGTTAAGAGGACTGTATATCAGGGCCAAGTGGGACTTGTCCCAGGAATGTAAAGGTGGTTCAACACGTGAAAATCAACATTATACACCACATTCATAGAACGAAGGGAAAAAAACAACACACAATCATCTCAATTGATGATGAAAAACCCACACTTATCATCACACTCAATAGTCAAAGAGGGAAAAAGCTTTCCCCTAAGATCAGGAATAAGATATGGATGTCCTCTTTCACCACTTCTATTCAACACTGTACTCAAAGTGCTAGCCAGAGCAATTAGGTAAGAAAAGAAATAAGAGATCTCCAAACTGGAAAGGAAGAAGTAAAATAATCTTTATTCACAGATGACATGATCTTATATATAGAAAATCCTAAAGAATCTACACAAAAAAAATGTTAGAATAAATGAATTTAGCAAAGTTGCAAGATACAAAATCAACACACAAAAATTAGTTGTATCTCTATACAGTGGCAATGAACAATCTGAAGAGGAAATTAAGAAAACAATTCCATTTATAATAGCATTAAGAAGAATAAAATAGTAATAAATTTAATCCAGGAGGTACAAGACATGTACACTGACAAAATATTGCTGAAAAAAACTAAAGAAGACCTAAACAAATGGACATTCTATGTTTATGGATTTGAAGACAATATTTTTAGATGGCAATACTAGCCAAAGTGATTCACAAATTCAATGTAATCCTTATCAAAGTTCCAATATCCTTTTTTTGCAGAAATGAAAAAGCTGATCCTAAAATTCATTTGGAATTGCAAGGGACCCCAAATAGCCAAAACAATCTTGAAAAAGGAAAACAAAGTTGGAAGACTCACACTTCCCAATTTCAAAACTTACTACAAAGCCACAGTAATCAAAACAGTGTGGTACTGGCATAAAAGGACAGACATATAGACCAACAGAATAGAATTGAGAATCCTGAAATAAATCCATTCAGCTGTGGTCAACTGATTTTCGACAAGGGTGTGAAGACCATTTAATGGGGGAAGGAATGGTCTCTTCAACAAATGGTGCTGGGACAACTAGAGATCCACGTGCAAAAGAATGAAATTGGACTTCTACTTCACACCATATACAAAAATTAACTCAAAATGGATCAATGACCAAAATATAAGAGTTAAAACTTTAAAACTCTCAGAAGAAAACATAAAGGAAAGTCTTCATGACTTTGGATTTAGCAATGGATTCTTAGATTTAACACAAAAGCACAAGCAACCAAAAAAAGAAGATAAATTCTACTTCATCAAAATAAAGAACATATGTGCAGAGGACACTATCAAGAAAGTGAAAAGACAACCTACAGAAAACTAAGAAAGAATATTTGCAAATCATAATTCTGATAAGGGTCTATATCGAGAACATATAAAGAACTCTTAAAACCTAATAACAAAAAGAAAAACAAAAATAGGCAAAGGACTTGAATAAACACTTCCCCCCAATGAAGATACACAAATGCCAAAAAAAACACATGCAAAGACGCTCAACATCATTAGTCATTAGGGAAATATAAATCAAAACCACAATGAAATACCACTTCATTGGTATTGGATGGCTGTAATAAAACCAAACCAAAAAACGGAAAATAACAAGTGCTGGTAAGGATATGGAGAAACTGGAACCCCTCTTATGCTGCTGGTCAAAACTTAAAATGGCACAAGTGCTGTGGAAAACAGTTTGATGGTTCCTCAAAATGTTAAACACAGAACTACCATATGATCCAATAATTCCACTCCTCGGTATATACCCAAAAGAACTGAAAACAGGTATTCAAATACTTGTACACAAATGTTCATAGCTTCACTATTTACAATAACCAAAAGGTAGAAACAACCCAAATATCCATCAACAGATGAATGGATAAACAAAATGTGGTATATCCATATAATGCAATATTATTCAGCCATAAAAGGGATAAAGTAGTGATACATGCTACAACATGGATGAACCTCAAAAATAGTATGCTAAGTAAAAAAAAACAGACATAAAAGGTCACATATTGTATGATTCCATTTATATGAAATAGCCAGAACAGGTAAATCCATACAAACAGAAAGCATATCAGTGGTTGCCAGGGGCTGAAGGGAGGGGGTAACAAGGAGTGACTGCTTAATGGGAATAGGGTTTCCTTTTGGGGTGATGAAAACCATTTTAAATTAGACAGATGTGATGGTTGCATAACATTGTCAATGTACTAAATACCACTGAATTGTACACTTTAAAATGGTTAATTTTGGGGCCAGTTAACTTCACGTGTTCCACTTGGGTGGCCCAGGGTTCACCAGTTCGGATCCTGAGTGTGGACCTACTCACCGCTCATCAAGACATGATGAGGCAGTGTCCCACACAGAAGAGCTACAACTCTATAACTATGATACACAACTATGTACTGGGGCTTTGGGGAGAAAAAAAGAAAAAGAGGAAGACTGGCAACAGATGTTAGCACAGGGCCAATCTTTCTCAAAAAAAGAAAAGGTTAATTTTACGTTATACGAATTTTACCTCAGAAAAATTTTTTTCATAAAAGATTCCCACGTCAAATCCTTAGAGTGAGATGCTTTCCATTCCCACTATTCATGCGCTAGTTCAGGCCCATAATTGTGCTTGAGCCTTCACTACCCTCTACACTAGTTTCCTTACTAATCCAATCTGTTCCACTTCAACCCATCATCCATATTATCCAGTCTAATCTTCTTATGAATATAGCTGCAATCACATGACAGTATTGCTCAAAAGCAAACAGTGGCTCTTCATTGCCTATCAAATTAAGAGAAGTACTCTGCCTAGAATCTACAGTCCTATCTAGAATGTCCTCAGCCTTCCTCTCCAAGCTTATGGTATAGATTATTGAAAACAGCATAGAGTTCGAATCAATCTTTAGGGTTCAAATCTCAGCAATACCACTTATTAACTGTAGAATCTTGAGCAAGCTTTTTCACTTTTCTGAGCTTAGAAATGGAGAAAACAGAACTGAGCATGAGAGTGTTGTGAGAACCGAATAAGATAATATAAAGTAATAGCACAGTACATATAGTAAATGTTCTATAATGCCCTGCACTTAAACTACCAAAAATTTTAATAAAAATGGGCTACTTAAATCCCCTGAATAGCTAATGTTTCCACCTTCAAGACTTAGTTTACCCGTTTGCTAGTTTCTTCCCAAAACCTTATTAAAACTTACGCCTCACACCTTCTGCCTTACAACCATGATTAAGTGGGATTTATTCCAGAGATGCAGGGATGGTTCAACATCCGCAAATCAATCAACATGATACACCACATTAACAAAATGAAGAATAAAAATCACATGATCATCTCAATAGATGCAGAGAAAGCATTTGGCAAGATACAGCATCCATTTATGATAAAAACCCTGAATAAAATGAGTACAGAAGGAAAGTACCTCAACATAATAAAGGCCATATATGACAAACCCACAGCTAGTATCATTCTCAATGGAGAAAAACCGAAAGCTATCCCTCTAAGAACAGGAACCAGACAAGGATGCTCAATCTCACCACTCCTATGTAACATAGTACTGGAAGTCCTAGCCAGAGCAATCAGGCAAGAAAAAGAAATAAAAGGGATCCAAATTCGAAAGGAAGAAGTGAAACTGTCACTATTTGCAGATACATGATTTTATATATGGAAAACTCTAATGAATCCACCAAAAAACTTTTAGAAATAACAAATGAATATGGTAAAGTTGCAGGATACAAAATCAACACACAAAAATCAGTTGTGTTTCAATACACTAACAACGAAGTAACAGAAAGAGAAATTAAGAATACAACCCCAGGGGCTGGCCTGGTGGCATAGCGGTTAAGTTCGTGTGTTCTGCTTCAGTGGCCCAGGGTTCACGGACTTGAATCCCTGGCATGGACCAATGCACTGCTCATCAAGCCATGCTGTGGCAGCGTCCCACATACAAAATTGAGGAAGATGGCCCTAGATGTTAGCTCAGGGCCAATCTTCCTCAGCAAAAAGAGGAAAACTGGCCACAGATGTTAGCTCGGGGCCAATTTTCCTCACCAAAAAAAAAAAAAAAAGAATACAATCCCATTTACAACTGCAACAAAAAGAATAAAATACCTAGGAATGAACTTAACCAAAGAGATGAAAGACCTGTACACTGAAAACTATAAAACATTGCTGAAAGAAATAGAAGATGACACAAAGAAATGGAAAGATATTCCATGCTCCTGGATTGGAAGAATTAACAGCTAAAATGTCCATACTTCCTAAAGCAATCTATAGATTCCCTATCCAAGTTCCAACGACATTTTTCACAGAAACAGAACAAAGAATCCTAAAATTTATATGGAACAACAAAAGAACCCGAATAGCGAAAGGAATCCTGAGAAAAAAGCTTCTGCACAGCAAAGGAGACCCTCAACAAAACGAAAAGACAACTTAACAAGTGGGAGAAGATATTTTCAAACCATATATCTGATAAGGGGTTAATATCCAAAATATATAAAGAACTCATATATCTCAACAACAAAAAAACTAACAACCCAATTAAAAAAATGGGCAAAAGATCTGAACAGACATTCCTTCAAAGAAGAAAGACAGATGGCCAACAGGCACATGAAAAGATGTTCAACATCACTAATTATTAGGGAAATGCAAATCAAAACAACAGCAAGATATCACCTCACGCCATTCAGAATGGCTGTAATTAACAAGGCAGGAAATAAGTGTTATAGAGGATGTGGAGAGAAGGGAACTCTCATACACTGCTGGTGGGAGTGCAAACTGGTGCAGCCACTATGGGAAACAGTATGGAGATTCCTCAAAAAATTAAGAATAGAACTACCATACAATCCAGCTATTCCACTGCTGGGTATTTATCCAAAGAACAAGAAAACATGAACGCGTAAAGATACATGCACCCCTGTGTTCACTGCAGCTTTATTCACAATAGCCAAGACTTGGAAGCAACCTAGGTGCTCATTAAGGGACGAATGGTTTATATATACAATGGAATACTAGTAGCGATAAAAAAGGATGAAATCTGGCCATTTGTGACAACATGGATGGACCTTGAGGGTATTATGGTAAGCGAAATAAGTCAGAGGGAGAAAGTCAAATACCATATGATCTCACTCATAAACAGAAAATAACAACAAGAACAAACACACCGAGACAGAGATTGGATTGGCGGTTACCAGAGGGGAAGGGTGGGAGGGAGGAGGGTGAGAGGGGTGATTTGCACATGTGTATGGTGATGGATGGTAATCAGTCTTTGGGTGGTGAACGTTACATAATCTACACAGAAATCGAAATATAATGACATACACCCAAACTTTATATAATGTTATAAATCAATGTTACCGCAATAAAAAAACAGAAAAACCTCTGCCTCTCAAAAATCTACCCATTCAAGAAGAATCATTTCAAACAACTTTATTATTTTATTCATCTTCCCACTCCATGTTTCTCAACATCCTTCATTTCCTACCCTCACCCCCAATGATGTGTAAGCTCTCCTTTTTTAAGCACCCTAGCACGTTGTACTTCTGAGGTACTGTATGACAGTGTTTCCTGTGTTTGTCTTTTAAGCCCATCTACTAGAGCATAAACTACTGGAGAGGAGCATTCTATTTCTCATTAATCTTCTGCATTTCTTATACTATTTAGAACTGTATACACAGCAGATGCTCAATAAATGTTTGTTAAATGGATTAAAATTGAATACTGATCTAAGCAAATACAAAATTTTAAACTTTAAAATAAAAGCTAGTTCCAAAATGATTTTTTTAATACTGAAAAAGATAATGTCTAAGACTAATTATATCTTGTCAAAAAAAGAATGAATTTTTGGACAGACCCAACAATTAAAGTACCAAGTGGGAAAACACCAAAAACAACCTATTTTAATCTTAGAAGCCAGAAATATTTCAGGGAAAGAACATAAGCTTTGTTTTCTATGTAACATAATAAACAACATAATAAACAAACAACATAATAAACAAACATAAATATTTGTTTTCTATGCAACAAAAAGCCCTCCACGATCTCTCTTGTGAGCATGTCTAAAAGCTCACACCTGTTCAACTAATGTACAGCCATAGAAGCTCCTCGGTTACAAAAAAATCCATGCTCTTTCAAGACTCTGAGCCTTTGTACATGATGTTTTGCTGCCTAAAACACCTGCCATCCTCATTCTTCAAGACTCAGTCAAGGTATCTTCTCACTGAAGATTTTCCTCTCTCTCCCTAAAACAGAACTGATAACCTCCTCCTTTGTGCCACTACTATTCTTTGTAAATATTTTTACTGTCAACACTCAACACTCTGTATACCAGTATTTACTTCCTTGAGATGAAACACAACGTTTTTAATCACCTCTCTATCTATCCCCAGTGCCTGGCCCATATTAAGTGTTCTGTTTCTGTTTATCATGTGAATGACTGACAAATGTATGCATAACCAATAGCTTGCTTTTTTCTTGCTTACAATTCTTTGGGAAGGGGCTGTTTGTTTATTGTCCTTTGTTCCTACTGCTAAAAAATGGTCCTTCCAATCTCCTGCTCTCAGATGAGAGAATACATGCAAAAGTACTTCAGAAAATTATACAAATGTAAAGTATTAGTATCTCTTAGTTTCTCAATTATGTACAATGTATGTATAATCAGCAACAATTACATCATTCCACAGCAAGCAGGCTCCCTCAGATTCCACAACAAGCAGGCTCCCTCAGATCAATATCACCTTTTCCAAATTCTTCCCAACTTCACAGTTCACCACAATCCCCCTAATCTCAATTAGTCCCTTTTGCATCAAATCTTTCCAATCCATCGCTTATCTGACTCCAATCCTTTCACTACCCTTTTGTCATAATAGGTGCACAAGGAAAACTCTGAAAGACCCTAAGTTTAAATTTTAGTCCTGCTACCTACTGGTTAATCTGGTCTTGGTCAAGTTATTTAATCTTCTTTAAACTCCAGGTTCCTTGTTTGTGAAATGGTGGTGTGTAGTAAGTATCTACCTCATAAAATTTTTGTAAAGAATTTTTAAAATTTATAAGTATAGCACTCATCACAGTGCACAGCACAGAGCAGGCACTCAATCAGTGGTAGTTATTACTTTCCTTCCTCCTAGTGCTTTTAGCATTTATTTTTTCAAAGATACTTAAACTTTTATTATAGCATTATATAGCTAGACCTGGCCAGGGTTGGGAGAGAAGTGCTCAGGTCTGAGCACTGAAGATGTGCACAATTCGGAAGCAGCCATTTTTACCGTTAGCTTTGTTTAAAAAAATCACAAGTGTTAGTATAGCTTCCAATCTTCCCCTCACTCCTATCCCCTGGTCTTCTCTCTTCCTACAGCACTGTTTCTTGACCAAAACAATGTATTAACTCCTCAAGTTGTTCAGAATCTGGTTAAGCACTGTGAGTATTTCATCTGGACATGATAGCTGTCCTCTTCCTAAGGCAAATCTTTAGACCCATAACTATTTCGTATGTAACCAGTTTCCAAATTCTTAATATACTGGATGCCAGTTATTTGGAAGCATCTGAGGTTCTCGATACCACTGTTAAGTATATCTATCCAAAGTGGATAAACTATGTTTTATTTGGCTAGCTCACACATAAGGAAGCTACTGCATCCCTTCACCTGAGCGTGAATCAGGTGATTCACGATATGAATCAATGCCATCACGAACTGTGTTGAATTTTTTAGCACCTACATTATCACAGCAGCTCTTACTAATCCTTATACTCATGTAAACTGCTGCCAGGCCAGATTGTCAGCAATCTTTTCAATTTCTTTTAAAACCTTAATGTAGAATTTTACATTAAGGTCTGTTCCCATTCATCTTGTTTATTTCTATCTCAGTTTTCAGCTTTCAAATATATTTCTGAACCCAATGTATTAGTTTTTCTTCCAGCATTAGGTCTTCTTTACTTTTAAGCATGTCATTTTCCCTCCATCTAAATTACTGGGTAAATAAATGTTCCATAGAATGAGGCCAAAGAAAGTATGGCTGGTTATTCTAATTCTTTAGGGAACTATAATTCTGTTCTTAGTTTCCTACTTCTTCAAAACCAGTTTGTCGCCGTTATGAATTTTCCCATGATTTCTATGACATATGTAAGACTGATCAGTTGTTTACCAGGACTGTAAGACTCTTAAGAGTTAGAAGGGACTTTCCAGGATCATCTAGTCTTGCCCAACTCTCTCCTTTACAAATAAGGAATAGGAAATCAGGAAAGTTTAGTTACGTACTCTTGGGCACATGGCTAATAAGTGGTATATCTGGGAGTAGAACTAAGGAATTCTAAATACAAATATACGGTGTTCCTTCCATGACAGGTTTTTATGTAAATTTTTGTATTTTTATCTGTTCATTTCATCTACATGAAGTATGATAAACTATTGTTTTCTTTTCTTTTCTTTTTTGTGAGGAAGATCAGACCTGAGCTAACGTCCGTTGCCAATCCTCCTCTTTTTACTGAGGAAGATCGGCCCTGAGCTAACATCCGTGCCCATCTTCCTCTACTTTATATGGGACGCCGCCACAGCATGGCTTGACCAGCGGTGCATCAGTGCGCATCCAGGATCCGAACCGGTGAACCCCAGGGTGCTGAAGCAGAGGGCGAGCACCTAACTGCTTGCGCCACTGGGCCGGCCCCTATTGTTTTCAATTATTCTGTTTCATCTAAAACATTGTGCCCTTTTTGTTTTCAAGGGTATTCTGGCTATCACACAAGGAACACATAAATTGTTTTCTCTACTTTTTAAGTTCATTCAGGGAATAGGTGGGCCAATAGCCTCTCTCTACTCTGACAAGCTATAAAGCAAAATACACATAAATTCTGGCTTGCTGCAGGCAGTGAGGAAAGGAATATTTTGGTTACAAATCTCAAATCCTGACTCTCAGTCTAAAAATGAATTTACTCAATAGAGAAAATGATAATTTATACTGTATTAATGGTATATATTAAATCACTGTATCAATGATACAGTATATTCTTTTTATACCATTTCTGGTTGATTTATGGTCAATATCCCTTATTAATTTTTCATTTTATGATTTTGCCTGGCTTGCACTAGGTTCCCAATAAAAATATGTTGAAAAATGAATGAATAAATAAATTAATAAGCTCTTTACAAGGAAAACCAAAAAAAAGGACCTAAAAATTTAATAACTCTCCAAAAGTAAACAAGAGATATATTCCAGAAGGATTCACTTGGCCACCAAAGCTAACTAAAGAAACAAATTAGTCTTTACATTACCACTACAACATTCTTTTTCAACAAAGTGCTTTCTCCTTTTCCATTTTGCGCTTTTCCCTGAAATCTCTGACAGGTTACTCTTTGTTTCCTTAGACTCCTTATGCATAAGAGACTTCTACAACAATTCCTCTGTTCATTTTTCTAGAAACACCAAGCAAATATCAAAGAGATCAAAATCAAGTTCACTATCATGAGATCATAAAAAGGCCATCACCAGATACACAGATTAGGCTCTTGCAAATTAGTATTCCTTTTATGACCTGTACTCAAAAACAATCCCATGAATTCACTGTTTTCTTTCAATGTTTTTTCTTTGTATGCAGCTGCTCTCAGAACTCATTTCAAAATATCAAATTTCACATTCACCAAAACAGCAATTTCAAGCCATCCTACATTGATTAAATCAAAATATTCTCTTTACTGGTGCTTTTACTGAATGTTTTCTTCCACACTGTTCCTCTACAATCTAAGTTAAAAGTACTAAAACAAATCATGTTAATTCAAATGTTGAGGATGAAGGAACCTGCTCACCTAATCCTTTTTTTCTCTTATTTTTAATATGTTTACAATTTATTTCATTCACTTCAAGTGTCTGTGATAAATTCAAAGTTACTGAATTAGAACTAATTGCATCAAACTCAAATCATTTATATTCTTTTCCTATTTATTTAAACATTGATACCAAAAATTTTAAAATTATTTTACTTATCAAGTCAAAACTAATATTATTTGATGTATCACCAATCATTTAGTTTATGTTTCGTAAACAACATAAAGCACCAGCCTATATAAACCCACCAGGTTCTCTCCATAGAGTTTTCACAAAAGTGAAAAATCTAATTAAAAAACTAAAGAAAACTATGGATTTAATAAACAGATTAACTTACTGAAAAAATCTTTAAAGATGTTTAACCAATCCATTTTGAGCAAAAATCCCGTGTTCTCTTTTGTCAGTTTAACACAGCTCAGGATAATTGTCAGTGAGCTTCCTGGTCTGTTCTGCTACACTCAAACTCCCCACACCCAATCCACGTGACTTGGCCCACATCCAGGCAATAGAAAGATTTTTCTGAGGCTTCTCTCTTTCCAAAGTGTTTTTTCCCCCTGAACTATAACAGAACCTGTAAAACAAGTATATCATGATGGCCCCAAATGTGACCTATTATTCAGACATATTTTTTGGAAGAAACTTTAAAGCACATAAATATTTTCAATAGTTGAAAATATATTGGCCGGCCCCGTGGCTTAGCGGTTAAGTGCGTGCGCTTCGCTGCCGGCGGCCCGGGTTCGGATCCCGGGTGCGCACCGAGGCACCACTCCTCCAGCCATGCTGAGGCCGCGTCCCACATACAGCAACCAGAAGGATGTGCAGCTATGATATACAACTATCTACTGGGGCTTTGGGGGAAAAATAAATAAATAAAACCTTTAAAAAAAAAAAAAAAAAGAAAGAAAATATATTAACGTATTCATTCTTTCCTCTGTTTTCTCCCTTAACTTTCAAACAATGTCGCCACCAGCAAAATCATTGTGAAACAAATCCATTAATTCTATGAGACATTTAAGTCACCAAAAAGGGCTTCAGAAATTCTGAGAAAGGAGAGAAGGCTGTCTGATGCAAAAGGTGTATTTACATCATTATACAGGCTAACTACAGATCACTAACTTAAAAGAGAAAGTTTCCAATGATGGTGTTCAGGGCAGGCCGCCCCAAGATGCAACACTTAGGTATGCAGATTATTTCGCGCTGAAGACAATAAAGGCTCAGAAGACTCAGGAAGAACATTTGAGTTTCCCCTCCCAAACTGTCTACAGAATTTAACAAAGAAGACCTGTTCCAGGAAGGAGCCGCTACCATATGATGGCTGTAGTATAATGTAAAATAAAATGCTGCAATAAGAAAGGGACCAAGCCCACCTTATCAAAAATTCTCTCTCCCTGGCCACATTCTCTAGGTGGCCCTGTAAAGAGGTGTCAGACAAACATTTGCATTTTCATCTCCATGTGAATTGTTTTCTTCTCCTCTAAAATCCCAAACCACTACTCCCACAACACCTTTCTCACCTTTAGCTAAAATACTTCAGCGAGCAGCTTAGTCAGAATGACAAGTTGCTGCTCAGTTCTCTTTCTGAGTTTCTCCCATGTATACATGTTATTAAACTTTGATTTTCTCCTGCTAACCTGCCTTTTTAATTATTTGGCCAGCCATAAGAACCTTAAGGGAAAGGGCAGAGGGGGATTCTCCCTCTTCCCCAACATCAAGTACCCTGGAATACAGGCAGCAATAATTGTAATATGGTAATAAAGTTAACAGAGATATCCTAGGACTTAAATAAAGTCTTGCTAAAATTGTCTCAATAATATCAGAAAATAGTATGGAAGACTTCCCAGGAGTATCAACAAATAATAAAAATTGCATCTAAACTGGGATTTTTATATGCAATAATATCTAAAACTGGAATATTTTTCCTCTTTGCTCTATATTAGTTTTTTCACTATCTTTTGTTAATCACTGTCACATTTGCTCTAGTCTGAGGATACCAGTATCCTTTTAAAAAAGAACAAAAAATTCTCTTTGAGTGTGGCCCTATTCCTTTCTGTGCCTTCATCACTATGAGGCATACTTTCTCGATAGAAGTTACCCTAATTTTCTCTAATCAACATGCTTTAAATAAATGTCCAGTATTTACAAAATCAGAAGTATTCCTGGATCTAACTCTGGTCTCTTCAGTTATTGAAGGAAAATCTCATTCTGATTTGTCTTTCATTTAAAAACCAATATTAAAAACTAATAATAATGATCCTATTTGCAAAACCTTGAAATCTTATAAAAAGATAACTTCAGATATAGCAGTTACACGTCATGGTGAAAATTCAAACTAATAACTCTATTTACTAAATTACACTTAGAATACTGGAAATGTTTTTAGCTCAGAAACCGATATTCCAATACATTGTATCTTACTTTTAACCGTACTATATTTTAGTTTTTGCTGTTTTACAATGGTTAACAACATAAAAGATTTGTCTTCTACTGCTGATAATTGAAAGAACATTTTAGTCTAGAATAACAATAATGTTGAATAGGAAACAAAAACTAACATAAAGCAGTTAGTCAACAGTATTTCATATTTGTCAATCATGCTACATTATTCCCAAACTATCTCTACAAGGAGAAATCTTACTTTCTCTTCTACATACATATAAAGAACTATTAAGTAACAGCACACTTGCCTGAATACCAAAAATGAAATTTCGTCCCTCCCAATTCCTTCCTGCCAGCCAAGGAGAGCTTAATTAAAAGGAAAAAAAAAAAAAAGAGAGAGAGAGAGAGGCCAGTCCTCGTCTGTGCACATTTCCTTCTTATCAGCTCAGCCAAGCCCAGTCCAAGGCAGGTTCCACTATCTCTGGCCCTGACAGAGGGCCAGTAAAAACAAACTCTACAGTTAGAAGAAGAGGAAAAAGAGAAACAAAACAGGAAAGAGATCAGCTTTGTAGATGCTAATCTACAGTAATGATCCACAATATAAACCTCTTTTTTCAAATATAAGAATAAAATGATGGGGCCGGCCCCGTGGCTTAGCGGTTAAGTGCGCATGCTCCGCTGCTGGTGGCCCGGGTTCAGATCCCGGGCGCACACCGACCCACCGCTTGCCACGCCATGCTGAAGCGGCGTCCCACATACAGCAACTAGAAGGATGTGCAGCTATGACATGCAACTATCTACTGGGGCTTTGGGGAAAAGAAAAAAGGAGGAGGACTGGCAATAGATGTTAGCTCAGGGCCGGTCTTCCTCACCAAAAAGAGGAGGATTGGCATGGATGTTAGCTCAGGGCTGATCTTCCTCACAAAAAAAAAAAAAAAGAATAAAATGATGGCTTGTTTTTAAAAGCTAAGTTCAAAATGCGAGCCATGAGTTGTTAAAATACAGCAATATGCCATGTAAAATAAGTTGCCTTAATGCCAAGGAGGGAATTCTGCATCTCACTCAGTCACCTCTGTCTCAATTAGACGCAGAATTTGCCTCAACTCCAACAGGCACTCGTGGTTCAAGGAGCCCCTGATAAAAGATCTGCTCATTTCTGCTCATTAGCACCACTCTGGCTTGACCCTTGAACTGGCCAGATCCACCAGCTAGATTTACAGAAACTGCAACTAACACTTATGACCGTCACTGGTCACCTGACTTGAACACCTGCTATGAGCCAAACTTACCTTGCCTAGCTGAAATTTCAGTCCTGGCCTTTTCTAGACAATTCTGCCAAACGCTGCCAAAATGGTGTACAAAGAACCAAGCTCTGGCATCCATTTAAAAGAAAGTATTGTTGTTGTTTTACTACAAAAATAACTTACCTAAGGTATCCTTTAGGTTTTTTACAATAGATGCTTTCCGAGCACTGTTTTTTCTTTCCACATAGTTAGAAGGCACAAAGCCTGTTTTATTCATGGAATTTCGAACTCGCCACCAGGACTTAGAATCATCCAGAAGCCATAATTTCTCATTCTTCTTAATGTCCAGCTCTTGTTCTTGTTGGGCCGCGTAATCAAATTTGGCTACTACCACCGCTTCTTCTGCCATCTTTCAGCAGCTTCAGCACTGTAACCACATAGAAAATATGTCTTATAACCTTTAAATAGTACTAGTCTACCTTTCAAAAGAGACACACCTAAGAACCTAAGAGCACTGAAAGGTAGAAAGTAAAAATATGAAAAAAAAAAATACACTAGGCAAATACTAATCAAGACAAAACTGCTATAGCTATATTAATAACACACAAAAGGAGATTAATGCAAAACCGTCACTAGTGATAAAGAAGTTTGCCACAGAATGATAAAAAGTCTTATTCAATATATATAACAGCTAAACTTATATGTATCCATTAACACAGCTCCAACACAGATTGATAGAAATGCAAGGAAAAATGGACAAATCCACTGTCACAGAGGACAATTTTTAACATATCTATCACAGTAATAAATCAAGGAGACAAAAAAATGAGTAAGCTGAGAAAAGAAGTGACATCACAACCATTAAGTTTGAGCTAACAAATGTATACAAACATTACTTTCAAACAGAAGAATACAAACAGAATATATACAAAAATCGATCAAATGCTAAGCCATAAAGAAAGTCACAACAACTTTCACGTACTTGGTATTCTACAACCATATTCTCTGACAACCATAACAAAAAGATAGCTTTTTAAAAACCTCATGTTTGGAAACTTCTAAAAACTCATGAGGCAAAGAAGAAATAATAGAATTTTTTTTAAATGGAAGCAAAATAATAAAAAGACTATATAGCCAACCTTGCAGAATGCAGCAAAAGGAGTATATAAAGGGAGATTCTTAGTTGTAAATAGTTACATCAGAAAAATAAGAAAAGCTAAAAATAAATTAATGAATTGAGCACCTGTGTTAAGCAGTTAAAAAAGTAGAATATAAGGAAAAGTAGAAAAAGGACACAATAAAAATAAAAGCAGAATTTAATGAAACAGAGAACAAAGATATAGAAGAAAGTCTCAACAAAACAAAAAGGCAGAGGCTGGCCCAGTGGCGCAGCAGTTAAGTGTGCACGCTCCACTTTGGCGGCCTGGAGTTCGCAGATTCGGATCCCGGGTACACACTGACGCACCACTTGTCAAGCCATGCTGTGGTGGCGTCCCATATAAAAGAGGGGAAGATGGGCACGGATGTTAGCCCAGGGCCAGTCTTCCTCAGCAAAAAAGAGGAGAATTGGCATCAAATGTTAGCTCAGGGCTAGTCCTCCTCACAAAAAAAAGCAGTTCTGTCATGACTAACAAAATGGACACAGTTCTGGCAAGACTGATCAATGAAAAAAGGAAAAAGCACACCCAAACTCCAGAAATGAAAGGGAGTCATAATTATAGATGCTGCAGACATTCAAAAGACATGGAATATTATAAACAACTTTATCAATAAGTCTGAAAATGTACAAATTTACATAAAAATGAAAATAACAAAAGTAATAAATTGAATCAGGCATTAAGAAATCTTCCCATAATAAACACACCTGGGCCAGATGGTTTTACAGGCAAGTTCTATTAAAATTCAAGGAACAAATAACTCCAATTTATACAAACTCTTTTAAAACAAAGAAATGAAAATTACAAACCTAACTGACTCCTGAATCAAGATCAGCTTTCTGCTTTCTTCAGAGAGATTATTTTACATAAACACCTACCCCGGGTTTAGCGAACAAATATATTCAGCTTTTGATTTTTGATAATGAATAGCATTGTCTTTTCTCAACAATGAAGCAACTTCTTCAATGTTCTCAGGGAAATGCACTTTAATCTAGAATTCAACATCTAGTAGCATTCAAGTGTAGATACTTTTGTATCTACAGTGTAGATACTTTGGGGGGGGCACCGCAAGGCCTCAAAACTTACCACACATTCTTTTGAAAGAATGACTTAAGCATGTACAGCAGCAAAATAACTAATAATGCTAAAAAAAAGAGGATGATGTGGTATTCAAGAAGGAATAATAAACAGAGAGAAACCAGAAAAATTAATCTGTATTCTTGTAACTTTTCTCTGTTTGAAATTATCTCCAAATAAAAATTTATAACCAAGTCTAAATAATTAATGGTACATGATGTAAAAAATTACAACAATGAGTGATAGACTTTCTGAGACACTGGAAAGCAGAGAGATTTTTCTCAGGGATACTTGGGCACTGACTCTGATTCCTTCCCTGTAGGAACCCGCACTTCCCCATAATTAATCTATAAATTTAATGAAATTTAATCCTAGATCTCAATGGAATTTATTCTGAAACTTGACAAACTGATTTTAAAATTTATCTAGAAAAGTAAACATATAAAACTGACAATATTTTGGAAAAAATAAGAGTTGGTATAATAACACTGTAGGTTGTATACTCAGCATTCATTTTTCTCTTTTCCTAATAATATCCTGATTATCCTTCTAGTTGCCACCTCGCTATTATTTTAGCCATGCAACTTGGGGGACTGACTATAGCTTTCAACGCCCTCTCTGCAGAAGAATCACTTATGGAGTTTTAAAAAAAATACAAGAGTTTGGGCCCCTATTTCAGAGACTCTAGTCATTCTGGAGTGTCACTCAGGCATTAGTTTTGTTTTTTGTTTTTTTTTGTGAGGAAGATCAGCCCTGAGCTAACATCTGTGCTAATTCTCCTCTTTTTTTTGCTGAGGAAGACCAGCTCTGAGCTAACATCTATTACCAATCCTCCTTCTTTTTTTCTCCCCAAAGCCCCAGTAGGTAGTTGTATGTCATAGTTGCACATCCTTCTAGTTGCTGTATGCGGGACGTGGCCTCAGCATGGCCAGACAAGCAGTGCGTCAGTGCGCGCCCAGGATCCAAACCCGGGCCACCAGTAGCGGAGCGCGCACACTCAACCGCTAAGCCACGGGGCTGGCCCAGGCATTAGTATTTTTAAAAGCTACCAAAGTGATTCTAACATACAACTAGGATTGAGAACCCTTATCTAAGCCAATCATGACAATCTCTCCCTTGCTAGCTTTGTCCACTTTAACCCACTTAAGTCCAATGGGATGCAAAGGAAACTATGCTAGAAACTTCAGTGAAAAGCTGGCTGGTTCTTGACAAACATAGTAAAAAGACTGTCTCTGTATTCTGTCATGTACAGATGTGAGGCGTGCAACTATGGCAACCATTTTGTCACCAGCTAGAGAATGGACGAGGTCAGTCATTGACCAATACGTCATTACGTGGCGCATGACTGTATAGGCAAACACACCCTATCAGTATCAAAATGCACTAAAATGTTAAGGCAATTTAAAATAATATGATACTGGTGCAGAGTCAAATAGACTAGCAGAATATAGACAGATCTAAAAACAGATACACCTACATACAGGTGGCTTTAAAATCCCTTTTCTCTAACGTACTAGCTATGAGTTTTGGTTTTGGCTTTTTAAAGTAGATGGAGTACTTCAAACCACATAACACAAAATGGATTTTCGTGTATCTTTCCCCCCAATATTTACAGTGGTCTCACCCAGACCTACTTCAAAAGCAAGTAATTTTTTAAAGTGACCTCCTTTGATAAGTCTTTCCAAAGCAATCAACTTAGTTTTCACAAACACTGTCATTTAGCACTATTTTGGTTTGTTTATATAATATATAAAATTATAGTAAGAAGCACACCTGAAAGAAACAGTACAGCTAACTCCTGGTAAGCAGATTCAACTCAACTGATAAGAGTGGAAACATGTCAAGGCTATCAGGTTGTACTGTTTCATAACAGAAATGTAGGTGTTTAGTTAATCAGACAAGTCAGTTAACTTCTACTCCGTGTGTATAAACATGCAAATATATGAGAATTTCATATACAGCAGGGGTAGCATTTCAAATCATTGGAGAAGAATGAGTTATTCAATAACTGATACCAGGTCTACAGCTATCTATTTGGGAAAAAAATATTCAGTCCTACCTCACACTACATACAAAAGTAAATTAGACAGGGGCCAGCCCACTGGCACAGTGGTTAAGTTTGCATGCTCCGCTTCGGTGGCCCGGGGTTCACAGGTTCAGATCCCAGATGCAGACCTACATACTGCTTATCAAGCCATGCTGTGGTGGCATCCCATATACAAAAAGTAGAGGAAGACTGGCACAGATGTTAGCTCAGGGACCATCTTGCTCATGCAAAAGGAAGAAGATTGGCAACAGGTATTAGCTCAGGGCCAATCTTCTTCACACACACACACACACACAAAAGTAAATTACACAGAGGACTTTTACTTCCAGGAAGAGGGAGTATTACACTTTTCCCAATTCCTCCAGCTATGTACTACTAAAAACATGGTAATTTATACATAAAACAAACATTAGAAAACTTTGAAAGGTAAAGAGAAGAAGGCAGATCAGCTAGGACCTTAGGACTCAAGGAACAACATACTGGTGAATTCCCTAAGTTTTACTTTTGCCTGATATATCCCAGACTTGGAGATGAAGATTGGCAACCTAGATATACCAATGGGCACAGACAGAAAAACCCCAAAACAACAAAACCAAGTGCTCCCCAGACAATGGATCAAAAACGGAACAGCCTAACAAGACAGAAAACTTTTAGACAATAAACACTCTACTCCAGTCAAACACTACAGAAAAAAATGGCCCCACGCATACCCACAAAGACCAAGTAGGAAAGCCAGACTTCCTACCCTTGAGAGGCTATTAACAAGGCATCACAACATCTCTACCTGGTGGTTTAAGTAAAAGCCAATTAAGGAGCCAGGACTTCTACCCATCAGCCAGACAGAAAATCATCAAGGATATAAAAGAAATCAATAACACATTCAACCAACAGAATCTAACCAACATTTATTGAACAATCCACCAAACAACAGCAGAATACACATGCTTTTCAAGTGCCCATGGGACAAATACCAAGATAGACCATTTCCTGGGCCATAAAACAAACCTCAACAAATTTACAAGAACTGACACCATACAATGTATTCTTTGACTACAACAGAATCAAACTAGAAGTCACTAATAGAAAGATAACAGGAAAATTTCCAAATATTTGGAACATACTTCTAAATAACTCATGGGTTCATGTCAGAGAGGAAGTCTCAACGAAAATCAAATATTACACTGAAATGAAAATGAAAATACAACCTATCAAAATTTATGGGACACAGCTAAAGCAGTGCTGAGAGAAAGTTATAGCACTAAAGGCATTTAGTTAGAAAAGTCTCAAATCAGTAATCTAAGCTCCTACTTCAAGAACCTAGAAGAAGAAAAGCAACATAAATCTAGCAAATCAGCAAAAGGAAAGAAATGATAAGGATAAAAGCACAAATCAATGACATTGAAAACAGAAAAATCAATGAAAAAAAACAGCTGGTTTCCCTGAAGAGATCAATAAAATTGACAAACCTCTAGCAAGAAAAAAAGAGAGAAGACACAAATTAAAAATATCAAATGTGAAATAGAAGATATACTACAGACCCTGCAGACATGAAAAGGATCATAAGGGAATGCTATAAACAACTCTACACACACACAAATTCTACAACTTAGAGGAAATGGACCAATTCTTCAAAAAACACAAATTACCACAACACACCCAACATGAAATAGATAATTTGAATAGCCCTATTAACTATTCAGGAAGTTAAATTAGTAATTTAAAGACTCCACCCCCAAAAAGAAATCTCCAGGTCCAGATGGCTTTGCTGAAGAATTCTACCAATTATTTAAAGAATTAACAACAAGGCTACATAATCTCTTCTAGAAAAGAGAAGAGGGGAAGATACTTCCCAATTTATCTTTGAAGTTAGTATTATCTTGATGTCAAAACTAAATAAAGACAGTACAAAAAAAGAAAACCACCAACCAATATCCCTCATGAATACAGATGTAAAAATCCTTAACAAAATATCAGCAAATAGAATTCAGCAGTATGTAAAAAGAATTAATACTCTATGACCAAGTAGGGTTTTTTCCAGGGATGCAAAGCTGGTTCACCATTCAAAAATTGATCAGTATAATCCACCACATTAACAAGCTAAGAAAAATCGTATGAGCATATTACTTGATGCAGAAAAAGCATCTAACAAAACTCAACACCCATGATAAAGGCTCTCAGAAAAACAGGAGTAGAGGGGAATTTCCTCAATTTGATAAAAAAAGATCTACAAAAAAACCTACAGCTAACATCATATTTAATGGTAAGAGACAGATGCGTTCCCCCTTAAGATCAAGGACAAAGCAAAGATATCCACTCTCACCACTCTTATTCAACATAGTGCTGCAAGTTTTAGCCAGTTCAGTAAGACAAGAAAAGGATATAGACAGCATATAGATCAGACAGGACGAAATAAAACTCGTTATTTGCAGATGACATGACTGACTACTACATAGAAGATTCCAAGGAAGCCTCAAAAAAAACCTCCTACTACTAACAAGTGAATTCAGCAAGGCTGCAGGACATAAGATCAACCTGCAAAAATCAACTGTATTTTTATACATTAGCAATGAACAATGGACACCAAAATTAAAAATATAATATCATTTATAATCACTCAAATAAAAAAGGAAAAAAACGAAAGAGGGGCAAATCTAACAAAATGTGAAGAGGATTACATGTTGAAAATTACAAGATGCAGACAAAAGAATCAAAGAAGATCTAAATAAAAGTGTTTATGGAATAGAAGACTCAACATGGTAAAGATGCCAATTTTCCCCAAACAGATAAACAGGTTTATGTAATTCTTATCAAAATCCCAGCAAAATTGTTTATGTATAGACAATATTATTCTATAATGTATATGGAAAGGCAAAATAACTAGAATAGCCAAAACAATTTTTAAAAGTTAGAATAAAGTGGGGGAAAACATTATGCAGCTATAGTAGTCAAGATTGTACTGTACTGGCAAATGTACAATGACCTACCCTCACACCTTATCCAAACACTAACTCAAAATGGATGACAACCTTAAACGTAAAACTACAAAACTTTTAGAAAATACGTAAGAGAACATCTTCAGGCTACAGAGCTAGGCAAAGAGTTCTTAGACCTGACACCAAAACCAAGATCCATAAAAGGAAAAACTCAACAGTAGAAAAACAAAACCAATTAGAAAATGAGCAAAAGACATGGAGACATTCACTGAAGAAGACACACAGATCGCAAACAAACAAATGAAAAGATGTTCATCATCAGTAGCTATTAAGAAAATGCAGGGGCCGCCCCTGTGGCATAGCGGTTAAGTGCGTGTGCTCCGCTGCTGGCGGCCCAGGTTCAGATCCTGGGTGTGCACTGAGGCACCGCTTGTCAGGCCATGCTGTGGCGGCAACCCACATAAAGTGGAGGAAGATAGGCACAGATGTTAGCCCAGGGCCAGTCTTCCTCAGCAAAAAGAGGATGATTGGCATGGATGTTAGCTCAGGGATAATCTTCCTCACAAAAAAAAAAAAAAAATGCAAATTAAAACCACACTGAGATGTCACTACACACCTATCAGAATGGCTAAAATAAAAGAGTAACAATACCAAAAGCTGATAAGGATATGTTGAAACTGGATCACTCACACATTGCTGATGAGAATGTAAAATGGCACAGTTACTCTGGAAAACAGTTTGGCAGCTGCTTGTGAAACTAAACATGCAACTACCATATAACCCAGCAATTGTACTCCTGGGCATTTACCTCAGAGAAATGAAGACTATGTTCACACAAGAAATTTTACATGAAAAAGTTTATAAAGTTTATAGCAATTTTATTTGTAATAGCCAAAAACTGTAAACCACCCAGATGTCCTTCAACAGGTGAATGGTTAAACAAACTGTGGTATATCCATACTACGGAATACTATTCAGCAATAAAAAGGTAAAAAATAATTGATACATGCAATACCCTGGATGTATCTCCAGGGAATTATGCTGAGTGAAAAAAAAAAAGCCAATTCCAAAGGTTACACACTGTATAATTCCATTTATAGGACATTCTTAAAATGACAAAATTATAGAAATAGTGAACAGATTCATGGTTGTCTGGGGTTAAGCAGGGGGTGAGAGTGGGAGGGACGTGGGTGTGGTTATAAAAGGGTGACATAAGGGATTCTTATGGTAATAGAAATGTTCTGTACCTTAATTGTATCAATATTAATATCCTGGTCATTATACTGTACTATACTTTTGCTGGAAGTAACTGAAAGAAACTGAGTAAAAGATACACTGGATCTCTCAGTAAGTTGTAAGATTTCTTATCACTGCATACAGATACATAATTAACTCATAACTAAAGATTAATTAAAATAAAATAGACTGATTAACAATAAGCAAAACAAAAAATATAGAAATAATTTCATATTCTTTTTTTTTTTTTAAAGATTTTATTTATTTATTTTTTTTCCCCTCCAAAGCCCCAGTAGATAGTTGTATGTCATAGCTGCACATCCTTCTAGTTGCTGTATGTGGGACGCAGCCTCAGCATGGCAGGAGAAGCGGTGAGTCGGTGTGCGCCCGGGGTTCCGAACCCGGGCCACCAGCAGCGGAGCGCGTGCACTTAACCGCTAAACCACGGGGCCAGCCCATAATTTCATATTCTTGATGCAAGGAATTCTTTTATTACCATGATCCCAGTGTCAGAAACTATAAAATGAAAATTTTAAACTTCTGTACAGCAAATGACACTAGTACCTACTGCCGCTGTAACAAATTACTACAAACTTAGTGACTTAAAACAACACAAATTTATTATCTTACAGTTCTGGAGGTCAGAAATGTGAAACGGGTCTTACGGGCTAAAATTTAAGTGTCAGCAGAATTGCGTTCCTTCTGGAGGCTGTAGGGGAAAATCCATTCCTTGTCATTTCCAGCTTCTAGAAGCTGTCCACATTCCTTGACACATGACTGTATCACTCTGACCTTTAGCCTGATCATCACATCTCCTTTTCTCACTCTAATCCTTCTGCCTCCCTCTCATCAAGACCCTTATAATTTACAATGGGCCCATAAGGATAATCCAAAATAATCTGCCCATCTCAAAATCCTTAACTTAATTATATCTACAAAGTCTCTTTAACTATGTAAGACAATATATTCACAGGTTTTGGAGAAAAGACATGTACATCTTTGGGGAGCCACTATTGTACCTGCCATCAACATCAAAAAACAAAGTTGAAAGACTAATAAACTGGGGGAAATATTTGTTGTATGTTCAAGTGTTGAAGCTCTTGTAACATTAAGCTCATATAAAAAATGAGAAAAGATATTTAATAAGTTTAAAAAATGGTAGGGGCTGGCCCAGTGGCGTAGTGATTAAGTTCGTGCGGCTCCGCCTCAGCGGCCCAGGGTTCTCGGGTTTGGATCCACGCACGGACATACACACCGCTCATCAAGCCATGCTGTGGCAGCATCCCATATACAAAAAGTAGAGGAAGATTGGCACAGATGTTAGCTCAGGAACCATCTTCCTCACACACTCACACTCTCACACACACACAAACACAAATGGCAAAGAACAAAGAGCAATTATGGAAGAGAAAGTAAAATGATCAAAAGGTATTGTAAAAGATCCTGAATGCCCTTATAATTAAAGAAGTGAAAACTAAAACTGAGGTACTATTCTTTACCTATCAATTACAAAAAAAAAAAAAAAAAAAAAAAAAAGAATATTATCTGGTGTTCCTCAGAATGTACAAAAATAAGGCATTCTACTATATTATTGGCATTATAAATAAAAACTGATATAAAGCTTTAAATTTTTTAATTATGGGAATTTTCAACACATACAAAAGTAGAGAATAGTACAATGAACTCCATATCTACCATTCAACCTCAATTATCAATATTCTGCCTTAGTGGTTCATCCATCCTCCCAATTTCTGGTGTGGGAGCTAGAACCCTACAATTTCATCTGAAAATACTAACAGATAAGAACCCACACCCCACAAAAACTAACAAAGAATCAAGGGCTCTTTGCCCTCTCTTTGCCATGGGCCCCCTCCCCTTTTTGGCAGTATGGTAAAACCTATAACCCCTACTCAGGATAAAGTTTTAAATGCATAAAAATACCTAAGACTGAAAATAAAATCAATTACATTAAAATTCAGTTATCAAAATATTTTTTAAAAACGTGTTCTGTCAGGGGCCGGAAATTTATAGCATTAAAATGCTACTAGTAAAATGTTAGAAAAGAAGAAAGGTCTCAAATCAATAACGTAAGCTTCCGTCTTAAGAAACTAGACAAGGAAGAGTGCATTAAACCCAAAGAAAATAGAAGGAAGGACATAATAAACATAAGACCAGAAATCAGTGAGACTGAAACTGAACATAAGAGAAAAACCATTAAAACCAAAAGATGTTCTTTGAAAAGATTAAGAAAAGTGATAACTCTAGCAAAAATGACCAAGACAAATTACCAATGTCTGAAATGAAAGAGAAGATATCATTATAGACCCAAAGACATTAAAAATATAATAAAAGAATACTATTGCTATAGTCTAAATGTTTGTCCCCCCCCCAAAATTCATGTTGAAATCCTAACCCCCCAAGGTGATGGTATTAGAAGGTGGGGCCTTTGGGAGGTGATTAGATCATCAGGGTGGAGCTCTCAGGAATGGGATTAGTGCTCTTATACAAGAGATCCCACAGAGCTCCCTAGCCTTTCTACTACCTCAGGTTACAAAAAGCCTGCAACACAGGGGAGAGACCTCACCCAACCATGTTGGCACCTGAATCGCAGACTTCCAGCTTCCTGATCTGTAAGCCATAAATTTCTGCTATTTATAAGCCACCAAGTTTGGGATATTTTATTATAGCAGCTCAAACATATACTAAGCCACAAAACTGGGATAAGAAGAAGTGGGGGTGCCATTGTAACAAATACCTAAAAACGTGGAAGTGGTTTCCGAACTATATAATGGGCAGAGGATGGAAGAGTCTGGAGGTGCATGCTAGAAAGTCTACATTGCCATGAATGGACTGTTAAGGGCAATTTCTCCTGAGGGCTCAGAAGAAGTGGAGAGCTGTAGAGAAAGCTTCAATCTTGTTAGAGAATACCTCAGAGAGAATTAGAGACTTCAATTTTGTTAGAGAATACCTCATCTCTCACAAAGAAATGAGGAACATGCTATTGGAAATTGGGTATCTGGCTGAAGCTATTTGTAAGCAAAGTATTAAAGGTGTGGTTTGCCTTCTTTTGAATGATTACAGTAAAATATAAGAAGAGAAATAACTTGAAGATGGAATTGTTAATCAAAAGGGAAGCAGAAATTTAACGTAAATTTAAAAGTTGGAAAATGCTCAGCCTATCCATATTGCAAAAAAAGAGGAAGCATGTTAAGAACAGAACACTAAGGGTATGTATGGGCCAAGAGACCCTTTGATAAAGAGATCAGTGTTGGTTTGAACACTGGACTTAATCAGCCACCCCAGCAGGAAACAGTCAATTTGAACTGGAAAAAGACAGAAAGGAATGAAGGAAGATTATCAGCTTTCTCAGATTTTACAGGATGGGACCATATAGATCTATTCAGCTATGAACTTGAGATAGCCTTCAAGACAAGGGAAGGATGCCAAAAGCAATTCAGAGATCATTAAGGCTGCCTCCCTTCAAAAGAGGACATCATCTGGATTTCAACAGGCCAGACGACTCCCAACCCAAAGCCAGTAGAGTCACTGGTGTGTAATTCCACCCCAGGGAGAACTGCCTCAGGCTGCACCCAGCAAAGCCATGTGGCAAAAATATTTTTAAATGGACAAAATATTTGCACAGATATTTCACCAAAGAACCTATATGGATGGCATATAAACACATGAAAACATCCTCAACATCATTAATAATTACAGAAATGAAAATTAAAACCACAAAATGATCTCACTACACAGCTATTAAATGGCTTAAAAAGAGAGATGGAGAAGAAAGTAAGGGGTGGGAGGGGGAGAGAGAGGGGGGGAGAGAGAGAGAGAGAAAGAAGGAAACACACAAACTGACAGTACCAGGTGCCAAAGAAGATGCAGAGCAACTGGAACTCATACACTGCATGTGGGAATGCAAATTACAGCCACTACGGGTAACAGTTTGGCAGGTTCTTCTAAAGTTAAACATACACTTACCATATGACCCAGAAACCTATTGAGCCAGACTCAAAAGGCTTTAAATGACATTCTGGAAAAGACAAAACTATAGGGACAGAGAACAGATGGGTGGTTTTCACAGGTTAATGGTGGGGGCAGAGTCTGATTACAAAGCAAGGGATTTTTTTTTCTTGAGAGAGGGTGAAGGAACTCTTGTGTATTTAGATTGTAATAGTGATTACATAACTCTAAGTATGTCTCAAATCTCATTCACACTCCAAAATGTGTGAATCTTATTCTATGTAAACTAAAATAAATATACAGCATAAAACATTCATTGGTCTTCTACTTTAAATGGACCTGTTTTTACTCATGTATGATTTTGTAACATCCCGCAATATAAATTTACTGAGTTTCACAGCTTTTCCAAATGTTGACATCTTATTATAAAATATCATTGGATTTCATGCAGCCTCTGGAAACTCCAGAGTGAAAACGGAAATTAACATCCCAGTATTGAAAACAATTTTGGCCCTGTAGATTCCCTAAAAGGTCCGTCCACCTCAGAAACCTTTAGAGGACTGTTAATCTAAATATGAGAATTATATCAGGCCAAACACGTAAAAATATGTTCTTCTCCAACCTACTTTTACGAATTCATTAGGTGTATCTATATATTAATGACACTAAGTTTGTCAAATCACTGTATCAATCATATTGTGTATGATATGTAAACTATGAGGAAGGGCACTGTTTGCCATGTATATAGGTCATGATAAATATGATCATTTTTAGCAAGCCAGCTGTTATATTCTGAGGATCAAGTAAGGAACCAGCTAGTGACATAAGAAAATTCTAAAAGGAAAACTCTCATGCTAATACAAATGCAATTTTAGAATCTGCTATACTGTAACACGCAACTTGACAATTTCCTGTTTCTGATAAAAATCAGCAGAGTGACAATACCCAAGTGACTAACTCCGGAAGTTTGGTTGGGCTATGGCTCTCTCAGTAAACAATAAAGGGGGCAAAAATCCCCAAATAACTAACTTCAATATGCTATAAGTAACACAAAAAGACAAGGCAATTCATAAGATGATTTTATTCCATTCAGTGTTTTATCTTTACCAATCTATCTTGTCAAGTAATTTTAATTGTTAAACACTCTTACTAATGAAACAACATGGATAAGAATCCCACAATGGGGAAAATAAAAAATTACAGGATAATCTGAAGTAAAGGCACTATTTGACATTTTAAACCACGTTCATATATTACTTTGATAAATAAGGATCTTGCAAGTGCCGGGTCTGCACCTAAGAGTGAGTGCCTCCTTCAATTCTGTACCCTAGGCAACTTGCTTGCCTCACCCTAGGCCCAGTCCTGCTTCTATAAATAAAATATGCTTACAATACATTCAATTTCCTTTCTAACCACATACTTGAGTTCTAGACACTGGTGTGCCATTAGCTATGACTCAGGGAATGTCATATCAACTTCCCTGAAACTCCATTTTCTTATCTGCAAAATAGGGGAACTGAATCAGATAATAACAGAAAGTCTCTTGAGCAGCAAAACTATGATCTAAGTTTCCCCTTAAATTTTATGGACTAAACAAAACCAGATTTGTATTGTGTTTTCTAATTTTTTCATAGACTAACCCCTCACTAGTCCACTCTTTACTTTTAACATACTCTATAATTACTGTCTTAGTGTCACTCTGAGTTGTACATATTTCCAAAAGAATATATACAGCACAGGGGACAGTGGAACTATCATTTCCCCATGCTGTACAGTACAAATGAGGTTTAGATTGTGTCATCACTTTTAGCAGACATATTCTCCTGACACAACCAAACTGTGGTCACCTGAAATCCCAGACATATTTAACACACAATTAATCACAACATTTGAGTATTTTTCATATTAACTGTTGCACTTAATTCTAACTCTTCCTCATGTCTTCTATGTGCTTATGTAATTTTTATTCAAAAGCAGTTCTAGGACTTTACCACTTAGCCCTATTAAAGTTTACTGTACCTCCCATTATCCTTTTGGCCCATGCATGCCATGGGACCTACTAGAGTTACAGGGAACCAACCAGTACACTATTACTTAAAATTCCTAGGTATGAAAATGTTTTGTAAATTCTAAATCATTGTGCTTGTCTACTCCATAGGCACCTCACACTTAACTACCTTGCCCTACAAAGTTTCTGCTTCTGTATTCTATAATTCAGCAAATAAACCACCACTAATCCAGTTACCTGGATTAATGAATCCCAGGCAGTCAACCCCCACATCTCAAGACATCTCCTTTTTACCTCCCTCACAGACTCAAACAAATCCATGTATCGCCATTCTCACTACCACTAGTAGTAGTAATAAAGGCATATGCCTCCTTAAGTAGTCTGTTTCCACTCTCACCCTCTTTCAGTTGGAAGCATTTAGTTTTCTCCCTAGGGAAAAAAAAGTATCAGAAATATGAGTTCCTCCTTTAAGCACTTGCTATCTAGACTTGAAAGCTAAATAAAAGGCCTCAAATGTATCTAGACTTGAAAGCTAAATAAAAGGCCTCAAATGTATCTAGACTTGAAAGCTAAATAAAAGGCCTCAAATGTATTTGCGTTGAGTTACAATGAACTTACTGTTCTGGAGTTCCTGAAAACCAAAGAGAAAAAGATAACAACTCTTCTAAATTATAATGAAACTCTTTTTGTAAAGTTATGAGAAGATTCTGGGAGGATGGAGGAGTAGGAAGCACCAAGAATCTGTCCCTCCACGTAGACAACAACTGTACTAGCAGAATCTGTCTCATGTAACTATTTTAGAACTCTGGAGTCTTCCAAGGCTTGAAACTTCCAGAGGAAGGCTTGGACTATAAATTTTGGTTAATTTCAGTCAATTTTAGCTCTTAGCTCAGCAACGGCTACCCATCCTCCATCCCCCAGCTCTGCGCCATGGGGCTGTGCATTAGTTCTAAGAAAAGCCTGTAGGAGCCAAGGTGGGCAAGAAGAATCTTGCCATCCAAATACCAAGGATCTCTGTCTGACAGCTGATTGCTACTTCTGATCACTGAGGAGCTGACAGAGGCAGGCAGCCTCTGTTGCACACCCCCTCAGGCTGGTGCCTTTTTTTCCCTGTCTCCTTTCATTTTTTTCTTTTTCTCCTTTTAGGAGTCAGACATTAAAGACCTAGGAACAGGGTAATTCAGAAAGGCAACACACATGCTCAGGAGAAGGCAAAAGCTCAGAAAAGACCTGAGGAGAGCCTAAGTTTATACCTCAGGTTGATTCTCAGCACAGAGACAGCCTACAACAATCAAAAAACAAAACAAACAAAAAAACCTCCAGCAACCCTGAGGAAGAGGGAGAATCCGATTTTCACGTTTACCACATTATTCGATTCATGTATCCAGTATTCAACAACAACAAAAAATCACAAGGGATACAAAGAAACAGGAAGTAAGGCCCATAAACCAACAGTAATCATCCTGGAGAAAGACCAGAGGACAAAACTACTAGACAAAGACTTTAAACAAACATCTTAAAGATGCTCAAATAACTAAAGGAAGATATGGAGAAAGTAGGAAAAAACAATGTATAAACAAAATGGGAATATCTATAGAAATAGAAAACCTAAAAAGAAATTCTGAATTCTGATTCTAAAAAGGAATCCTGAGAAAAAAGAACAAAGCTGGAGGTATCACACTCCCTGATTTCAAAATATACTACAAAGCTGTAGTAACCAAAACAGCATGGTACTGGCACAAAAACAGACACACAGATCAATGGAATAGAATCGAAAGCCCAGAAATAAACCCACACATCTATGGACAGCTAATCTTTGACAAAGGAGCCAAGAACATACAATGGGGAAAAGAAAGTCTCTTCAACAAATGGTGTTGGGAAAACTGGATAGCCATATGCAAAAAAATGAAAGTAGACCCTTACCTTACACCATACACAAAAATTAACTCCAAATGGATTAAAGACTTGAATGTAAGACCTGAAACTGTGAAACTTCTAGAAGAAAACATAGGCAGTACGCTCTTCGACATCTTAGCAACATCTTCTCAAACACCACGTCTGACTGGGCAAGAGAAACAATAGAAAAAATAAACAAATAGGACTACATCAAACTAAAAAGCTTCTGCACAGCAAAGGAAACCATCAACAAAACAAAAAGACAACCTAACAATTGGGAGAAGATATTTGCAAACCATACTTCTGATAAGGGCTTAATCTCCAAAATATATAAAGAACTCATGCATCTTACCAACAAAAAAACTACCAACCCAATTAAAAAATGGGCAAAGGACCTGAACAGACATTTCTCCAAAGAAGATATACAGATGGCCAACAGACACATGAAAAGATGTTCAAAATCATTAACTATCAGGGAAATGCAAATCAAAACTACAATGAGATATCACCTCACGCCCGTCAGAATGGCCATAATTAACAAGACAGGAAACAACATGTGTTGGAGAGGATGTGGAGAGAAGGGAACTCTCATACACTGCTGGTGGGAGTGCAAACTGGTGCAGCCACTATGGAAAACAGTATGGAGATTCCTCAAAAAAGCAAGGATAGAACTACCATATGATCCAGCCATCCCACTGCTGGGTATTTATCCAAAGAACTTGAAAACACCAATTTGTAAAGGTACATGCACCCATGTGTTCATTGCAGCGTTATTCACAACAGCCAAGACTTGGAAGCAACCTAAGTGCCCATCAAGGGACGAATGGATAAAGAAGCTGTGGTATATATACACAATGGAATACTACTCAGCCATAAGAAACGATGAAATCCAGCCATTTGTGACATCATGGATGGACACTGAGGGTATAATGCAAAGTGAAATAAGTCAGAGGGAGAAGGTCAAATACCGCATGATTTCCTTCATTAAGTAGTAGATAACAACAACAATAAACAAACACATAGGGACAGACATTGGATTGGTGGTTACCAGAGGGGAAGGGGGGAGGGAGGAGGGTGAAAGGGATAATTCGGTACATGTGTGTGGTGATGGGTTGTAATTAGTATTTTGGTGGTGAACATGATGTAATCTATGCAGAAATAGAAGTACAATGATGTACACCTGAAATTTTTACAATGTTATAAACCAATGTTACTGCAATAAACAAAAAATTAAAAAAAAAAAAAGAAACTCTGGAGCTGAAAAATACAGTAACAAAAATGAAAAATTCGCCACAGGGATTCAAAGGCAGATTTGAGCAGGCAGAAGAATGAATTAGCGATCACATAGATAGGGCAATTGAAATTATCAAGACTGAGGACCACAAAGAAGGACCACAAAGTTACGACTTAAGTAAACAGAGAAAAAGGGACCTGTGGGACACCAGTAAAAGAACCAACGTATGCATTGTGGGAGGGCCAGAATGAGAAGAAAGACTAAAGAGGCAAAGAGATTATCTGAAGAAATCAATGGCTGAAAATGTCCCAAATTTGATGAAAGACATGAATATAAACATCCAAGAAGATCAAAGAACTCTTAAGTATGACAAACTCAGAGATTCATACTGAGACACATTATAATGAAAATATTGAAAGAGAAAGAGAGAATCTTGAAAGCAGCAAAAAAGAAGTGAATCATCACACACAAGGAATCCTCAATAAGATTATCAGCAGATGTCTCATCAAAAACATTGGAGGTTAGATGACAGGAGGTTGATATATTCAAAATACTGAAAGAAAAAAACTGTCAACTAAAATCCAATATTCAGCAAAAGTGTCCTTCGAAAGTGAAAGAGAAATTAAGACATTTCCAGATAAATAAAAGCTGAAGAAGTTCATCACCCCTCGACCTACACTACAAGAAATGTAAATGAAGTACTTCACAGGTTGAAATGAAAGGATACTAGACAGTAACTCAAAACCATATGAAGAAATACAGATCACAATAAAGGTAAACACATGGGCAATTATGAAAGATACTATTATTGAAACCACTTTGTAACTCTACTTTTTGTTTTCTATGATTTAAGAGACTAATAAACAATTTTAAAAAAAACAATTATTAGTCTAAAAGTTAGTATTATTCTAACTTTAGTTTCTAACTCCAAATTTTCTTTTCTACAGAATTTCAGAGACTAATGTATTTTAAAAAATGATTATTAGTCTACGTTTTTGGACCCACAATATCTAAAGATGTATTTTTGTGACATCAGTAACTGAAAGGGTGAGGAAATGGAGCTATATAGAAGCAGAGCTTTTCTGTTACCAAAGTTAAGCTGATGTAAACTCGGCAAAAGTAGCCAGTTATAAAATCAATACACAAAAATCAGTTGCATTTCTAACACTGACAATAAACAATCTAAAAACGAAATTAAGAAAATATTTCCATTTACAATAGCATCAAAAAGAATAAAATACTTAGGAATAAACTTAACCAAGGATGCAAAAGACTTGTACAATGAAAACTACAGAACACTGCTGAAAGAAATTAAAGACATACATATACAATACCAAGAGTGAACTGTAATATAAATAATGAACTTTGGGTATTATGATGTGTCAATGTAAGTTCACCAAATGTAACACATCTATCACTCTGGTGCAAGATGTTGATAATGGGAGAGGCTATGCATGTGTTGGGTAGGGAGTAAATGGGAAATCTCTGTACCTTCTGCTCAATCTTGCTGTGAACCTAAAACTGTTCTAAAAAAATAGTCTTAATAAAAAATTTAATTAAAAAAAAAGAAGATATAAGTAAATGGAAAGACACCCCATGTTTATCAATTGGAAGACTTAATATTGTTAAGATGTTAAGATGTCAATACTACTCAAAGCAATCTACAGATTCAATGCAATCCCTATCAAAATCTCAACAATGTTTTTTGGCAGAAATAGAAAAATCCATCCTAAAATTCATATGGAATATCAAGGGACCCAAATAACCAAAACTATCTTGAAATAGAATAACAAAGTTGAAGGACTCACACTTCATGATTTCAAAACTCACTACAGGGGCTAGCCCCGTGGTGTAGCAGTTAAGCATGTGCTCTGCTGCTGGCAGCCCGGATTCAGATCCCGGGCACGCACCGACACACTGCTTATCAAGCCATGCTGTGGCAGCGTCCCATATAAAGTGGAGGAAGATGGGCACGGATGTTAGCCCAGGGCCAGTCTTCCTCAGCAAAAAGAGGAAGGATTGGCATGGATGTTAGCTCAGGGCTGATCTTCCTCACAAAAAAAAAAACAAAACTTACTACAAAGCTACAGTAGTCAAAACAGTGTGGTAGTGGCATAAAGACATATAGACCAATGGAACAGAATAGGGAGCCCAGAATAAACCCTCACATATATGGTAAAATGACTTTTTTACAAGGATGCCAAGACTATGCAATAGGGAAAGGACAGTCTCTTCAACAAATGGTGCTGAGAAAACTGGATATCCACATGCAAAAGAATAAAGTTGAACCCCTACCTAGTATCATATACAAAAATTAACTCAAAGTAGATCAAACACCTAAACATTAGAGCTAAAACTATTAAATTCTTAGAAGAAAACATAGGGCAAAGGCTTCATGACACTGGCTTTGGCAACGATTTCTTGGATGTGACACCAAAGGCACAGGTGATTAAAAAAATAGACAAAGCAGACTTCCGAAAATTAAAAACTTTTGTACATCAAAAAACAATGTGAATAGAGTGAAAAGACAATCCACAGAATGGGATAAAATATTTGCAAATTATATATCTAATAAATGGTTAATATCCCAAATATATAGAGAATTCCTAAAACCCAACAACAAAACAAACAACGTGAGTAAAAAATGCGTAAAGGACTCAAATAGACATTTCTCCAAAGAAGATATACAAATGGCCAGTAAGCACATGAAAAGATGCTCAATATCACTAGCCATTAGGGAAATGCAAATCAAAACCACAGTGAGATACCACTTCACACTCATTAGGATAGCTACTATCAAAAACCAGAAAATAGTGAGCGTTCATGAGGATATGGAGAAACTGGAACTCTTGTACACTGTTGGTCAGAATGTAAATGCAGCCACTGTGGAAAACAGTTTGGTGGTTCCTAAAAAATTAAAAATAGAATTACTATATGAAGCAGCAATTCCACTTCTGGGTATATACCCCCCAACATTGAAACAAGATGTCAAAGAGATATTCGTATACCTATGTTCACCACAGCATTAGTCACAATAGCTAAAACATGCAAGCAACCAAAGTCTCCACTGATGGATGAAGGGATAAACAATGCAGATAAAAAATGTGGTAGATACATACAACAGAGTATTATTCAGCCTTTAAAATTAAGGCAATTCTGATCTATTCTACAACATGGATGAATCCTGAGGACATTACACTAAGTGAAATAAGCTAGTCACGAAAAGACAATTACTCTATGATTCCACTTAAATGAAGTACCTAGAGTAGTCAAATTCATCGAAACAGAAAGTAGAATGGTGTTGCCAGAGGTTGGAAGGAGGGAGAAATGAGGAGTCATTGTTTAATGGGTATAGAGTTTCTGCTTTGCAAGATGAAAAGAGCCTGGAAATGGATGATAGTGATGGTTGCACCTCAATATGAATGTATTTAATACCACTGAAGTGTACACTTAAAAGTGGTCAGGATGGTATATTTTATGTTACATGTATTTTACCACAATTAAACAAATTGGGAAAAAAGTTACATACATTTAAACTTCCTGGATTTAATGTTTTTGTTTCCTTTTTGATTAGACACTTTAGTCCTTTATACTTAAATCTGCTTCAAGTGTTAAAACTCTGTTTAGATAAATTTACATAAGCGATAAAACAATGGTTAGTGAATTATATAATTTTTAAAATAAATCAACTGATGTAAACACAATGTACAAGGAAACATTATGACAAGGTAAAGAAAACAATATCACTGTCTGTTCTTTCCCCACAGCAGTAAAAATAAGATTTTAATAAAGTGTTTTAAGCGTTTTTCCTAAAAAAAAGTCTTTCCTCAATAATACCACGTCTTCCGCTTAATTATTAAATTCTAAACAACCTAGTCTCCACACAATGGTCAGGGTGATCTGAGCTTGTAACTCGCCTACTCAAAATCTTACAATGGTTCCCCCTAGCCCTCAGGATAAAAACTCCTTCACATAGTCACATCTTTCAGTATTCTCCACCTAAGCTCTCTAGCTTCACTATTCTCCACCTAATGAGCCATGTTCTGGTTCCCTAAATTTGGCATTCTTTAAGAATGTTTATCTCTGTATTCCTCCTTCTTTGGAATCTAAATTCAAGGTTCATTTCTCTAGGAAGCCTCATCAGAGTTAGGTGCCTCTCCACTGTGCTCTTACATCACCTTCTATTTATTTTATTAAGGCACTCAACATCCTGCCATTGAAATAGGCTGTTTAAATAATATCTCCCTATTTACACACAGCGAGTTCCTAGGGGAAACAGACAAAGTCTCATTTCATTTTATATCCCTGGCACCTCAATAGAATACCATGCATGTGATAATTAACTTTCACAGAATCAACATAATTTCCTGCTCCCTTCGCACAGTGTCTCAGTCCTCAACATACCATGCCTTTCCTCCCTCAGCAAACTCCTGAATAGCCTTTATGACCTAATTCACGTGTTTTCTTTGAATCATTTTTCCCAGACACCTCTGAGCAGTAAGTCAATCCTTTCTCTATGCATCTACCTAACTTTTGCCTCTCTCTAACTATACTTATCTCACTGAATCTGAAATTCTCTTGTACTTTCTTGTAATTTCTATACCACCATATGGCAGAAACAATTAGCTGTCCACCTCTTTATTTGTTCTCTTCTTCCTAAGTAACAGAACTATCCAATTTTGAGCTCAGTACATGGTAACCAAAATAAGAAATATATTTTCAGCCTCCTCTGGAGTTAGATGTGACCATATAAGCCTTACTCTCAAGTAGTAGTCAGTTGCAGCTTGCCTCCTTTAACAAGAGGGGCAACCTACCCCTGTCTCTGGTTTTACTCAGTGTCCCTGCTCTGGTCTCCAGTATTATGTGTGATTCTCTCAGCCCCTATGATCTCACAGGACATGAATTCAGGACCACCTTGACCATTCCCATATCCAAATCCTGGCACAGCCATGGATCTGACCCCATTTTGCAAGCTGTACATCTAGTCCACTACTTCTACAAATAAATTTATCTCATTTTTCAGCAAGGCTTTATCTTTTAAAATACTATTTTATCTATCATTGCTTTGTGTTTAGAGCAGGCATGTATTATCCATTCTAGTATTTTTAAAAATTAATTTTAAAAATATTTGTCAGTTCAACTAATTATTAAAACTATACGGGTCTCTGCAGATATTGGTGAAGAAATGTTAATACAGGGGGCCGGCCCCGCGGCGTAGCGGTTAAGTGCGCGCGCTCCGCTGCTGGCAGCCTGGGTTCGGATCCCAGGCGCGCACCAATGCACCGCTTGTCAGGCCATGCTGTGGTGGCGTTGCATATAAAGTGGAGGAAGATGGGCACAGACATTAGCCCCGGGCCAGTCTTCCTCAGCTAAAAAAAAAAGAGGAGGATTGGCATGGATGTTAGCTCAGGGCTGATCTTCCTCACACACACAAAAAAAGAAATGTTAATATGACAAAGCCATAAGGTTGTATTGGATATATGTACCTTTGGTAAACAGATTATTTTGCTATTATAAAGAAACACGTGTTTTTTTCTGAAAACTGTATTTGTCATCAACTATTTCTGTTTTTTATATATATATATTTTTAGTACTTTTGAAGGGTAAATCTTTCGATTCTACTTTCAAGTACTTTCAGGAACTTTCAATACCTTTCAAATGTTTGAAAACTTAATCACTACTAAGAAAGAAACAATATTGCAGAGGAAATTAAATTACAAAATCTTTGATCAAGGATGTTGTCGCTCTTGTTTATCACTGTATTACCAGTTACGAGCATATTATTAGGCACACAAGGATCTGGGAACTGAGGCTGATGCCACATAATAATATGACACCTGTGGCAATGAGGTCAACAGGTAAGATTCTACATTCCCACTCTGTTACAGACTGAATTATGTGCTGTATTCAATTATCAATTCACCAAAAGACAGGAAAAGAGAGAAGTAAAGAAAAAGTGTGGTAAACAAAACAAGAAAAAATAAGTCTACTTATATCATAAACTAGGTGTAAACAAGTTTAGCTCATTTATAAGAAGTTATCAGATTAGATACAAAAAAATAAAATACAAAATTCAACTAAAGCTGCTTATAGGAAAGGCTGAAAATAAATGAAAAAATATTTTGGCAAACTCCAACACAAAAAAAGGTGATGTAGCAATTTTAATACCAGACAATAACATGGCAACCTTAATAAGTATGGAGAGGTACAATATATAGTAATAAAAGTATCAATAATCTAAGAAAATATATCGAAACCTTATCTTTCTTAGAATAAAAAAGGCAAAAATTAATAGAACTACAAGAAAAAAATTAATTAATCTTCAACCACTGCATGAGCTTCTAATTTACTTATATTAGAAACTGACAGATCAGAAAGTCAAAACATAAGTAAAGATACAGAACACTTGATCCACTTAAATTATTAAGTTTAATCTAATAGTTATTTAGAGAACCCTCTACCAAACAAAAAAATTAGGATATAATTATTTTCAAGTACACACGGAACATTTCCAAAAATTGATCATGTATTAAGAGTCACAAAGGAAAACACAAAAAAATTTCAAAGAACTTATATCTAAGATCACATTCTCTGACCGCAGTATAATGTTGAAATCACCAATAAAACATTTTTCAAATGTTTGGAAACCTAAAAATGGACTCCTAAACAAAAAATTAAAAAGGAAATCACAATAGAAATTATAAAGTAAGAACTGAGCAACAATAAAAGTAATACACTATAAAAATGTGGAGCGCAGCTCAAATTATAACCTTAGTGCATTTGTAATGCAACTGAATATGCTTAACTAATACATTTTCAATCAAGAAACGAAAAAGACAACAGAGTAAACCTAAAGAAAGAATGGGCATAATTTAATCATATTTTAAATTTTCTATATTTTATGATGCTATGACATGGTAGGGCCCTTTGGACCCACGGAGGGACTGTCTCTCTCAGGGTTTCCTAATTCCTAGAGATAGCAACAACCTGCCTGAGAGCACATCTTTGATATACAACCAACCAATCCATAGCCCACAGCCCCAACCACCTCCTTTAAAAAACTCTCTCACACCAAGCACATATTGCCCCTGCCCTAAATCATCCCAGGGCCAGGTACTACACAACTAGAGACCATCCCTATCACCCAGAGCTATAAATTATTCCAACTATCTAATCCTAAACTTGCTCAAGCTTGCCTACCCTGCCGCATCCAGGCCTTCCCACAGAAACCACAGCAAAGGCTCTGGCCCATGCTTTCTCCTTGCTCCTTCTGCCTCCTGACCAACCTTGGTGCTTCCCCATGTGGCCCTGAGTGGCATGGTATGCTGTGTCTCCTATTTCTAGGAAACTGTGATTAAAAACTTCTTCCTTGATAACAGTCATTTTCGTGTCTGTGTGATTTATTCTACCTGATTAAAACAATTCTGGGTACATTTCAAGACAATAAGGGAAATAAAGAGCAGAAATTAATAAAATGGAAAATCAGGAAAAAATATCCCAGAGAAGGGATGAGTTCCTCAAACTTAAGAATCAAAAAGCACAAACTATAAAGGAAAAAAATAAATATGAAAAAGACTGACAAATGAGTACATTAAATCCTCTTCTTTTTTTTTTTTTTTTTTAGATTTTATTTATTCATTTTTTTCCCCCCAAAGCCCCAGCAGATAGTTGTATGTCATAGGTTCACATCCTTCTAGTTGCTGTACGTGGGACTCGGCCTCACGCTGGACGGAGAAGTGGTGCCTTGGGGCGCGCCCGGGATCCGAACCCGGGCCGCCAGCATCAGAGCGCGCGCACTTAACCGCTAAGCCACGGAGCTGGCCCTAAATCCTCTTCTTTAAAATCAGTTGTGAGATATAATTCACATACAAAATTCACTGATTTTGAGTGTAGAGTTTAAGGAGTCTTGACAAATGTACAAAATTGCATAACCTGCACCATAATCAAGATCTAATCTAAAACATTTTCATCACCCCAAAAAGCTCCCTTGTGCCCCTTACAGTCAATCCTCTCCTCCCTGGCAACTACTGATGGGCTTTCTGTCACTATAGTTTGCCTTTTCTCAAATTCCTTATAAATAGAATCACATAGTTGACTATATTAAAATTTAAAACTTCTGTTCATAAGATCCCCTGTTATCAAAAACATCATTAACTTACTTTTGAAAAATATCATAATAAAAAAGCCTTATTACTAAAAGAGAAAATTCTAGCAAGATTAGGATCACTGCAGAAAACAAATAGCAACTTAGACACAGAGCTAAATAGGTGGCATGCTGGGGTTGGGACTCTTGCATTTTGCGAGGGAGCAGAATTTACACTTAACACTAGAAATGGGATTGCCTTCCTTACCCAAAGTGTCCTTCAACATTTACAGTACCTCTGCCCAGCACCAACATCCAATGGCTTCAAAATGTTTGCTTTATCAAAATGGGATCCATCCTAACATCACCTCAAACCAGAGGACCCATTTAATGTTGAAGGAAAAATAATAATAAGCAGTTGACCATGGCATCCACTGGTCCTTCCACAGGACCCAGAGCACAGTTAGATTCTATCAGAAATCTCTTATACTTCATCTTCATGCTGTCAGCCTTTCTTTTGATTCTAGCTGTATTAGTGTCCTACTGCTGTGTAACAAACTGCCACAAATTTGTGGCTTAAAACAACACAAATTTGTTTTCTTTAAATTCTGGAGATAAGTTTGAAACAGGTTTTACAGAGCTAAAATCAAAGCCTGCATTCCTTCAGGAGGCTCTACAGGAAAATCCACTCCTTGTCTATTCCAGCTCTAGAAGCTGCCCACATTCCTTGGCTCCTGGCCAATCATGAGCTCTGCTTCCATCATCACATCTCTTTCTTGAACTGACACTCCTGCCTCCCTCTTATAAGGCTCCTTGTGATTACAGGGGTCCACCCAGATAATCTAGGAAAATCTCACTATCTGCAAAATCCCTTTTGCCATGCAAAGTAACATATTCACAGGGTTAGAGGATTAGGATATAGACATCTTTGGGAGAGCACTATTCTGTCTACCATACTAGTCATAAGCTAAAGCTAACGTTCCAGGTAAGTTTTGACTTACTTCCCTCACAGTATTTACTGTGATTCATTTGCTTTCTGTCCTGGGGCTTCTTTGAGGCCATGACGTGAGACACCACTTAGCAACCCACTTGGCAGGCTCTCGTGTGTGCAGGCTGAAAGTGGGGAAGGGAAAAAGAATTTACTCCCCCTTGGGGCAACCATCAACTGATGGAGAACAAGAGCAGATGATAATGGTTTATTTACTCTTGTCCATCCATGAGTACACAATTTGAGAAGCATCTAGATCCTCAAAAGTTCCCACTGGGATTGAGCGCTAGCTGCTACAGCAGTGAATAACTAACACATTCTTGTGTTGGCTTTTCTTCTTTTATTCACCCTGGTCCCTTGCTCTTGTTCCCTAAGATCACCTGCCAAATAAATTACTTGCACACAACTGCTTGCTCTTAGATCTTTTAGGGGAGAGGATGGGGAGGAGATCTGGGTAAGACAGTCAGGTAAAGAGTTTTAGACCCAGAAAAGGAAACACAATGATTTAATAAAATGAAAACTATATACATAATAGGGTATCTAGTCTTGACACTACCACTGTATAAACTCTGGGTCAAATCTCTTCTCGAAGTTTTACCAATTATAAAATGAACGGTCTGATTTTCATGATTCTCTCTAGTTCCTTTCAGCTCTAAACTTTTATGACACAACAACCAACGTTAGGGACTGGTGAAAGGAGACAGCAGACAGGCAGAGTTGTGAGATTATCACCAAAGAGGCCAGCCAAGGAAATTGTTGAAGTAAGCCAGTCAGAAGGTAATGTGGTTTGAATTCAGAAAGCCTGCCCTATCCTCCTACCTAATGCTAAAAATTCCACCACCAATTGTATGGAAATATAATTTCAATCATAGTTCTATCTGAATTTTATGATAAGGAAATTATGTCTGTTCCAGATAGCAAATAACCTAAAAGTCACCAATTATATGCTACTGGCAAAGCAATTTTCAACTGCTAATTCACTTCAAGTTGAAATCTGAGGCAAAAGGAAAGATCAACTTTAGATAGTTCTTTTCCCCAATTACTTATCTCTCAACTTCTTTTTCTCCTACCCTCCTGCATTTTTAAACACTTCTTTCCTTCCCTACCTGCCTTTTTACCTTATCCTTTATTCCAAACTATTACTTAGACTACTACTGATCATAAGAAAGGCACCAGTAATTTACTTTTTTCCATTCTAATACACATTAAGAGAGAAAAAAATGACTGATCATGCAAACTATGAGACAGTACCAAACTGCCCAGCTAATCCACCAAACTTCCCTAAACAAAAAGATGAACAAGCTTTAAAAAGATGAGAATGAAAAGGAATGCAAGAAAGCTCCCACTTTCCCTTGTGTTAATGGCTCTCTTATTTGTTTATCTGGAAGGAGAATCCTGTGGCATCTAGAGAATGGAAGTGGAATTTCTCCATATTATCCATAACCAAGTTCCACTAGCAAAACAATGTCAGAGGCTCTAAGAAGTTGCTGTTAGCACAATTTGACATAATAATATTATGCTTTCATTCTAAATATACTCTCATTTCATTTCAATGTTAAGTATGAATTTATTCTCCAACTATTTTAAAAGAACAATGCCTTTCAAAGGGGCACCTGCATTATAAATGCTTCCGGAATAAGATTCAGTAAAAGGATGTGGTTAAGAAGCATAAACAGATGAACTGCCATTGTATTGCTATGACTTTGCATACTTTCACACCAAAAAACTCCTATTAAAAACATTTCAAAATAAATTTATAAATGTTATCTCTATATAGCCTTTTAGTACAATTCTAACTTACTTTAACATTTAGAAAGAATATATCTCTAAAGAAAAGGAGCCCAGAAGCCTTTTCTCCCTCTACAAACTCTTTAATGCCTAACTTAATGCCTCACTGTATTGTCTCATTGTATTTCAGTTCAGAAATGTTTACTGGACACTTAGTGCACAGAGCAAGTATACTAAGTGCTTTTAATACAATATGTTAACAATCCCCACAGCAACCTTATGAAGCAGATATTAATACCACCATTTTATAGCCTTTATGGAAGGTAACATTTCAGAACCTTCAAATGCATATCACAAAGAATAGCCACACTAGAGGCAGCCAAGCCAACCATCCCTCCTTCCTGAAACTCTTTGCTGGTTTCCTTAACCTTGTATTAAATTGGGTCTCCTCCTCCCCTCTCCATCTACTCCTGTTTCCCATTTCTGTCTCCTCTTTTTTCTCCCCTTGAGCTATCTGCTCTTCTCAATATATACCCTCTCTCTCAATAGATCATCTATTTTTATGGCTTCATCTTACCACCTTTGGCCGGATGACTCCCAAATCTGTAATTCCAATTGTGTTCTCTAATTCAAGCTACTATTCCTCAACATTTCTACTTGACTGTCTTGCTATCACCTCAAACTCAGCATGCATCAATCCCAACTCATCATTATCTCCAAAAAGCCAACTCTTCTATCCTCTTTACTAATCTCTGTTAATTACAAAACACTCATCCCATTCACCCAGACTCTCCTGTTAAGTCACAATTTGTGTTGGCTTCTTCCTTGAACTATCTCCTTCATCCTTTTCTGTTCAATTGACACTGCCACCACTAAAATTTGAGGACATGATGCCAAGTGACATAAAGCAGCCACAAAATACAAATACCATATGATTCCACTTACATGAGTTACCTAGAGTAATCAAATGGTGGTTGCCAGGCGTTGGGGGGATAGCAGAATGAGGAGTTGTTTAACGGGTACAAAATTTCAGTTTTGCAAGATGAAAAAGTTCTGGAGATCGGTTGCATAACATGTGAATATACTTAACAATACTGAACTGTACACTTAAAAACAATTAAAACAGTAAATTTTATGTTATGTGTATTTCACCCCAATTAAAAAAAAGATCAGTTAGTACAAATAGTAAATCATTTTGTTGTATACCTGAAACGAATATAACGTTATATGTCAATTATATCTCAATAAAACAAATAAAAACAAATGACAAGACACTATAATGCAGCAGTCCAAAAGAAAGACCAGTTAAAAGGCCAAGAGTCCAAGTGAAGAGATGACGGTAGCTTGGACTTCAGTGGTATAGTGACCATGCAGACAGAGAACAGAAGAATTCAAGATGTATTTGGAGGAAGAAGAGACAGGACTTGCTGATGGATTGGAAGTGTCTGAGGACTGAAGAAAGGAATCAGGTACGACACCTAGCTTTTAGCTACTGGGTGGATGGTAATACCATTAAATGAAATGGGAAAAGATTAAGAAATGGATAAATGGAGGGGGGTTTAAAAGTAAGAATTTGTTTTGATGCTCATTAAGTTCAAAATACCTATGAGATATTCAAGTAGCAATATCAAAGAAACAGCCTGATACATGCAGCATACTGAATTTCCCAAAAATGGCTGAAACAATATCTCCCATCCTACATGCTTTTCTTACTATGTGATTTAGACCCCACCTCTTAATAGGTGGACAGTCAATGTCCCTCCTCTTGATTCTGGGTAGGCTTTTTACAACGCAGAAGTGAAGGTATGCAACTTCCAAGGCTGACATACAAGGTGTTACAGCTTCTGTCAGACACCCTGGAGATGCTTGTTCTTGGAGCCTAGCCATCATGCTGTGATGAAGCCCAAGCCTGCTATGTAGAGACCCACATGGAGAGGAACAAAGGCCCCCAATCCACAGCCAGCCAAAGAGGTCCCAGCCAACTGTTAACACCAACTTGTCAACAATGTGAGTAAGCCATCTTAAAAATGAATCCCTCTAGCCACTCTAGATCATACCACATGGAACAGAGACAAGCCATCTCCACTCAAGTCCTGCCCAAATGCAGATTCATAAGAAAAAAAAAATGATTATCATTTTGAACCACTCAATTTTGGAGTGGTTTTTACACAGCAATAGAATGGACACGATACATGACTCTGGAGCTCAGGGCAGAGGTCTTGCCTAGAGACATAAACTTGTGATCCAGCCACGTATCAATACTATTTAAAATCATCAGACTGAATGAGATCATCTAAGGGAGAGTACAAGAGAAAAATAATTCCAGAATGAAGCTCTAAAACTCCAATATAAAAAACTAAGCAGGGCTGGCCCCGTGGCTTAGCGGTTAAGTGCGTGCACTCCGCTACTGGCAGCCCGGGTTCGGATCCGGGCGCGCACCGACGCACCGCTTCTCCGGCCATGCTGAGGCTGCGTCCCACATACAGCAACTAGAAGGACGTGCAACTATGACATACAACTATCTACTGGGGCTTTGGGGATAAAAAGGAAAAAAAAAAGGAGGAGGATTGGCAATAGACGTTAGCTCAGAGCCGGTCTTCCTCAGCAAAAAGAGGAGGATAAGCATGGATGTTAGCTCAGGGCTGATCTTCCTCACAAAAAAAAAAAAAAGAAAACTAAGCAAATAAAAGACATCACTAATTCAACTCCAAACTCTGCCTACTGCCCAAATTAAGACATACAAACATCAGGTATTTTATTAATTTCACTGTCATAAAACTACCAGTGCCTCTCACTTGCTCAAATCTGGACTTACTGCTCTTTTATCTGATATCAGTTAGCAATCAGGGAATCTTCTTCACTATCACCTTCAGGATCCCCTTTGTCTCTTTAGAAATTGATTTCCTGTTTTCTCCCTCTCACCTTCCTCTTTCATTGAGGTTTACGTCTTCCTTTTGGTGGGTAGAGCAAATAGCACAATACCTTTCTGAGAAAGGAAGTGAGGAAGAGAAATTTTTGGAGACCTTGCACCTTTCAAAACATCTTCACTCTATACTTATGCCTAATAATTTCGTTGGGCAAAGAGTTCTAGCTTGGAAATCACTTTCCAATCAGATTTTGAGGGCGTTGCTCACTGCCTTCTAGCTTGTGAGGCTGCAGTTGAGAATAGTGAATCTCTGTAATATGTCCCATTTCCTCCCCTCTGGAAGTTTATAGGATCTTTTTGTCCCGTGTATTCCGAAATTTCACAATATACCTCAGTGTCTGTGTGTACTAGTTATTAAGCTATTGTCCCTGGCTTCAAACCTACTGTTCTCTACTCTGCTTTGTAATGCTGGGGGGCTGGAACCCTGCAAATACACTTTTCCTTTGCTAGCTGGCTCCCTGATAGACTCTGCCTATATACTTCTTCAGGTCAGCATCAACCAACAACCTTCACTCCAGCAACAGCAATCGTTCCAGTAGCAGCAGTTGGTTCCAGCTAGCAATTTTTTGCTTTTGTGTTTTTCCTGTCATTCCCAGACCAGCCTCATCAAGTCTCCTAAAACATCTTTACTTCCTAAGCTTTCGGCAACTCTTCTGAAGTTTGAGTTTCAGCACCTCAGGGCCACTCTTCAAATTCACAGTAATTCTAATAATCCCCATCTCTTCTCTTAGCTCTCCCAGCCCAAGGGGCTAGCAATTACTTCCTACAGTTACCATCTCTGTGACACCTCAGTGTTCCCTTATTGTCTTTTCAATTCTCCTATTATCTAGTGTATTAGTATCTGAGGGCTGCTGTAACAAAGTTAACACCAACTAGGCTGGCTTAGAACAGAAATCCATCTCATAGTTCTGGAGACCAGAAGTCTGAAATCAAGGTCTTGGCCATGCTGTCTCTGAAAGCACTAGAGAAGGATCTGTCCCAGGTTCCCAGGCCTCTCTCCTAGCTTATGGTAACCTCAGGCATTCCTTGGCCTGTAGACGGCCATCTTCCCTCTAGGCATGTCTGTGTCCAAATCTGTGTCGATTTTCCCCAGACTTTAAAGAACACCAGTCATACTGGATTAGGGCACAATCTAATGATTTCACTTTAACTTGATTACCTCTGTAAAGACTCTATTTCCAAATAAGGTCACATTCTGAGGTACTGGGGCTCACAACTTCAACAAATCTTTTTTAGGGGACACAATTCAACCCATAACATCTAGCTAAACAATTCTTTATATTAAACTCTGTTACAATAAGCGATGTGGTCTCTATTTTCCTGACTAGATCCTGATTGAAAGTGTATATTTATTTTCATCCCTTTTCCTCCTACCCAGAGGGCCTCTCAATCTACAAAATGTTCCTCAACTCTGGGAAATTTTCTTGAATACTTTACTGATACATATCTCTTCTCTGCTCTTTTCTCTGTTCTCTCTCACTGGCACTTCTGTTATTTGGAAGTTGATCTCCTGGATTGACCTTTTATCCTTTTTCACCTATTTTCCATCTTTTCCTCTACTTTATGAAAGGTCTTCTCTACTCTAACTTCCATTCTTCTATTGAGTGTTTTCTTCTTGCTATTATGCTGTAATTTCCAAGAGCTCTATTTTGTTCTAATTGTCCCAAATTCTTAATTTTCTTTTGGTCTCTTATATTAAAAGCTTTCCTCATGCAGCTAGTGATTCTTGATTATCTGTTCATATTTAAAAGTAGGGCCCTAAAAGCTGATTGTGAATAACTTATAGTTTTTCTTCTTGGGCTAGTAAGAGAAGCATCCTCTAAGTTCCCACTTGATTGCCAGAATTCTGGAAGCCAAACAGGAGAAGAGGCCTCAAATAAGGGTCCCAACATTGAGCACGTTCACTTAATCTAGGTGTTTTCTGTAAGACACCAGGCCTTCAATTATGTCTAGTGCCCAAAGAGGGCAGTCACTTAGCTATACAAATTGACGAAGATCTAGGTTCAAGCTGGTTTTCTGGTAATAGCTTGCAGAGATATAACTCAGATACTATACAACTGACCCATTTAAAGCATACAATTCCACGGCTTTTAGTACATTCACCGAGTTGGGCAACCATCACCACAATCAGCTTTAGAACATTTTCATCATACCAAAAAGAAATTCCATACTCTTGAAGAGTCATTTCCCATTTCCCTCTAATCTCCCCTATTCCCAGCTGTAGGCAACCATTAATTTACTCTCTCCAGAGATCTGCATTTTCTGGACATCTCACACAAACAGAATCATTACAAGTGGTCTTTTGTGACAGACTTCTTTCACTTAGCATAATGTTTTCAAGGTTCGTTCACATTCTAACAGGTATCAGTACTTGATAATTTTTTATTGCCAAATAACATTCCATTGTGTGGATATGCATTTTATTTACCCAGCTGATGACATTTGGGTTGTTTCTACTTTTTGGCTATTATGATTGAACTGCTTCTTAAACAGGGTTTCAAACAATCCTATTTTTAGCGCCACTCTCATCCCCCTTGGACAAAAATACCTGCTGCTGCCAATTCCTGGGCCTGAGGTTTCTTCTCCGTTTTTCCTACTGCTAGTTTAGAACTGAACATTTTTTTTTTTTTCCCTAAGAAGGCGGCTCTGGAGGATTGCCCTTTTTTTTTTAATTGATGTTTTAGTAGTTTTTAACATTGTGAAATTTTGGGTTGTATGTTTTTGTTTGTCCATCACCATATATACGACTCCCTTCACCCCTTGTGCCCACCCCCCACCCCCATTGCCCCTGGTAACCACAGTACAGTTTTCTCTGTCCATGTGTTGGTTTATATTCCACATATGAGTGAGATCATACAGTGTTTGTCTTTCTCCTTCTGGCTTACTTCCCTTAACATAATAC